>NC_084762.1:20958039-21262706 GCF_028858725.1 Colius striatus | reverse complement strand
GCTGCGTTTTTGCTGTTTCTGTTGTTGATAGCTGTGAGACAGCCAAGATAAACATCTCATTCGTTACCTCTTGTGATGGAACCACATATGGGGGATTCAACCACTTCTTTCTTCCTGAGTTTTTCTTGTGTGTCTATCATGCTTAATTAGATAGTGAAGATTTTATACTAAATTTATCATACTGTGGTAAACTTGCAAGCCATGCACTGCTAAATGTGGATCACCCTGCATTGTTCTTAGAGCTATGAAAGTTATGGACTCTGGGCGTGACATAAACATAGAAATAGCATTTAAAAATGAGGTTGTTTAAATCTCCCCTGGCTCATGAGTAGACTTAAAGAAACCCATTAGCATAATTCTTACATTTGCTTTCTTCTATAAATGTTTTGAATCTAGAATATACATGAATTGGTGTGCACTTTTTACTTATAACTGTTGAAAGCAATGCAGCAATGCAAGAGTGGGTTTGGGATATACTTGGATGGGACCCTCTGCACCAGTCAAGGAGAAAACATTCCTCACTTTTAAAGCTAAAATGAGTATGATAGCCAAAAGCCTGGATGATTGATGAGAGTGAATGAAACTACAAGAGAGATGTTTCAGGGTTTTTAATCCAGAGTGGAGAATGGCACACTGGACAGGTTTTTTCTAACTTAAAGATGGCCTTTTTCTCATTCTCAAAACATTTTTTTCTGGATCAGTGGGCTAGATGCATGCTAAGAGTTGTTTGTGTAACTGTAGTACATGGGAGTTGATATTCATCTCTGAAGCTCGATGACTGTAGTTGTTGCAAAAATTTGCAACATTTGACCTGGCTTTGCCTGAACTGAAACATGTTTGAGTGTTCTGCTAACTTTCAGTGTCATTTGAATCTAGACCAGGATTTTGAGGTGGTGCACCTTGTTCAAGTCCCTTCTCAAGTTTGATGCATTTCTAACTCTCTGTGACTTCAAATGATTACAAATGCCTTGCATGGTACTAATCTTTGTCTTTCTGGTAAAACATTTGGAAGACTTGAGAGGAGAGAAAAAACGCCTTTCTATCAGTCTCTTGTGCTATTGAAGACATCCCAAAGTAGTTGTTTTTAATGGAGAATTCTAGCAGGGAAGACAGTCTTGTGAAAATACTTTACTTAAAGTACCTTTTTTATTTTAAAGTATTTACTTAAGTTTAAGTGGTTTACTTAAACATCTTGAAAATAACAGCAGTTCCTACAGGAGTAAAACTAAAGCTGCAAACAAGTTTCCTTAATTGTATTGATTATCTTCTCACAAAATTTTAGCCAAGTCTCTAAAACAAACAAAAAAGTTCCCTCAATCTCTGAGAAATCAAGCCTTGAAGCCCACAGCCCAAAGTGACTTCTGTGTGAATGAGATTCTTGAGAATCTCAATAAAAGTTACATTTTCCCTTTGATCAGTGGGGGCTGGAAAGGAAAGGGAATGTGTGACCATTCATCACAGCTCCAGGCTCATTAGTACCCAGAAACTTTCTACTCTAAATGACAAAGAGTTTCACTGTCGCCAAAGAGAAATTGCTGCTGACCTTAGACCTCTTTTTGGAAAGTAAAATAATGGAGCACAGGAGCAGAGTTTGATATTTGACCGAATTCTACACAATTATCATGCATGTGTATATAATAAAATTAATTCTGTGTCTCTGCGTTGTAGCCTCCGGCGAGCAGCGTACAATCAGTTTTGTATGTATAATAGATCACAGAGTTGTTCATGAATAATACAAATGCATTGAGCAGATACTAGTGAGTGAGGATGTTTGTCTTTGCATGGAATCGAAGTGAACATGTAATATTGTGATAATATATATTTGATGAATTCAGGTCTGACTTGCCTTTGCCATAGCCTGCTAATTCCCCGACAAGGGTTGCCACAATAATTGAGTTTCCAATAACATTATGATTATTTCCACATGATAATTTAATTGTGGGTATTTTTTTAATATTGTAATAATGTAGATTTGTGATTATTATGCATTTGCATGCAGATTTTCATGGTGACTCGGAGCACATCCCTACATTTATAACTTAATTTCCTATATTATTGCATATATATTTTGGGATGAGCTCATTAATGCAAACTAAAAAAAAAGTAGGTCTTTTTAGTAATTTTGTCTGTGTAATAAATGGCTGAAAGCTTTGCTCATTTTTTTAGACCAGTCTAAACAAGTGAATAAACAAAAGACAACTGTAATTCATGGATGGATTAATTTAAAATAATAATGTAATTACAAATCATGGCAGATTTGTCTGAGATAATTGTGATGCAGACTGGTACAAATCTTGCTTTACAGAAACAAAACTAGGTTAAATGAATTACTAAGTTTAGTAGGGGTTGTTTTCCACTCTTCCAATTCCCCTACATAAGGTGCTGGCAAAGTAGCAATGACTAAAAATTATTGGGTGCCTGTACAAATGGGTGTAATAATAGGGAAGATTGAGCATCTGGACATAGCTAAGTATTGTTTTGGCAAGCAGCATTCCCAGTAAGAATAGAATTGGGTATACAGAATCATGACACTAGCAGAGTTTTTAATCAGTTAATTTGACCACTCTGAAAAAAGGCCAATTGCTTGCCTGATAACAACCTTCAAACTGTATTAGAAAACCCTGTCTGAAACTCGGTGGAACAAAGAGAGATAGACTTTTCCCCAGAAAGAAACTATCTTCCCATTAATTGGAGTAGACATTCTTATGGTCCTGTGTGTATCCTGCTTCACGTAGAGCTCTCTTCTAGGCATATCTAAAATTTTAAGAGGAGGAAAAGTTTTTAGCTAAATGCTTCTGTTTTGAAAAGAAACTTTCCAGAGAAAGTGACTTGGCTTTGTGTCTCGTTCACTTTCTTTTTTGTTTCAAGTACATGTGGTTGAATGAGTATCTCCTCCATATTTCATCTGTAAGATCTCAGCTCAGATCAGACTAGGTTCACAATGGAAACAAAGTTCTTGGTCTACTCCAGCTTATTTCTAGCTGGCAGGTTGGATTTCCATTGCCTGCATCAGAGGCACATGCCACATGAGCTAGGAGAACAGGCCTGGTCCAAACCATCACACGTGGAAGTCTAAAACCAGGGACTGTAATATATAAATTACTGTTATCTTTTCACATGTGTGTGAAATTGTGCATGCAGATTCTACTGCTTCTAGTGTATTTAGGTACCTGTTGCTACTGTCAAACATATTCCTCTAAATTAAGACTACACAAGGCACAATGAGATCCCTTCTCTTTCATCTTTTCTTGCTCTGAGAATCTAAGAGTTGAATGGAAGTATGAAAGCTTGATTTAGACAGTAGAGACAGCAGCCATAGTTCTGTTGTATAGGCTGTACTACTTACACAGGTAAATCACAGAATCACAGAATTTTAAGAGTTGGAAGGAACCTTGAAAGATCATCTAGTGCAACCCTCCTGCCAGAGCAGGACCACCTAGAGTAGATCACACAGGAACTCATCCAGGGTTCTGTCCTGAAACCTGATGAAGTAATTTTGATCCAAATATTTTGTAAAGCCAGTCTCCAACTACAAGCAGTAAAAGTATCAAAATACAAAGGTGGTTCCATTAGCAGAAGTTCACAAATCTGTACCTGTACCTTGCTGAGAGCAAGCAATAGCTCAGCATAAAGCAAGCAGCAGCTCAAAACAGGGGACCTAGAAGATTGGTCTAGCTGTTACTTTGCTTTATAATGGGCCACTAATATAAAATTAAGGCTGTCTTTTATACTATGGCATTAGGTCTTAAGTGATCTCACACATTATTTCCCTCACAGCAAGCACCATAGACCATGAAAGTGTTATTATCTCAGTAAGTCCTGGATGCAAGGCATAATTCCTGATTATTGGGAAGATATCTAAGGTTGTTTCAGACCAATCAGATGATTGATATACATTACTATATGTTCCTGACATTACTTATACAGATATGATATATAAGTGTACATAAAATTAAAAGTAAGCCTACTGAAAAGCACTGATCTGTGTTACATTCATGAGTAATACATGCTCATGAATAATTTTATCTGATGAAAGAAACTGAGACTAAACTTCTGTCATGTGAGGGATGAAACTGCCCTGGCCTCTCAACTTTTCCAGCATCACAGAGTTTAGGACTTGGAAGAGCTCGGTTCCTTTCCTGCCTTTATCTGATGAGTTTTGAACTTAAGTCATCTGTTTGACCAGATAATGTCAGAATTGCTATAATATTTTACATTGGGAAAAGTGGTGTGGAGTCCCTCAGCCTCTCCTATTAGCGATGCTTGTCATTCTATAGAAAAAGATCAAAATCATTTGTTGTTGCTGCTTTGTTCCTTCAGCTGAAGAAGAAAAGATCATCTTTGGTTTTTCTTCCAATTGTTTTTTCTTTCTGCAGTGGTCTGTGAAGCAATGGGACTATGTCATTTCTGCATGAAGCAGAGGTATGGTTTTTTTTTTGCACACTCTAATGTTTTCCAGTCTATACTTAAGGAAAACATTCCCCCAAAATCATTTAAGTAAGGAAGTATTCATGCATTGTCCATCTTCTCTAGTGCTTGAAAATGTATGATTCATGGTCACTAGTTGTAAGTAAGGTTTATTGGACATAATCCTGGAAATACCCCACGTGTCAAATGATCACTGATTGTATTGGAAAAAGGATGCTTCAGTGACAGCAGGCAGCCCCTGGGTGGAATGAGACATCCGTTGTCCCTGAGCAATAACTTGTACAGATGATTGAGACTTGTTGATAGACCTCCATGGAAGTCTTATCTAGTAGTCAGGGCCTAGTAGTATCTGACGTAGTGAGATCAGTAGAGGATGCCTGAATTAGATTTGTTACCTTCATCAAGGAGATCATAAAGGTAGGCAAAAAGTGAACATTGCCTTGAGGCCCAGGCACATGCAGTTTTACCATAGACTCTCTCTTATGGAGGGGAAAGTTAAGAAAAAAGGCTGCAAGAATTTACAAAATATGATTATTGCCTTGTTTCTTCACCAGCAAGACCTGTAAGAAATCCCTGATGTCTCTCTTGAGACATCAGTGGTGCCACCTCACATGTCCTCGGGGTGCCAAATGGTATAAAATGCTTACTTTGAAAGCACTGCATTGTGATAAGCTTCAACTCCCAAGGGATACACTGTGTGTACATTTTGCTATGTTGTAGTGACACACTGAAAGGGCAATGAAGCTGTAAAGGAAATCTAAATGTCTAAAAAGAACTTGTTTATCTTTCAACCAGTAAAAGAAAAAAAAAAAGAGTCCTTCAGAAAAGCAGTTAAACTAATATCATTTAAATGTAACAAGTGTTAAAATACTAGAGAGAATTCACCTGTCAGATGAAGAAATTTAAAACATGAGGTCTCCTGTGTAGCACAGATATTTCAAATCAGACCATTTTCCTGGTAAAACAATAGGCCTCTTCAAAAAGCTTTTAAAATAGTTTATATATATAGAAAATTTTAAAGCTGATACAACCAGCATAATGGAAAAAATTGTTTAAAACAGTGGATTTGAAGAATAAAGCATAAAATGCAGTCATTTTGTGTAGTCATTCTAGACAATGAATGAGATACTGTGAGATTTAAGAAGACCAAAGTTGGATATGAGACTCTGGGAGTTTTTCAGCAAAGGTGATTTTGTAATAAAGAATTCAGTGAATGTTAAAATATCCCTAGAGATGTCTATAATGCTAACAACAATACTTTGAAATTAAGAAAAAACTACTCACACTCTGTTCAGCAGAATTCCATGCGAAGATATTAAGAATTCTGTATAGCCTCAGTTCACCAAGACCCATTTTCCAGTAGAAATACTTTCACCTAGAAAACATATGGAAATGTATATGAATGTTTTCTTGTGTTTCTAATGCAAAAGTAGTTGCCTTCTCTAAATTTGACATAGAATGAAATTTGAGGCTAGGAAACCCCAGTCAGCAAGGTGACAGAACAGTTGGATAATTGTGTTTTGGAGGAATTTTAAATGGAAAATTAAAATTGGACAAATCATTAATTTGATGTTATTTAGAAATAAACAAGGACTCATTAAAAAAAAAACCCAAAAGAGCACAAAAGAAAAGGAAAAGTGAATTGGATAGAATGATGCAATTGTATCTTCTGCTACCTCAGTACTGGCCATCAATCACTGTCAGTTAATTATCATTAAGATTGCATAAAACCAGGTCTCTGTGGGAGCTGGATAGTCTGTGAGCTTTGCTCTTTCATTGGAAACAAGATAAACAATATAAGCCTCTGTGGTTGGTTATTGTTTTTAATTTATATATATATATACATATACATGGAAATTATGTGGGGAGGTGAATCTTGACATGAATAGCTGGGCTGAGAGTTATCATATGAATTGTAAAGAGAAGGTAAAAAGTTGTTATATGTTAGTAAGATTTTAAAGATTTCTTTTTTTCCCCTTCTCAAAAAACCCTGTAGGATTCCTGTTTCTAAGGTGCAAAACTTGTGGGATTTTAAAACTAAATTCTTGCTTCTTAATTAACTGTGTTATTTTTAAGCCACAAGGATTTGTACTTTTCAGTTCAACATCCAATTTGGAAACTTTGTTTTTCAAAGAAAGGGTAAAAGCTAAAGTCACATGACTCTGAAAGGTGATTCTCCAACAGAATATGAGCCAGCATTAAATTTGGTGTGAGTTGTGAATACAGAAACTTTCAGAGCTTATAAACTGATTGGAGAGTCCCACAAACACTTAGCTAATGACATAGGCAGGAATGCCACAGTGGACAAGATCAGCTACTGTTCAGGGTGCTTCCCCGCACTGCTGAGTAGCAGTTCACACTCCTGAAATTGCTGAGGTTTATTGATAATGCTCATCAGCATCACAAACAGGAGCTGATTCCTGAGGTCTGTATAATTGCTGCCTTTGATATAGAACTGGTCCTGAGTCAGCTTGCGCTTGCCGAGCCTGAGAATCACAAGGCTCTTCTGGTCAAACTCTCTCTCTGCAGAGGGGAGCTACATAGATTAGTAAGCCTTTATGAATTTTTCACTTCTCTAAATAATTATTTATCATGGGAATATATATGTGCTGTAGACAGAAATTTTCTGTTTGTTGGGTTTTTTGTTTGTTTTTTGAAGTGAGGCTTCCTTATTAACAGAAGTGTACCATATGTACAAGAATGATTTAAAGGTTGAAGTCTTTGGGGCTGAATGCCTCTCTGTTCATAAAAATAATACCAATAATGATATTATTAATAATAATTTAAACCTCTTACATTGCAAAATTAACTACATTTTGGCCAATGTCAAAGTAAACCTCTAGAGCTAGAGTCACGTGAAGGCAAGCACTCCCACACAGATGTCAAAGAGGCAAAAAGCCTGTAAGTGACACAACCTCAAACCAAAATGAAGTCTTTAGCATTGGTGAGCAATGATTTCTAATAAGGAGGAATGAATGATTTGAGACTAGATCAGAGCTGCCCCTTTTAGGGCTCTTCAGGCTGAATACTGCTCATCAGGATAATTCATCTGCTCCTTGTCAACCTCCTTCTCCTGGGAAAGCTGCTTTGCCTGCACATATCCAGACTGCAGGCAGCACTTAGCATGTGATGTGCAGCCAGGTGGTCACAGGGTAGAGACCCGTATTCAGATAAGATCAGGTAACTCACATTGTCTGTGCTCTCCAATTTTTTTCCTTATTGAGTCTTTTCAGAATGTGTTAGGAAATATTATATTTTGCATAAAACCTCATAAAATAAGATAATTTCTTATATATATTCTTGTATCTTTGCTCCTTCTTGTCATGTATTGAGTTTCTTCAGTCCTATTTAGGTTTTGGAGAAGGAAGATCCTCCAGTGGTGATTTTATTTGGCAAGGCTGGATCAATGTTAGAATGTGTGTAAACCAGTAGAGGAGGGAATTAAGCCAGAGTGGGAAGGGACAGTGCATCTTGAAAGAAAACTAAGATGGAAACTCTAACCTCTTCTAATTTACATATGGTGACATTTTGCAGAAATACTGTAACATTAGCAGTGGTATAATGAAATTCTGCCTATCAACTGTGGAAGGAATAATGTTACTGTAAAGGTAACCTGTCTGCAGTTTGTTATCAAGCAAATATTCATGGCAAGAAACATACATTTACCAATGAGTGTTAAGAACAGAATTTTTTCCTTATATTTTTTACTCATGGGCTATCCATCTTCCCCTCCAGATTTACTGCATGATCACTCCCTTTACATGCTAATTATGTGCAGCTCTGGTGAATTTGTTAGTAGTGACACTTTGGGCACCCAGTGGGACTGCAACTCATTATGTGGCAATGTCCAGATATATCAGATATTATTAGCTGTCATTAATCTGCTGTGGAAACATTGAGTGCACAGTCAGGAGAGAGACCAGGAAATAGACTAAAAATGAAGTCTACAGCCACTCTGGCCCCCAGAAGGTCAGAGGGTAAATCAGCAGGGGAGAAGAATACACCTTAAAATGGCCAGTGCTTAATGGCAGATTTTTAACCCATTATAAACCAACATTTCTAAGAAGAAGGACAAAAAGAAATTATGCTATTTGTAAAATCTGTATAGCTATGCTTTACTGGTGGAAATAGGGATACAGTATCTCAAACTGTTGCTTTACAAAGCTATGTTTTAGAGCTGCATCTCGTTAATAAAAGTAAGTGAAGAGGAGGAAGAGTGAGCAGCAAGAACTATCTGTCTCGATGTGGATAGCACTCAAGCATAAAACTTTGAAGTTAGGCTTGTGTAACTCAGAATAGGATTAAGCCTCTGCCTCTATTTAAAGGCCATGTTTTATAGAACTTGACCTGGTAGTAGAGAAAATCTGGCAGGAATGAAAAGTTTGCTTTTGCTGTCCATCCAGATGTGTAACTGCCTTGTATGTGCACAGGAGTTTGCCTCTAAACCGTGGATGCAATGCTGATGAGCATCTGCTGTGCAGCTTAAAAACATAAATCAAAGTAGGTTACATTTTAATATCGATTCTGAACAATAGTCACTAGTAAGAGTTGTGCATAACTGTACTTGTGCAACATTAATTACATGGCTTGAGGTGCAGAAATAAAATCAAAAGAAAGATTCTTCCCAGAAAGCTTCCCAGTCTTTGCAGTCTCCAGAATGACTTGCAGAATATTGTCCTGGACTGCAGGAAGTCCTATCTTCTTTATATCAGCTAATATGACTGGAAGAAATCAGGCAGGCTTTAAAGTAAGTGGAGTCTTCTTTAGTCTGAAATGGTATCACAGAACACTGAAGTAGAGGCTAGGATTCTCTGAGTTTAGTGGTGATGTATTAACTGTAAAATTTTCAGAGCGGGGGAAAGGTAATGTGCTGTTTAGTCTTTGTGTGTTGGTAACTTATATACGACTTTTGTTATTGTCAATGGGCAACCTAAAAATTTGGTGACTTTAAAATAAAAGTAAATAATGAAACATGAGATTCAAGATAGGAAAAAACTACATTTTATCAGTGAAAGTAAAAATAAACTTTTGTTTTCAAGGTTGAAAGGACCTATGCTCCTTTATCTAGAAGCCACAGTGTACAAAAACTAAAGGAAAGAAATCACTCTATAATTCTTCAATAAATAACCGCTTAAAATTGTTTGGGGAAGCTGGAGTGGAATTCTTCAGCCAGTTGCTTGGAAATTTCCAATGGAGAAACCCATCTGAATTTCCTAAAGGAATTTAGGAAGTACTGGTTTTATTCCTATTAAAGGGGTCTAATCAAATGCTTCACAATTTTTCACATACTATGACCTTTATGTGACTTAATCTTATCCTAATGAGGATAATAACAGGGAAAAAAAATGGTCTGATGTTTTATTTATGGACTTGTCTTCAATTAGACCCTGACAAACCCATACAAAAACAACAACTGTGGACTTAGTTTTAGGTCGTCTTAAATTCTGCACAATCCCATGAAAGAGAAAGTGATGTTAGTATTTGATGAAATGGCTTCTATTCATACTTCATAAACTAACAGTCATTCATGAACTCAAGTTCTAAAAAAAAAGATTTAGAAGTCATTTTGGTGGCATTGTAAGGCTTGAAGGAATACACAGAAGTGTTAGTAGTACAGTGTTAGGCATAGGGCAGGTGGGAAGTACCCAGGGAATAAAGATGAAGCAGTTTTGTCGTTGGTCTTCTCTTTTGCAAATTTTGTCATTAAAGAAGAGTTTGTTTACTTTTCTGTGAGAGTAATGAAGTATCAAAGAGAAGTTACCTTGTTATGATGTTAATGTAGACAAAAAATCATGAAATCCATTCTAAGTACCATGTGAATACATTCAATAGGTCAGTCATATATTCTTTCATAGATTCTTTTTCTATAATTATGAAATTTTACAAATATGACATGCCTTGCTCTTTTTTTTTTTTCCAGAAGAGAATAAAAATCCATTCTAGTTTCTTTTCCTTTAAGTGCTTCAAAGAACTGAAGGCCAAATTTGCATTAATTAAGCTATTATGGCAAGCTCACTTTTTTGTTTTTTAATGGAGAAACATGATTGTTATTTACTTGTCAAGATTTTGCTGTCTTTTCAGTGCATGCATTGCTCCTTATGACCTCACAGACACTTATTTTTCACATTTCACATTTAACATGACAAGCAACAGTAACCCTTCTTCAAATCATGTGATAAGTCAAGTGTGAAACTCAGATGTATACAGTAGGGCTGAGGTCTGAGCAAATTCCACAGAACAAAAAAGTAAGTTATATTTTACAGAAGTCTGTGTAATTTCTTACTTCATGGTTCATAGCAAGTTGAATTGTTAGGTTTTCTCCAGATAAACCTGTATCAGCAATGCTAACAAGGATATCTGCACAGTTGCCTTTGATCTTTATTGTATTGAAAACGATGTGTTAAACATGAAGTTCAGTCTTTTATAAGATGGCTCTTCAACATATATACTCAGAATTGTTGTCAAAGTAAACTCCTAGGGATAATTTTTAAATTATTTTAAGTAACAGCATAATGACAGGAGAAGGCTATCACCTTAAATTTGGAGTGTGAAGGGAAGCAGTAAACAGAAAGTGCTGGATTGCTCTTTTTCTTGTGACTCAGAAAATCAGGAAGTATAGTGTAAAAGCCCCAAAGCAATTCTACCTTCCGGGATTATCATAAAGACCTTTAGGAATATCCTAATACTTTTGCCTTTTTCCATTATCTACTTTGTAAAAGCTAATCATAGCTAGAAATTTATAGTCAATAAAGTGTGTAAAGTTAGTTAGACTTAAGACTGTATTCAGTTTTCTGAAAGTTAAGAAGCAGTATCAGCTGTGAACTGATTTTTTTTCTTGGGAGTTGCTTTGGTGTGAGAGCTATTAGATCAATTGCAATATTCTCAGAGGCTGTGGGAGAGTCTCACCTCCCAGATTTTAGTGTCATGGCATCATGGATTCTAGTGTCATGGATTCTTCAATTCCTCTACAAATGACTGCAAATGCCAGGGCTCTATCACAGCTCTGCTCTCCTTACCTCAAGTAGTACTTTATAGCATGCAACATTGCCAGCACAGTAAGTGATAAGAACCATAAATTACCCTAACTGATGTAAAAGGTAATCAATATTTAAGGTGATTCACTGTTTTTGTGATGTTTATTGGGAAAAAAATGGAAGGATGGACAAGTTTAGATGTCAGGTTCAGGTTTTAGATTCATTGCAGGATTCCTGATGTTCCTGGTCATTTACTCCTTATCATCATCACTCATTTAGCTGACTTACTTAGGCTCTTACTGAATGAGTTACTGGTTAGCAAAGAGGGAAGAATCCAATCTGAAATTACTGACCTGTGAGTTGTCATTAAAGTTTTATTTAAAAGAAATCTGGTGCAGATGAGTTGGGAACAGGAAAACAAGAGCAATAACACCACTAAAATTCAGGGCGATATCTCAAGAAACATTGAAAAATCTACGGATTTTTACCATGTTTTCCAAAGTTGTAGATATTGATGTTTTTCATAATTGCTAGAAATTTTATTGCATTAGCAGTAGGAAAATGGAAATTGGGGTCCTTTTGCTGCTGTTCTAGCTGGGGAAAAAAAAAGCAGCAACTTTTTGAGTCCCAGAAAAATATAATTTAAATGAATAAAACAGATAAATATGGAGCCTGTTTAAGGTGTGTGGAATAATGAACATTTGAGAATTCATGTTTTACTGCTACAAACAGTTGCAGAAACTGAGTTTATGAGTCTATCCATGTGTCTGGGTGTTTGTGCTGAAAGTGCATATTGTTGGGTCAAGAGTGTGTAACAATTCTACAAGTCTCCACTAGATTTTGTGACTGTTCATTTCAGATATAAACAAATTATTTTACAACCAAATACTGATAACCAAATCTTAAATTAACTTTCATTTACTTTAATGAGAAGTTACATTATGCAGTAATATAACATAATAATTTTGTAGATTTACTATCATCTGTTCCTGGACATATCAGGTGTATACTGAGGTTTTGTTTCCTTAAAAGCATTGTGGCTATGTATTCAACTTTTGAACCTCATTCTGCAGAGTGTTGTAGAGTCAACTGCCTCTGGAAAATAAAATCACTCCACCTCCAAAAAAAAAACCCAACCAACAACAATGACAACAAGAAACTCACAACCCCTAAACACCAGCTATATTTTTTTCAGGGGAAAAATTCAGACGTTTATGTGGAATTTTGCTATTCCCCTTAGCAAAGCCAAGTGTGCTGGCGGGCTAGGCCTGGACCTAGCATAACACTACATTAGATGGATGCCTCTCTGGATATCTGGAAGATCCTAGTGATTTCTCACTTTCTTCCTCCTCTGTGCACCTGAATCTACCCTGACAGTGAATTTTGACAGTGTCCCTTTTGAACAGCTTTATATGATTGCTTTCATCCACAGGTTACTTTATCCAAGTGGATTTGCCACAGAGCACTTGCCCATTAGCAATCTCTTCTGCAGCCTGCTTTAAAATCTGCTTATGGTTATGGCCAGATAAAAGCATGTGAGGTCAGTTTGGTACAGCCGAGACAAATACTTTAACATAAGGTTTTCTATTTTGTGCAAGCAGCTAATAAAAATGCCCGCAGGTGTTGAGAATTATCCTTCTCTTGGAGATTTCTTTACAATCTGAACCTAATCTTGGCAAAAGCTTTGGCAAGGATATCTGGTACATTAATTAAATGACTTTCCCTCCCCCACAGGTCTTATGCTGTAACTTTGATTAACCACCTCTGTGCCCAGAAAAAGAACTGCTGGATAGGCATTCTCAGTTTTGCAGGTGTATGGATGTTAGAGATAACATGGGAATCCTCTTTTATCTGGATGGATGCTTCTTACTATATCAACACTAGACAGCTTTTCCCCTAACTATGGCTACAGGGATCCTGCAGGCATGTGAGATTTGAGTATGAGGACCTTTTTATTCAATATATAACTCTGGAATGCCTCTGCTGAGAAGTTTCAGATCCTTAGGGGGAAATGCCGGCCTCCTTCAGAGCTCTCCTGCTATTTAAATGGCTTTTCCTTGCTGCAGTATCACAGCTGTGACACATCAAAGCCAGTAGCTGGTGTGGCAGGACATGCATTCCCAAATCAGCTTCAGTGACGAAAGGTGATTTGCAGTGACAGGTTTCATATCTTATGGTGTCATTTTCATGAATGACTTGGCTAATTAAATTTAATGTGGAACAAGAGTTTGCTTACATTCTGCCAGGCTTAAGATGTTCTTACTCACACCTTACTTAAGGAACAATTCCTACTGTTGAAAAAGGGCTCCAGGATTTAGCCCTCTGTTAGCAGTCTTCCATAAACCCTTTGTTTTCCTAACATGTTAAAAACCAAGGCTTAATGGGTTCATGATGACATCAGTTATCAAGATTTGTGTGGTGTTGGCAGATGTTGAATTTTCAGTGGAAAACCATTAAACAGATTTGAGTCAGGGCAAGTTTCACAACATGTACGTATTATACCGGTGGTTACATGTGTTGACTTCGGCTTTATTTATTACAAAGGAAAACAGGCCTGTACTTATACAACAACAGCAATGAGAAATTAATCTTCCCAATAGGAAAATCAGTCTTGTCTTGTTAAAGGTACTCAAAGTTACATATTGAGCATGCTGAGCTCGCAAAAACTATGTCTGCAACTTTCAGATTTAATAAATCTAAAATTAAATGAGTTTTTCTAAGAATGAATTCTTTTTTTTTGCATAACCCATGTAAAGAAGGCAACATTTCAGGAAGTGTTGAATGTCCATTCTTTTTCAACAATTCTTTCCCAAATGTCTCAAGTTGAAAACATGTTTATTTTCATATCTGGGTAGATTTTTCATTTTCGAATACTGATTTCCCATTAGCTCGAAACATATCAATTCTGTACTAGTTATAATATTCTTCAACATTAAAAAGTTTCTTTTTGTCATATGACTGCAAAGCTTGATTAGTGGTATTGTCTAGAGCAATGATGATCTCCACGCCTACATGTATGTAGTGTGTGCATAAGAAACATAAGTCAAACACTGAAACCAGATAAATGGGGAGAAATGATTTTCAAATAAAAGCAAAATTCAATATATCAAAAAATAAAAGCCCACAACAAATCAAAATGAGAACAAC
The DNA here is from genome assembly GCF_028858725.1 of Colius striatus. Classification (NCBI taxonomy): domain Eukaryota; kingdom Metazoa; phylum Chordata; class Aves; order Coliiformes; family Coliidae; genus Colius; species Colius striatus. The sequence continues at coordinate 21,248,157 of NC_084762.1, read as the reverse complement.
AAAAATGAAAGTGGAACAGTTCCATTTTTCATATCTGTATGTGTATATATAGTAACTTGAAATGACATAATTTTAGTTGCTGCTATGTTTGGTTCATTCAATAATTAGGACTTCAGTTTGGAGACATATGCAGTGCACCCAAACAAAAATTCATTGTGTCTAACTTTCTATTCAACAGCAACTGTGTCAGAAACTTTGTATTTTCTTAGAAGCTAAGCTTCACTTATTTGCTATGAATGCTTCAGCTTCTATTTATGCATCAGGAGGTATCTTCATCCTTCTTGTTCAAAGTTGCCAGTAAAGCTGATCTTTTACCGCACCTGTTTGTTCCCTTTCCTTGAAATTTGTTCCAAGTATTTGATTGTTGATGCTCTTTCTAAGGCATGAAGTTTTCTGAATGCCAAAATTTGTTCTGACAGTAACTAGAAGGTTTCAAGGAGTAAATAAATTATTTTTCAGTCACATGACACACTATGTAGGTGATCATTAGAACAGTAAGTGTGAATGTTGCATTTTTATGTGTTTAAAAGTAAATAATTGAAAAAGAAAGAAAAACAGTCTCACTTTCTTATGAAGAAACACTTAATATTGCATTGTGGTTTTAGACACTTTGAGAAAAATTGCTTTTGAAATATGAAGATTTATAAAAACTGAAATCCCTTGTAATGTTTCTTTTGTTCAGAAAATCTTAAAAAAACCCTTCCTATTGAAATATTGCTTTGATATTTTGAGATTCAACAGCCTTTCACTTTATTTTCTTCCCATATGTCTTATTTAACATTATAGCCCCACAATATAAGATCAACATGTTTTGAACAAGTAATGGAATTTTCCTTCATAGGCAACTCCACTATTTTAGGTTTTGCTCCAGTGTAGAACAGGGACAGATTTTTCTATCTTGCCATCCTTTATAAAACAAAATTTTGACTTCAATGAAGCTCCAGTTTTAATCAGGCAAATAAATTAAAAAATATAATTATTTAGTTGGTGCATACAAAACCATTGCTTCTTCACCCACAGCAACTTTTCCAGTATATGAAACCAATCATAGGATAGGACAGATGATAAGCTTTGAATTAGGACCCTAGTTTTCATCAGCTAAAGAACAAATGATCATCCATAGATGTCAGTGTACAAAAGAAAAACATTCCCTTTGAAACTTTTCAAGTAAAAAACAGATGATGAAATGTTGGATAATTACGATTTCATGAGTTACATGATCTCCTAATCATTACAAATGGGTAAATAGAAGGACTCTGATTATTTACACTGCTGATCTGCCGCAGTTTTATGCTGTTCATTATAGTCAGTAATGTTTATAACAATTTTTTTCCTAACAATAACATTTATAATATTTTAATGTGTGTATATGGAGGAAAATAACACATGAAAGAATTTCAGTGCAAATAAATCTCAGACATTTTACATTTGGAACTCTACTGTATTATTTTAGGATCCCAGTCCTCAAAACACTTATGGTTAACTTTATTCACACAATTCCAATGGGACAACTCATGTGTATAAAGCTAAGTCTTAAGTGTTTTCTTGTACCCTTTCCCATCCCACCCTACGCTTCCTGATGTGCATGTCTAAGCAGCTTCATGAACACACTGAACTCTCTTCATTCTCTGGAAAACATCATCTTAATGAAATAACTATATAGGTCTTTGCATATGGATGAATATACAGATATTTGCACGAGTACTAATTAATGTATTCTGTGGGTACCAAGTGATTATCTCTATTGCTGCAAGGGTAATTTGCTGCTATGCTAAGCAGAAGGCATTCTTTTACCAAAAGAAACAAGCATAGCAGCATTTTCAGGCATGTGCTGAAACGTGTGATCAGTATTAAAATGTGTTAAGCACGGTATCATTATTCTAAAACTAGCCACAGAGATATAAAATCCACTGTGATATTGCAAACTGAGCACAGTTTGATTGTAGGACACCCGGGTAGAGTATTTTTGTATTAGAATATACATCGCATCTATAATGCCTTCTTCTCTAAAATGTAATTAGTTTTTTTTATGAACTGGTAAAATATAGTACACAAAGGGCTCAGGGGATTTCCATATAGCCACATTTATTCCTACATGTCTTTCCAAGTCATAAATGGTTGTCTCCCTTAGAAATGGATAAGGACAAATTGCATTAGGACACGATTGTGAATCTGATTAAGGTGGAACCATGATCAGGTTTTTTTCTTTTGGGCAACCATGTTTTCTTATAACAACCAGAAGACAAAAAAGCCTTTGGCAAGATGTTTCAAAGGCCTTTCTCATGTGCACATAAAAGCAGTTTTCATGCTAATTCAAAAATTGGTCCACACCTATAATTTCTTTATATAGTCAAGACAAAGCTTTGGGCAAAATTTTGCAGTGGTATATATTTCAGATACAGACTTGTGGTTTCAGTAAAAGCTCGTAAAAAGGAATTTCCATGCATAATTTCCTTAAGGAGAAGACTGAAGGCAAGCTGCAAGAGACGTTCAAGATCAGGGATTGATTCCAAATTTGTTCAGTGAGAGGAATGCTGAGAACAAAACCGTTCCCAGCAGAAAACTGATTTAATATACTAAGTAAATATCTTTGCAAGTGAATGCACTTTTAGAAAGGCACCAGCCCCTCCACTTTTTGTGTTAGTATCTGATCCAAATGAAGCACATTGTATGACATTACTTGACATGAAAGGGAACTAGTACAGATATGTCTGTCGATGGGCAGAACTGCGAGGGTTTCAAAAAACAAAAAAATATCTCTGTTGTCAAATCTGTTGGTGCTCTACTGATACTCAACAGAAAACCAGACTGGAAGAGACTGGGAAACACATTTTTGTTTACCAACTTATGGCTCTATTATATATGAGTGTTTTGATCTCTTAAACTAAAGTGCAGGATTCAGCTGAGACTGACTCCACTGTTAGGAGTCAAAAAAAAGAAAGTCCCTGTCTCCAAGGGCTAGCATTTGACATATAAAAATTAAAAGAAAAAATGAGTCTAATGAATGAATTCTGGAGGCCTGAGGAACTCCATAACCCATAACCTTTGCACTTAGTATAGAAGGTATCAGTCATATTATACTGCGCAAGTAACTGGAGACATCTGCTTTATTGCTAGTCTTGCTATTTTTTCACTTCTCTTTCTTCCAGTTTAGATCAAGATTCAGTGATGTTTATTTGAGTTTTGTGTGTGTGTGTGTTTGATGGGATATTAGCATTGTTTTGGCAAATATAAGAATTTGAATTCTTCATGTGTCTTACACAGGCAGAGACCAGACAAAATAGGAACAGATACTAACTATGGTCCAAATTTCAGGGTGTACCCATCTGAACTAGGTTGCTCCTGAGTCTGGAAAGGATCTGGTTATCTCTTATCTATTGTTGTTGATGATTTACCCTGGTTTCATCCAGACACTTGAGGGTCTAATGCAAATGTGATTGGAAGTTTCAGCTAGTCACCCAGCAAGTGAATCTTCATTTTTTTTCCAGGCTGAAAATCCTTGGATATCCCCCCAGACTTTGCATTTTTATATAAACTGTGTATCTGAAAGCATTATGAATCCACAACATTAGTTTATGGCCCAATTTATCTAAGTAATAATGACCAAACAAACGCAAAAACTTATCTTATCCTTTTCTTCCCCTATCATTTCCAAATGGATTTGCTTACACCTAGGACTGTCAACACGTCAAGAGAAAGATTCCATTCAGAAGAACTGAAAATCAACAGTGGTAGGGCACATGTCTGGATTTCTTGGCCGAACTGGGACTCAGTTCTGAAATAGTAGTACTCTTGCCTTGGACACATGAAAATAAAGGTTCACCTATATTTCACGACATTTCATCAGAAACAGGGAAAGAGCAGAAAACCTACTTTTGTATTCCCTAAACATTTACAAGATTCCCCATAACCTTTAAAGGACATCTTGGCCCATGCCAATGTAGCCATGGCTTGTTGTAGAGTTCAGGTCTTATTAAAAAAGTTAAAAAACACAGTCACAAATACTTATCATGGTCTGGGAAATAATTGTGTCAATCAGAAATAAAACAAGATACAAGGAGAGGAAGAAAAAGTTAGTCAGAACTGTCTGTAGTGGGTTTGTGTGCCTAGGTTTTAGTAGCAGTGGAGCTGCAGAGGTGACATTAAAAAAAAAAATGCTGCTAGAAACTTCCTCTGTATCTGACAGGGCCATTGCCAGTTGGCTCTAAGATGGACTCACTGTTGATCGAGGCCAAACCAGTTAGCGGTTGAGGTAACACCTCTGTGAATAACATGTTTGAGAAAGGGAAGGAGTTAATGTGCAGATGCTAAACTGCAGTAAAAGAAGGGATTGATAGTGTAACAATAACGTCTCCATAGACCTCAGGGTCAGTGGAGAAGGAGGGGGAGAAGGTGCTCAGGCAAAAAAAAGGAGAGATTCCTCTGTGACTTGTGGTGCAGCCCATGGTGAGGCAGGCTGTCCTATTTCTCCCATGGATGAGAGCCACATTGGTGTAGTTCATAAAGAACTGCACCCTGTGGGAAGGGCCCACGTTGGAGAACTTGGTGGAGGACCATCTCCTGTGGGAGGAACCCCACACTGTAGAAATGGGAAGTCTGAGGAGTCCTTGCCCTGAGAGGAAGCAGTAGCAAAGTCCATCTGTAGTGAACTGAGTATAACCCTCATTCCCCATCCCTCTGTGCTGCTGGTGGGGAGTAGGTAGAGACTTGGGAGAATGGGAGGGGTGAGGGAAGCTGTTTTAAGATTAATTTTTTATTTCCCATTTTCCTATTCAATTTTTATTGATTGTTAATAAATCAAACCATTTCTCCCCAATTTGAGTCTGTTTTGCCCATGACACTAATTGCTGAGTGACCTCCCTGTCCTTATCTCAACTCGTGAGCCCTTTGTTATATTTCTCTCACCTGTTCAGTTAAAAGTCTCATAGAATGACTGGGTGGGCACCTGGGATCCAGCTGGGACTAAACCACCACACTGTCACAGAAAGTGTTCTTTTCTATTGGAGTTTGTCTCAGGTTTGTTCATCCAGTTTATAAATACAGAGTTTGTGAGAGACATGTACATGCCCATTTTTATGTGTACATGTACACTTTTATGTATGTAAAGAAGAAAATGTTAAGAATAGAAATAAAAAAATTGAAAATTAAATTATAGCAGGAGGTAAGAGACAGTCCAACCCCCCTGCAGAAGCAGGTCAACCTAGATCAAGTCACATAGGAACATGTCCAGGCTGGTCTTGAAGAGGTCCAAGGAAGGAGACTCCACACCCTTCCTGGGCAGCCTGTGCCAGGACTCCTTCACTTGAACAGTTTTATATTTAAATGGAACTTTTTTGTGTTCCAGCTTCATCCCATTACCCCTTGTCCTGTTGCTAGATACTATAGAAAAGAGGGATGTCCCAACGTCCTGACACCTACCTTAATGAGATTCCCAATCAGTCTCCTCTTCTCCAGACTAAACAGCCCCAGTTCCCACAGCCTTTCCTCATATGAAAGATGTTCCAGTCCCCTGATCATCTTGGTGGCCCTGCGCTGGACTCTCTCCAGAAGTTCTCTGTCCCTCTTGAGCTCAAGAGCTCAGAATTGGACACAGGACTCCAGATGAGGCCTCACCAGGGCAGAGTAGAGGGGGACCAGAACCTCCCTTGACCTGCTGGCCACACTCTTCTTGATGCATCCCAGGATGCCATTGGCCTTCTTGGTCACGAGGGCACATTGCTGGCTCATGTTCAGTTTATTAGCAACCAGGACTCCCAGGTCTCTCTCTGCAGAGCTGCTCTCCAGCAGGTCAACTCCCAGCCTGTACTGATGCATGGGGTTGTTCCTTCCCAAGTACAGGACTCTACACTTGTTGTTGTTTAACTTCATGAGTTTCCTCTCTGCCCAACTCTCAAGCCAGTCAAGATCCCACTGAATGGCAGCACAGCCTTCTGGGGAATCAGCCAGTCCTCCCAGTTTGGTGTCATTTGGGAACTTGCTGAGGGTACACTCTGTCCCCTCATCCAGGTCGTTGATGAAGATATTGAACAAGACTGGCCCCAGAATCGATCCCTGTGGAACTCCACTGGCCACAGGCCTCCAACTTGACTCTGTGCCATTGATCACCACCCTCTGGGCTCTGTCATTCAGCCAGCTCTCGATCCACCTCATTGTCCATTCCTTCATATATATTTAAAAGTATATCCAGAGGTTTTCAGAATCTTTCCAGCTCAAAAGCTAACATAAAAAAATAGGGAAAAAATTTACTTTATGTTTGTTCTGTTTCTTTTTCATGCCCATTTGGCTTTTATTTCAAGTGACAATAAACCATTTCAATAGAAATGGGCTTTTTTATATTTGAAATAGAATTTTTGTCTAAAATGCCAATGAAAAAAAATTCAATTACATGTCATATGAACAATGTCTTATATTTGATTTTCCCACAGATTCTTTGCTTGAAATGTTCCTTTGAGAATTAAGTAGTTGGCATAACCAGAATGGTTGTCTAAATCATGCAGTTTTCTTGCTTTGTCTGATTGGGTAAGGTTTCATAAACTACTTTCACTTCTGCCTGAAGTAAGACTTATTTGTTTCACAAAATTATTTTAATTTTATGAATGAAGTAATCTCAGCTTCAGACATAAAAATTAACTTCCTTGATACTGTGCTCATATTAATACTTTTGGGAAGTAACAAAGATGAACCAAAATCCAATGTTTCTCAAAAGTGCCATGTTTGAGTATTTTCGCTGTTATTCACTGGTACCTTACAGCTTGGCCATCAGTGCAAATGTGTTCTTTAATTTCCCTACAAAAAGTGACAAATTAGTCAGCAGAAGGCCCAGTAATTCAAAGTACGTCTAGAGAGTGATTGGAAAACCTGACTTCTGGTTGTAATTATGCATATGATTTACCTGCAGTCACTTTTATGGTCCTTAAAGATATGCCATATCTATTTATTCAGCTAATTGTCCCAATCAATTTCTCTAACAAATGTACTTAATTCCAATAAGGTTGGGTGCTAGATTCTTAGCTAGCTTAAAGCTTTATGGAGTTATGTCAGATGGAAAATCTGTCCAAGAAGAGGTTAGAAATGCAACAGATGAGGATGATCCTTGTGACCTTTTTTCACTTTATATTTTTCCAGTTATGTTCCAAATAAAGGTCTAAGGAAGAGAAATACTAGAAACATTAATGGAGTCATAGAATAATTCAGGCTGCAAAAGACTTGAGGAGATTGTCCAGTCCAATCCCCACATACAACTCCAGTGCTCAGTTCACCCAAGTGTTCCTCAACAAGAGTCTTTCCAGTTTGTCACTGTCTCGTACTGAGGGGCCAAAAGGTAGACAAAGTAAGAAATCTGCTTTTTCAAGGTTCTTAGTCAGTGACTACCTCTGACAACTAAGGTAACATAGAGATGTTTTTGGTTAGATTTGCCTCATAGTACTGACTTCAGACCATCTGAACTTTTTGCCATTAAAAAAAATTCCTGAGTTTTCTCTGATTTCTAACTACACCTCAATAATTTGTACCATTGGAGAACTCTTTCATGGTAGATAATGTGTTTGTATAAACATATTTGTCATACATGCCACATAGACACACTATTTGAATCAAAGACATCACAAGTATCACTGAGGAAGACATAGTTCCTTTAAAGGAAGCTGTGAAGAATATCTCGGAATAAAGTAGTTAGGGTAGTGGTTTCTCTGCTGCTCCAAACAAGTGACAAGTACGGCCTGTCTGACCAGATCCACAAACCAATGCCTAAATTCATGAATGTGCCATCCCACCATTCCCTTTTGCTACCAGGTCAGCCTCAGTGCTGAAGAATTCTTACACTCAGCATCTCGAGTTCTAAATTAACTCTATGCCAATGTACAATAGGAGTACCTGCACAATGATGGAACTAGTTTGGTAGATACGGGCGTGTATTAAGTATAAGTGTATACGTATATGTGTGCATGCACACCTAAAATTTGGGGTTTTTCTTCAGTATTTCAGCATTTTATTAAAAAAAAACCACTGAAATTTAGATTATCAGGTACACTTTATTTAATAATCTTGAAAGTATGATGTTAAATATCTTAAAAGATAACTCACTAATGTGTGCCAAGCTGATAACACGATTAAGTAGGAGAATTTAACTGAAGTGGTCTTACAGCTATAAATTGTTAGAAGCAGTAGAGTTTTCTGAAAATACTATTGTGAAATAATTATGGGATTAAAAAGCTGGAATAAGGTTATTTCAAAACCAATGAAAGGTAATGTGAGCCAGAACTCTCAAAGTCCCTTAATAGGTGTTCTTAACTCACTGCTAATACTTTATTTAACATAACGTGCTGTGCACTCTTTAAATTGTTAGCTTGGAACAGATGATTTATGTTGCTCTTGCATCTAAGCAAGAATTAATGCCCTTATCCTATTTGACTGGATTTTTTAAGCACTTTTGTTCTCAGTCTTGTATCAGAATGATAACAAAAACATAAAATCAACAAGCTTTTTAATGAACATGGGGTTGATTTGAAGTGCCCTGATTTACAGATATTACAGCAGAGCTTTCTTTCAAGTATTTACCGAGGTGTTAGAAAGTTTGTGTTCCCATTCAGATCACTTAGTGTGCAGCAGTTACTTTGTTACCAAAATATTAGAAAGTGGCAGTTAAAAAAGCTATTGGAGCCAATTCCCTTTTTATAGTCTTTTTACAAACAATAATTATGTTTTGGAGGAATCTGAAGGGAATGCCATAGCTAATTTGTCTGATCCTATTCAGATCTTGGTTTTGCAGGTTTCTGTTGTTTTCCAGGTGTTGCCTTTTTTTTTTTTTCCCCCTCTCATAATGGTTTAGGGGTTTTTTTCTGTATTTCATACCTGCATCATGATTTAGTCATCTACTTTTGTAACTTTTATTGGCTAACCTTGATACATGTGGATTTACTAGTGTAAAAGGCAGACAACACAAACACAGTGAGTGACACAGTTACTTGTCAGTATTTCATTGATAGATATGAAATATTATGGTCACCTGTACAGAAGACTTCCACTGCATTTTGTTTTAACTCCTGTAACAAATGCATGCACTTACCTTTCTTTTCTGGATATCGTCCCACTGTAATTTTTGCTGATAGGAGTGGCAGACATCATTGTCTGCTGTTCTGCTGACAGTTGGAGCTGTTCAAAGGAATTAAAGAATAGGTTCATCAGAAGTTGGTTACTATTTTCAATTTTTCTAAGCAAACCTTATGTCCAAAATTTCAAGAAACATTAAGCTGGTTTATAATCTGGCAAGTAAAGCAAAATGTATTTTCACCTTTTCACAGTTTTGAAGTAATGGGATATCTGTTAAGGACTATGCAGACTATTTAAGTGATGATATGTTTACATGTTGCTAAAAAAGAAAGGAGAAGAAATATTAGCTACTGAAAGCTCCATGGTCACACCACTGAAAGGAGGAAGGCTTTAATGAAAGTTTGAGCCATGGCATTGAGAAATGGCATTTTCTATGGGCAGAGTAAAATGTAAAGCATGTACATGAAAAAAATCAATGAGAACCATAAGATGGCATCACTGAAATTGTCCTAAGATAAATTATAGAGCATATCTAAGGCTGAAGGGATGAACACCAACAGAGAGCTTGATGTTTTTTCAAGCCCTGCTAGATCACTTCACCTTCCCATTCTCTAAAAGACTTGCCTGAATATTCACTAGAATGTGATTTCTGGTGATTGTGATAGCCCACCTCCATCTGAACTTGAGCAGGACACAGTTTGGTGATGAAGTAGAGGAAGTATACAGTGTACTTAAATCTTTTATATTAGCTCATTTAACAAATTAACAGACCTTTGATCTGTTTGTATTTATAGTCTGATGTAGTCGTTCCTTGCTGGATTGATTCTTTGAGTCTTAAAGTATATTTATTCAAAACTACAGCAGAAAGAGATTAAATTATTAATTTAACATGAATATATAGATTCAAGAAGATGTGTCTTATAAATAATGCAAGTTGCTAGAGAACATACAAAACAATAGCATATAACATATAATACATCCTCCAAGTTCAAAGTTCTTCAACTTTTTCAGTGTTTTTTCAGTGGTTGCCTCCTTACTTCTTCTGCCTTAACCATTTAGAAATAGCTACACCCTGGATTTGAGAGCTGAGAAATAAGGGAGAAATTAAATACCCACTTCTCAGTTTTCCATTCTTCAGTTGCTAAATGCACGATTTCTCATAGACAGGAAGAAATTAATTTGGTAAAAAGACCTGATATTTCAGAACTACTGTATCTCCCACTGATTTCATCTTAGCTTCAGCTTACCTGTCTCAAACTGGGCTTGCAAAAATCTATTAGTCAATAAAGACTTTCTGTAAACCCCAAAGTTTTGTGAGGGAAGTCCTGGAACAAGCTAACAAATCATGCCATATAGATATTGCATCAAAAAGCTCTGAGGTCCTGAAAGGATCAAGATCCAGAGCTTCCATAAATCCCTTGAGACGTTTACTTTTGCTATTGGTTGTACATGCAAAACAGTCAGATACTCTGGAGATGAGGAGTAGAGTGAAAGCCCGAGGAAATAGCATCCATTTCTGAAAATATAACAATAAGTGACTTTGCCAAGGTCACAGAGGAAATAGGAGTCAGACTGTATAAATCCAAAGTTTTTAGTCATGGTAGTCCTACAAAAGCAGTCCTTTCTTTTCTTTCAGCTAGAGCTGCCACAAACCACATTTACATTCTCAATATTGTCCAAAAGAAAGGAGAAATGAGTTTTCAGATTTTCTTTCCGCTGCATTGTCTGTTTATTACGCACAGTGCTGTTGCACATAATGCCATGATATAAAATTATTCAGGAACTAATGTCTTCAGTCCTAATGTGGGAAAACAGAGAAGTAGTGGAGAGTAATTTCTCACATTGTTCTGCCATGGCAGTTCTTTCTGCTATGATTTAAGAAACTACAGGCAGTGGAAAAGGTTCCCTTTGAAAGTGTTTTAAATGTCAAATATAAGATTCATTTTTATACTGCCTTAATCCAAATGCCAGAGTTCTGAGCTAAGCTATCAATCTGACCAAGACTTCATGAGCTTTGCCTATCCAAATAGCTATCTGTTGAACTGGAACTCCTGCTAACAGCAATGCATAATATCATCCTATTTTTTAGGATAATACAGACTTTAATTTCTTTGTGATTATATACTGTGCCATTATCAGGCTTGGTTACTAGTGCTGTTTGTGAGAGAGCCTTAGGTGGCTGCGTTGTGCAATAGGCTGGGAAGCCAAGGCTGTGGAAGAAATTCTGGAATTATTCAGGCAGTGGGAGAAAATCAGTAGGGTCAGGAATACTTCTTATAGAGATGTCAAGTCTAGAACTGGTAACTGCTGTCATCAGATATGACTTCTGCTACAGAGAACCTGCAGCTGACTCTGGTGCCTTATCATCTGCTCGTGCTCTGCTTGAAAAGAGCAACTATCTGAGAAAACTGTTTAGCTCTGCCTATGAGGATGAATATGTTATTGAACAGTCTCTGTTCAGTCATTGCAAAGGAATGTGTACCCTTCCTGTGCTGAAAACTATATGTCCTCCTTCAACTAAAAGTATGAATATTCCCAGCTTTTAGCCAGGAGGTCTTAAGTTCCCTTTTGATACCTGATGTTTTTGTCCAGGAGAAATTTACAGTCTTCTCCCATTTTTTGATTGTATTTTTCAGTCCTTTAGTTTTGTGATTCTTCTCTTAAAATTCTGAAATGATCTGACCCATCTTTTAAGTATGGTCATCAAAGTATATTTCAGTAGCAGTTTTTTCATTAACAGGTGTAAAGGTAATATCAGCTATTTGCTTCTTCACAATGTGGCCTCAAGTTAGTGCAGTTAGCCACTGAAGTACATTAAGATCCTACCCAAGTTGTTCAGCATCCTTTCTTCTGAACTACTGTTTCCCATCTCACGTGAGGGCACTGAGGAATTTCCTGAAAATTGTTTGTGTCAATTTTTTGACCTATGTATTTTTTGTGAGATAGGTCATCTTGCACTAGTTAGATTTCAATAGAGTGGAAATGTTGGCAGAAGACAATAAACTTCTGATCTGTGAGTAGTTCTGGAGCAAAGAGCTTGGTAGCATGAAATGGCTTGACCACAGAAATTGCTGTCTGATGCTTACTTCTACTAAAACTCAAAGGTTGTCCAACAGGAGATTCCATGTTTTCTGGTATAAAATAGAAAGATCTCAAATCATTGGAAAGGCTGCCCAGACAAGCAGGGATCATTTACACAAACTTTCTTTCTTTTCTTTTTTAACCGGACTTTATTATTTTAACTGACTTTATTATTTACCTAAACCATAATGAGTAGATTACGCTTAGTCAGACAATCTCCTTCCAGGAAGGCCTTCTCACTAGTTTTCTGTTGCAGGAAGCCGATTATATCCTGTGAGAAACAAATTTTGAATCATCAGAGTAGCAATTGTAAGGAAATATCAACTACATCTCACTGCTCAATGCTTTTACAGTGTCTTCTGTTTCTTAGTAAACATCTTCTAGCGTCAGCATCCAGGTAGTACTGCTTCCAGAAATGCTGCCAGATATTTCCTATGGCTACGTTTGTTAGAGCAGACTGTGGAAAGCAAGTACAGGCATTTGTTTTGAAGTGACCTTAATAGTGCTCACCTGCTTCCATTTACTTCCCAGGTATGTTCTATCTCCCAGATATCTTACCCATCAACTCAGTGTCTCCTGTAGTCACTATAGCTATTTCCATACAGGTCGATTTGTTTCAGGTAAGCCAAGCTGTCTAAGTTAATCAAAACAGAAGCAAGTCACTAAGACTGAAATTGCATTGGTCACACATGGGCATTGCCTTAGTTAATTTAAAATATTTTAAAACCCAAACCAGTGAAGTTAAAATAGGTACAGTTTAAAGTAGGATCTCCCATCTGAATACAGAGCAGGATCTCTTTTTGTAGAACACAATGAGACAAGACTAAAAAACATTCTAAGACAGAGCAGATGTGTTTTGTATTAACTTGGGGAGGTAAACTGAAAGAACCTTTTTTTTTTTTGAGTAGGACGAAGCATGTATATGAACAACTATCTATAAAAAGCAGACATATTCTTAGACAACTAAAACCATAATTATTTGCTATTTTTCTCTAGTAAAATAATAAAAAAAATAAAGGTTCCCATAATCTTTTTTTTTTTTTTAATGAGCAAACAATGTACAATATGTACAAAAGTTCTTTGTAGGAATGATTAAAAAAGAGGAAGGGAGGGGTCAGAATATTTCACAAACACTTTGAAGTTTTCTTTTCACCACAGTTAAATTAAAAGAGCCAATCACTGAATTTTACATAGCAGTTTTTCTTCATAGGAAATATGTCATCCTTGAAAATGCAGATGTGAAATACTGACCCTGTAAAATAATCCTGAACACTTCAGATTACTCCAGGAAGGTCAAATATTCATCCTGAGCAGCTATATTCATATTATAATATTTCCAGAACAGAATTCAGTATTAGTCATTTGTTAAAGTTCTTAATTTTTGTCTGATTTAGTTTTAGCACTTTTTTATGGAAGTGATTGATATTTTTGTGGGTTATAATGTTACTATATTGGAACAGTAGATATAGTAGCTACTTTCTTGTTATTTTTTAACTAATGTTGATAAAAGAGAACAGATAGCTTAAAGAGTTCTGCATTCACATTCTTGCTGTTCAGCATGATTCTTTATAGATGTTTAACCTGATATGAAACAAAACCATCTGGAAAACAAATATTGACACTGTTGAGCAAGTATGATGGTACATTTATGCTGTACTAAGATATTTCTACTGACCTAGCTATTTAGCTTGAAAAGTAGATCTGAGGATCCTCTTCTCTTCTCTTCTCTTCTCTTCTCTTCTCTTCTCTTCTCTTCTCTTCTCTTCTCTTCTCTTCTCTTCTCTTCTCTTCTCTTCTCTTCTCTTCTCTTCTCTTCTCTTCTCTTCTCTTCTCTTCTCTTCTCTTCTCTAAAACTAGATACTAAGTATACCATTTCACTGCTGGCAGATGAACTGTGTACATCAGAAAGCTCAATTCTCGTGGTCAACAGCAATTAAGACTTGAAGCATGTGAACTCTGGCAAGATGCACAAGTTTAGATTTTTTTTTTGTTTGTTTGTCTTCATGTGTAGTTTAAAAGCAATGTAGTATCTGGAGAGTCGGCATTTCCTTTGAGAAATCCATTGAAATAATATGCACGGGATTTGGGGGGCGGGGGGGGGAAAGAAGAAAAAAAAAAGATTATTCCCATTTGTATTTTTGGGAAGGAAAAGAAACAATCAGAAATACTTGATTTTTTTTAGCAGAAAAAAATCTCCCATCAATCAAAAGCTAAACAAAATGTAATGAGAGGGCTAAAGGGCCCTATCTTATTGATTTTACTCACATAAATAGTTCTATTGAGTTGAGTGAATGTACAATATCTTATTGCAGGAGGGGAAGTTGGTCCTATTAGAAAGCAGTGTGTAATCTTTGGCAATGGCAGAAGGAGTCCAAATTTCCTTTCTAACAGACAGGCTAATCAGTAGCAATTAAGAGGCAAAGTAGCAGACTAATAAAGTACACTTGTCACCAGTTGTCATCTTAGCGATCAATTCACACCTCCACCACAATACCATCGACCCTTCAAGTGCTCTAATGACCCTGAATCCCTAAAGTGACAGGAGGATTAGGACAAAGATAATGTGCTGGAAAGGTGCTAATGAAGTGGTGGGATTACAAGATGAGCTTCATCCTTGATAGACAGCAAAAGGGAGTGTTCAGTCCCACTCCAGCAATGAGGTTCACATGGGTAAAGTCTCATTGACTTCCACATACAGTCAGGATCAGGACCTTAATTTAATTAATTAGGGCTTTTCATTTCTTAGTTAAAACTGAAACATGCAACTGTGGTAACTGTTTCCTAAAAGTAGCAGATAATTCTTAGGTAATTAAGTCTACTCCCTTATGTTGTCTTTTAACTTCTTTCTGCAAGCTGTACTTGCAGATATTGATTATTTGTATCATTTTAACTTTCTGCAATTCATTTTAGAGAGATTTTTCTTTTCAGTAGAATATACATAACTGCTTTTCTATGCACTGATCTTTTTAAGAAATGAGGATTTGAATATGTAATTTTAATATAATGTTACAGGTTTGGCAGCAAAATGGTTTCATCATCTTAGCACTACAAGTGTGTGTGTATATGTAAATATTTATAGATAGATAATGCATGCTAGTAGCATTTTGAGGTGTTAAAACAGAAAATAGATCTTTGTAGATATTGTTGACTATGCATATTTTTGAATGTCCAATGTGTTTACTCTCCTGTTTATTAAATGCCTTCTGTTTTTTGTTAAATTACACTTGAACCCATTTCAAAACAATATGTTAATATTAAAGACAGGGAAAAGGGTACAACAGGCCACTTCTGCTATTTTAAACCTCGGTCTTCATTAGATGTTGCTCTGCCGCTTCATTGTAGCTAATTAACTTGTATATGATTAGAATGATTTGATACAGGGAGGTGTGGGAATACAGCGTGCTGGGATTAACACACTTATAATGCTGTAGCTGTGGCCCTGCTGTTTGGGTGCTGGGGGAGGTAATCGTTTACAAATTTAGCTGTATTAGGAGTGTTTTCAAGTGGCATAAATTCTACTGATAGCTATTTAACACAAAAAAATCTACATTATTTTAATGAGAGATGTACAGATAAATTTTACTGTTGCTGTACACAAGAGTGCCAGAGTAGGACGTGAAAGATTAATCTTTAGAAGCTTTATTTGGTTTTCTCATTCAGTGATTTTTTTTTTTTAAGTAAAAAACTCCAACATGTAGAGGTTTCAAAATATTGATGTTAAAGAGCTGGATTCTGAAATGAGGTGTATTCCAACTTCTTTGATCATCAAAATCAAATTTTAAATATATATCTTTGTTGTATCCTCTGCTACACACAAGGTCCTGAATTTCCTGGTTTCTAGCTTTACATGTATGCACTCAAACAGCTAGATAGACATGCTATACAATTTTTTCCTTTTGCATACTTTATACCGTACAGTGCTGTTTATAATCTATAAAATATTACACACATGCTAATTAATTAACTCCTTATAGAAAGCTTAGCATTCTGTGGAAAATTGGCTCTCAAGACTGAGGCTCAAACTTTTTCCCAATTTTAGGAATAAAACCGAAAAATATTTGTAACACAGAGATGAAGTCAAAGAACACATCTTGGACATTTCTAACACAGAAGTCGGGAGTGCTCTGGTTCAATTAGTATACCCATGGAGGTGCACAAACTTGAACCCAGGAACAATGACATTTTCTAGCTTGTCATTAAACATATATTTTTAATTATTTGAATTGCATTTGCATGCATTTAGGGTTATTCTTGACAATTAAAAAAAAAAAAAAAAAGGCTGCTACAGACCTTAACCTTAGTTTGTAATATTAATTTTGAGGGAGTTGCTGTAACGTGCCATTTCTTTACACCTTGGGAGAGAAATGGAAACACAAGATCTGTGTTGTACAAACCGCAAAAGAGTTTTTGTCAAGAATTCCCTTTTTGTCATTTCAAGCCAGAGCTGGAAGAGAGATGACAGTCTAGTCTATCAGATGAAGGCAATACTTCCATGCCAATTCGATCCACAGTTAACACAGCCTATGAGGGGTAAATACTAACCTGCAAGTGTTTACTGTGGGCTTTTTGCCTGTGTTTTATACAAAGATGAGATCAAATCTGATCACTTATCTAAGACCAAGTTCAGTACATCCAGAATGTGAGATGGGCAGCAAGAAAAGGTGAATATGCAATACTAATCCTTTATTGCAGGAATGTGGTCTGAATTTAATATTTAATACCATACATGTGAACCCTGTAATTTGCTGTTACAGATCAGGCTGTGATCTTTCTCTTTGTTTGCAGTATATTAGGCAAAAGGCAATTTCATTTTGCTTTGATATAGCATGGCGAACCATCTTTGAAACAATACATGCAGTCAGTTTTTTATTTATATTTTCCTTTTTTGCTCAACAGATTGCCCATTCAAAATGGAAAAGCACAAACACTGTTGCCTCTTTAGTCACCTTGCTGTGAAGTTGTAATGTAGCAAATGGCTAATGTATGCATACATGTGGGGACTGTTTTAACCCACATTTCACACTGGCATTAATCTATTCATGGGTTTTGAAGAACAAAACAAAAACAACAGCCCTTGTCCAGCTGCAGCAGGCAAGAGCTAGGACATATGCTGGTGTGAAAGAGGGAGTAGGGCAGGAGATCCCTGCCCGAAATGTCAGAACAAAGGGAGCATAGTGGCCTCAGTGAGGCATGGGATGGCTTAAATACCCTATTGTATGAAACATGAATGGGTCGGCATTGTGAATTGCTGCGTGGGGGGCTCCTCCACACTACCGATTAGCCACTCGATTACACAGGGAAGTGGCTAAGGTAAATAAGGCCAGCCTTCTGCTACTTCCTCCCCGGGGCCAGGAGCGGGCTGCCAAGGCCTCTTCCCTGCTACCTGGGGCTGAAAGGGAAGGGAGTGGAAAGGGAGTGAAGCCATAAACCCTGCTTTTAACAAAAATAATCCATGGTAACCTGAATCACAGTACTGACACTGCCAAAGTCTCAACTTCTGTGGGATGGTCTAAAAGGAAGCCATATCAGAAGTGCTCAGCACACACGTGTACATGTTCAGAATATGAAAGGTATAATGCAAAATACGTATGTATTTTACACATAGGAGTGTTTATGTATGTACAGACTTAAGCTGTCTTAAAAGGAAGATATTTTTGTCTCAAAGAAACAGTATCTTACTCTAATTTTTCAAATGAAATGGCTTCTGATGTTTGTACATCTTGTAGCATCTTTTACAACCCTGACCTCTGGTTCTTTTATCCTGCCAAGAGTCAAATTCAAGGTACTGTTTGACATCTCACCTCATTACACCCATACTGTCAGCACATAATCTGGGATGCAGCATCCTTGCAGGAGGAGCCCTTACGTCAAGAGCTCTTTGACGCAAGTGATGTGCCCAGCTGCAAAGCACTCAAAACCAGTTGGGCTCTCAAAGGAATCTACAGCTCCCTGGGTGTTTTTAAGGAGACTTTGGTGCCTAAAGTTGCGGTTTCACAGAAAGTATTTAAGTGGGTTAATCTGAGACCTGGTTCTCCCTGAACGGAAAAGAATCCGTTTGAGACAATAACTGGAAACATGGCTTTGAAATGAGGGGAAAGAGGCAGTCTGACTTCTGTGAATTTCTTTCTTTTTAGTTTCAGGTGACCTACTAACAAAATTCAGCACAAGTTAATGAATAGTTTGACTTGGCCCAAATTTGCATTCTTCTCTAAATAAAATATTCAGCTAAAGTTTTTTGCCCAAGACTAACTCAGAGTATTATGTTGAGATTATCAGTTAATGTCAAAACATATTAAGAAACATGAATTCCATGGGTTACTTCATAAATATTCAAACAGTGCTCTAGTTATGAAAGTATTCACAAATCATAAATGATCACAGAGAAAAAGAGTAGCTTTCATTTTTGGTTTGATAACCAGTTGGAAGTAAAAAATATACTCCAATTGTTTGCTGTTTGTATCAGTGAGACTGAAAATGAAGTAGAAAAAAAAAATCAAACCCAAAGTGAAAAGACACTCAGTAGAACTTTAAAAAAAAAGTTAAGTGAAGGCCTGTTGCTTTTAGCAGTTCAGATTTTAAGATTTTACACTTCTAAAGGGTGGAGAACCCCCCCACCAAAATATAATCTCACAAAATTTATTTCCCTGTCACCAGATGGAGTGCTTATGGTAGTTTGCCTAAGGTTTCTGGTGGAAGTGAACCCCTTGCTGTTTCTTTGCTTTGAGTACTGATACCAGCGTCCTAAGCAATTTTGCTAATCTCATTGTTTTATATAATCTAAACTCAGATTTTTCACTTCATGCTCTAATCTGGTGAGCATTTCCTCTTTGTCTAGTTACATGGCAACTGTATTTCACCCAGGGTTGGATACCTGACCATGCTGAAGGTATGTGTATCTATCTCTGTATGTGTTTCATACAAAAGATGCAACTGCTCAGTTAAAATTGTGCTTTTATAATAACATATTTCATTACACTTTTGATTTGCAAAGACATCTTGAACTGTATGGACGGTTTCTAGTGAAGTCAAATGAAAAGTCCCTGGTTTACAGTCATTCTTTATTTGAATACATTTTTTTTTCTTTCTGCATAGATATCTCCATTTGCAGTCTAAGGATGTCTAGAGCTTTGTGTATGGGCATTTCTTTTTACTTTTATAAAACTAAACCAGAACAGTTCAGTGGAATAGAATAGTTTATACAAGCTGTAAACTGTCTAGAAATGGTGCAATCTGTCATTGCATCCTCAATTTCCTGTTTGTGTTTATGTCATGAAATTTTGCATGCACTTCATTCCACTGGTTGCTCAGTTCAGATCTTTCTGCAGTATTGTTTTGAGTGTTTGCCATGCTTGCATGCCTGATGAGCCACCTGTACTTGTGTAACATGCCATAGAGAAGCTTCCTAGACAGATTTCTTTCCACTGATCTCTTTGTTGTTTAGCGGATGCAGAGGATGAGTATATTGATTGAGCAGTGAGCAGGGTGAATTGATCTGATAGTGAAGTGATGCATTTTTTGCTGAGAGGAGGATTTTTCTGATGGAGAAGGAACAAATTGACTTATTGGTTAATTGAAGGAGAGAATTGACTGTGAGAAGCAGTGAGAATTTGATGAATGTTAACTGTAGGAAAGAGTTTGAGTTTCTCAAATATATATGCAAATATTTATTTATTTACTCATCTATCTGCCTCTTAATGTGTAATGGAGATGAGTGGCTTTACTTGGACTCTTGTTGGCATGCTGCTCTTTCCTTGGACTTCTGCAAGATGGGTAGGCCTGCTTTTGTGTGATTTTTCTTTTCTCTTTTTAATCATGACTGGAAACATTCCCACATGAAAAAGTCTGCAAAAGTTTGTCACTGCTTTGTTTTCCTAAAGCTGTGCTTTACTTTTCAGTTTACTGAGTCTGTCAGTAAACATTCTTTCTCACTAGCATGCAACTGCCTAGTCCATGCCTATATTTTAATACATGTTAGAAACCTGGCTCCCCCCAAAAGCAATAGGAATTAATACTTTTATTCCTTTAAATAATCTTGCAGACTTCACTAGGCAATTCTCTGTATTGATAGGGTTAGAGCTGCTTTCATAAGTAGGGTCATTTCTCGTTAACCCTTTGGAAAAGGATTCTATTTGGTTGGTGCAACAGCCGTCTCATCTGTGGCAGGGACTTCTAAGTGCTACAGTAATAAAAAAAAAATCTAAATAGTAAAAGTAACACCAACAACAGTAATACAGTCATAAATAGTTACATTTTGGTGCCACATAAATATTAATTACTCTAATGCTTAATTTAATTTATAATTAAATTATAATTCATTCCCTGATTTCTATCTGGATGAGGCTGGTGTAATCTTCATGGACTACCTTTAAGAGACCAGAAGTGTTTTCATTCCATTTATACAGCAATGGCATAAAAGTCTTCCAAATAGTGCCTTCTGAGGACTCTAGCCCTTAGAGCAATGTTAAGGAAGTTTCTATCCTCTCCTTGGGGAAACTCTGTTTTTAATGGGGTTCAGGAAGGAACCTATGAAGAGAATTTTCCATGTTGTAGGATGGTAAATAGCAGAGTCCCCAGAGACCAGTGGGGTTATTGGAGCTCAGTGTTGTAATGTTACAATAATTTCCCTTTTGCAAGGACATTACCCTGGGGACTGTGGAGAAACAGAATACTATGGACTACTTTAACTTGAGAAGAAGCTTTGTCTGTCCCTTCTTCCCCTTGTAGACTTCCAGTCTGTTCAAACGTGCCATGGCTTTATTTTTATCACTATTAGGTAAGATTCATCTGCATTTACAGCCACGATGCTGTAGGAGTGACCTCTGCAAAGAAATAACATTAGATTTTTTAAAACTCCCAGAGGGAGGAGGAAGGACTTTCAGTTAGCAAATTATAGACTTAGGCCATAAACTGACATTTAAAAAAAAAAAAAAAGGAAAAAGAAATCACCAGGCATCAGGAAGGAAATGGATAAGGAAACAATCTTCAAATAATTCAAAGAATCTTTGGATCTAGATAGGGAGTTGCATTATTTTGAAATGCATTTAGTATTTTTAAAATGTAGAAACAGCTTTGCTAGAAGACACTTGAACCAAGTAGTCACACTTACTCTTGTATGTTGTTGGAACAACATCAGAGGTAGGTGAGTAGGGAGAAAGGTTTTTAGGGAAGTTTGTGCAGCTGGAAAAGATCTTTAAACTTGAATTCTTAATGGGAAGCTTATGAACACACCAGTCCCGAACAAATATTTCAATGTGAATAATTTATATGACAATACTACTAGTAATAACAGCCTGCTGCAGTTCCATGACATGGCTAGCACAGTCTGCCTGACAGGAGAGGTGTCAGTCTGTCTTGCTCTGCCTAGGATTTCACCTTGGACTTAGCCAATCCATCATCCTGCTAAAGGAAAAATAACATCTAGGTTTCTCCATAAAGCAAAAGAGGATGATTGAAGGATGTTTTTCTCCATTTTCTTCCCTAATAATTTTGAAGTTTTCCCTTGTAGACAGTGGATCCTTCAAAAGTTTCTTCCAAAATCAAAAGCTTACTCTCAGATCGACTGTTAAATGTGCACCATGTGCACATCAGGGATGCTCTAACTGGTACTGATGCTGACAGAATACAAGCAGGAACTGATAGCTTCACTTGAGTTGCAGCCGATTAAAGGCTGCAGGGGCCTGGGGGCCCCATCTTGAGAAGAAGACCACTGCAAATTCACCAGAGCACTTCCAGTCTGCACTTTTTATGTTGGCTGGCACTGAGTCCTCTAGATATCACACTCATTAATCAACTTTTGTCTCCAATTTTGGAGTATTTGACAAGGGATACAAGAAATGAAAAATGCAAATGAGAATTACCTTGCATTATGTATGTACGTGTCATCACCTATGACAAACAGCAGGTTGAATTTTAAGCATGGCATATGTTAAACCTCTGTGTACATTTTAGAGCTATTTGTGGCTCTAAAGTATGACTCAAAGCTTAAGGTAGGACCCTTTCCCAGCCTTCTCCTTATTTCCATACTAAGTGCATATCTAGAGCCCTTGTAGGCTGAGTATGTTGACTGTCCAATTTTGGGAGCTCTTCCCTAGGCCCTGTAGACAAGGCATTTGAGCATAGCTGGGGATCTAGCGTCACCTAACAAGAAACATTAAAAAACCTCATCTCAGTATCAAAGAGTGCTTGACACTGTCTGGAAACCAGAGAGCACATCTCTTGCTTTCCTGAATGTTCTTACTTGTAACTTGCAACTGCTAGCAAACACCAGATGCTTATGTATGCTCTATATACCTTGTGTCTTACTCTAGGCTGAGTAAACACCGCATTGGGGAAATCACTTCCCCTCAGTTCTGTCCCAACTGAATTTTACATGGTGAGTATCTTTTGCATTCCTTCACTAGTGCAAAGAGAACATCCTAAACAAATATCCCCTTAAAAATACAGATAATAAAATATCACTTTTTTCCTAAAGTTTTACTAAAATCAGTAGAGGATTTTCCTTGCATTATTTCTACTAGGAGCTTTCCATTTAGCAAAACAATCACATTTCCCTCTTTTGCCCTAAATTTTCAGTCTTGCTTTATTAGCACCAGAGGCCAGATTCTCAAAACTGATGATTAAAAACAGCCCTTCAATCTTAGAACACTTTGGCAAGGTACTTTTAAAAAACAATTGGAAACAAATCACGTCTTGTGGCTTAATAATCAGAATTACAGGCACAAAATATGGTAAGCCAAGTAACAGACATTTGCTAGCACATTAATTCATCTATATATTTTTAGAATTGCTAAATATTTAAAGCTCCAGATTGAAATCCACTCTTAGAATGATTCCTTTGCTTACATTGAGCTCAGGTAATGCTTTTGATCTCCATTTTCATTTGCCTACCTGGAAATGAGTTCTTCAAAAGTGAATCTTTGTTGAGACGAAGACTCGCAAGATGTGTGAACTAAGAAAAAAAAGATATTTGTCCTGATCCTTTAGCAATTGGAAGTTGTTTATAATTCATTTAGGCAAACTGTTCGACAGTATCCCATCAGATCAACAGAATCTTTTCATAGTCTAAGTCCTGTTGGGTTGATTTTTTAAAGGCAACGCATAAGACCTGGGGGCTTTTAAACTGCTGAACTAGAGGAATTTGCCAATTTCCTCCTGCTGAGCAACAAAAATCCTATATAGGTATATTTCCATAGGTATGTATGTATTCATATGTAACTGCTTGTAATTTTTATATAGACTCACATATACTTAAGTGTGTATATATATATATATACACACACACACACTCCCCCTATGTATATTTCTATAAGTTCATAAATATAATATATACCATGAATACAAACACGCATACACATATATACACTCTCTTTGACGCCTTTATTCAAGGTTTTCTTTGAGAATGTATATATTTGTTTTAAATCACTTTTTGGTTCAGTTAAAGCTCTACTGGACCCATTAAATTCTGCCCCTAATGGTATTTCAGACTTATTGTAAATTAAAGATAATACAAAACCCAGTAGCAATAACAGGACAACGTAACTTTCATTACCAGAATAGTTGTGGTTTTGGGTGGTTTTTTTGTTTGTTTTTTAAGAGCTATAAATTAGAATAGACACATTAAAAATGTGCTCACTGCAAAAGGGATGCACTTACATTTTCACTAGGATTTGTCTGAAAAAACAAAAAAAAAGGGAAGATGAAGTGAGTGCATGTGAGAGAGACTGGAAAAGAGAGAGTTTAGCAAAGCGAATGTGTTCTGCAAAAGTAGTTCAATTTGCATCATTTATTTTAAATATGGATCCTCTCTGGTGTGTGAGCACTCCCACCTCACCCCACCCCACCCCTCGACCCCCTTTTATTTCAAAAATAGGAATTTCTGTGCTGCTTGGGTTCCAATATTCCAGTTCAAACAGGGTGCCTGTCAGTAGCTCAGCACCTGTGTACTTGAGTACTTGCTGCTCATGAGCCTTACTTGCCTGTAATCTAGATTTATGGTAAGTCTACCCTTTCCCTTCATCTACAAGGTCCGGGGACATTCGGGTAGCCAATCTGCCCTTAAATATGTCTCTGAGGAAATGGTGCTAATTAGTATTGGAATTTACAGCCTTCCATTTTATTGACTTGTCCTACTTTCTTCGATAATTAACTAATGAGTAAAGTAATGAGCTATGTTAGTCAGTCATGATGTTCAATTAAACAGCAAATCAATTATTGAAAACAGTTTCGGACAGCTCTTGTGTCGTCATGGGGAGGGTGCGTGCATGTGTGCCTGGGTGTGCACGCGTGGTTCAGACGCCTGCCCTAGATGTGGCTGCCTCCTTCCCTGGGGTACCTGGCTGCAGGGGAGGGGATGACTGTGTGACCACAGCTAAATCTGACTGGAAGTTCCTTTTGTCCCATGTTGTCCAGACGCTGCTCAGCTCTGCTAAATAACACCTTGATGCTGCACCTTGCCCAGCTGAGTTTACTTGCAGAGGGTCTCCAAAGCCTGAGAAAGACAAGATTGCCGTAAAACCAAGAGTGCTTTTTATGATGGGAGGTGGACAAAGGGAAGTTATGAAGCAGGCATGCCATTCACTGCTGTGACCCCTCTGCCTCTTTTCTTGGTACTGGCAACCTTCCCCACAGGGCCACCTATCCCAGAGCTCGGCATTATGGCAGCAGGGACTACCACATAAATGTGACTCCTCAAAGTCCCATCTCTCTTCTGGCCACTGCGATACCCAGGAGCAACACAGAGGATGGCAGGGAGTTAAGAATTTGTTCCCAGGAGGGCTTTGCATACCAGACTGAGCAGCAGTCTTCCATAGGAAGAGGCTTCCAGAACCATCTTGTCAGGAGTTCCCTGCACCATGCCCACACAATGAGGTGGCATTAAACATACATTAAACACTCCTCTGTGGCCACAGACAGGTCAGGTTGCAGTTCGCTGGGGCAAAGCAGTGACTCTGGGCCTGTCCTCAGTCCTTCTAGCACAGGGAACTTCATTTGGCATGGACTGAGCAAAGACCTTTTTTGTCAGGATGAGAAATAGACATCTCCCTAATGTGAGTGCAGTTTTGCCAAGGAAATGTGAAGGGCAGTTCCAGTAAAGAAAGCTGTAGCTGACATCATAATTCATTAACTTGGTAGCTCTTCAGGTCTAATTGTTCTTTCCATTGTACTTTTACATTTCCTGTTCTCTTTGGGTCTTTTGCTTCATCCAGTTCCCTGCACTAGCTGATAGCACTTCCTGCCTGCTGCCCATACCTTTGCATGTTTTCAAGCTCATCCTCCTGGTGATTCCCAGCTTGTTGCATTTGATGTTAAGCTTTGAGTTCTGCTTTTGGTGTTAGAGTGTATGGAAATATTATTCGCATGCAGAACAAACTAACCTGCCCTGAAAATTCATCAGTCTGGGAACAGCTTTTACTGTCCTACACTTTACTCATATAAATAAGAAGTTTTGACTTGCCCTGTCAAAGACCACTGTGCTGTGGGCAGCAGCAGCTTTTAGAGGTAATGGTAATATTGCATTAAGTAGCTTAATAGTTTTAAAGGCAATAAAAATGTAAAAATTATTAGACAGAAAATTTGTTTTGGGCTTAAAATTTTAACCTAACTTTATCAGACAGGCTGAACTAGCAATAATGCTCCTAAAGCCTCGCCATGCTCTCCTGCAGTTCTGCTTGAGTAGCAAAGTGCCACAAATAGGCCATGCCGTGCTTGTGCACTCTGTAGTCTTACAAGTGTCCCCCATAATTATTCACTATTAATATTACTCATGATATGATAAGTTTTTCAAAAAATAAGCATGCAGAAAGGTCCCCCCCCACACTTCCAAATTCAGAAGGAAAATCAGGCCACTAAGCAAGCTTTTAAATATGTAGAGAGGAGACTGAATATGTTGGCCTGAGCCATTCAATTGAATCACAATTCATTAGAGAAATAACAAGCCAAACCAAATCAAAGACAGTTCAAAAAAGGCAACATAAAGTTTTCATTTCCAAAGAGTTTTAATTCACTGTTTGTGCTCTTTACTGAGAATATGCAAGGAACACAAACATTCCCATATGAATTAAATTACAATTTACATATGAATTACATTAGAAATATGAGCTACACTAAAGAGATAATTAGTGCTGTCCTGGGTTATGTGAGTGCAAACAAAATTAAATAAGAACAATTTCAAAGCCAAGTTTTGCTTTGCCTTTTTGACTAAGCTGGTTTAATCAGTGATAACGACTGAATTAAATCCACTATATATAAACCAACACACAACACATTATACTGTGTGAAATGCCACTATTGAGTCCCATGTCTTGGTAAATCACCCAGTCAAACAGGATCAAATAATACAGTGTCATTGATATGATGCTATAGAAAATTTACTCCTGCTGAGTGCCCAGTGCTGGAGGTAGTGCTTCCTGAGACTTGCGAAGAAGCAGGACCCACAACAGGCAAGCATCACCCTGCTGCTCCAAAGAAAGGTGGGAGGGGGGAAGGGGGGTGTCAGGGGAGTTTTTAAACCTTATATATGAATGAGAGAGAGCTGTACAGCAAACACACCAGTGCTAGCAGAGAGGGAGGAGAGCTGTAGAAATGGGGGCGGAGGGGTGGGGGGAGAAGAGAAGAAAGTGAGAATGATAAAAAGCAGACTACCTGTGCATCAGTGTCTCAGCCCCTAAATAGAGCAATGGTTTACGACTACCTTGCCTAATGAGCTAAACTCTGGTGACCATAAAACTGAAATATAATTATGACATTAAAGATGCCTATATTTGAACTTAATTATTAATTAATTTAATGAGAGAATAGGAGGTTGTAAAATTGCTAATTAAATGGCTCTGTAAAACTGCAGACGGCAGAGGATTTACCAAATGATGAATCCCACAACAGTATTTGGGCTATATCAATATTCTATTAATATACAGTATGCCAGAGGTACTGGCTAGTACGCTACTCACAGTTAAGCCGATGTGACAGGCATACAGAGTGAAAGAAAATGAAGGACATAAAATTCCAGATGACAGCAACCTTGAAGACGATCTCTACCCCCACCTCTGCAGCAGTTTCTGAAATCAGTTAAATAAACAGAAATGCAGGATAAAAATCAATCTTACCATCGCAAATGTGAATAAATTGGCTTGAAGCAAACGACCCACCTATGCTCTCAGGCACCGTGGTGCTGTGTCTCTCTCCGCTTACATGAGGGAATGGTCAGAGCTAATCTGGACTTAAGTGCAATGGAACGGGAGGGATGAGCATGAGTGTGTGTGTGGTGTGGTGTGCGAGCTCGCATGTGAAAGAGAAGCTGAGTGGGAGCAAAAAATAACTGTCCCTGTGTGATTAGTGAAATAAAACTCAAGTGAACCTTCAGGGGCTGGATCCAAACCTACGGGGTACAATTGTAGAGATTCCCACACTGCACTATCAGCATGTAAAGAATTTCACTATAACATCTGAATGGCAATGCCATTTGGGTTATATTCAGTTTAAAATATAGAGGAGGAGTGTGGTAAAATGTTTTGCTTTAGTACTGAGCCTAATTCAAGGAAAAATAAATATCTCTGTAGCTTTGGAGGAAAAAATGAAATATCACTGGGCAGCGTAACAAAAAAAACCCAAGCAACACCAAGTTAAATAGAGGAGGTACATTTTAATATTTGCACAAATCCTTACAACTGTTGCTTTTCATACCTGCCATATGGCATAGCTTTTCCTTTACACGTTTTGGTTTTAAATGTCCTATTGACAGCCCTCAAAAGCAATCTGACAAGAAAGATCAAAGATACAATATCAAGAAAATAGAATGAGGGGAAGCTTACACAACTCACCCCATCCCTCTCCCCACGAAGGAAAGCAAGACAGTCATGACAGAAACATCTCTCATTTCTGAAAAATGGATGGACAATCCTGCTTTGTTGGTTGTTTTATTTAATGTCCATCTTGGGACGTATGAACAAGGTAATTTTAAGGAGCTGTGCACTTCATTTGCTGGTCTTGCTTATCTCGAATACTAATACAGCACAGTCTCTCAGCACTCAGAAACCTTACTGATGGGTTTTGTATGAGAATCTGCAGATAATAGACCTGCTACTTTAAAAAAAATCTTGATCTCAATTTAGAAAACTACTCTGGTTGGTTTCTATCTTAAAATATGTGCAATTAATAAATACAAAACCTTTTGTGCATTTGTTATTGTATCATGCTCTGTAGTTTTATGGATTAAATTTCTCAAAAAGTGAATTCTTTTACCAGAAACAAACCCAGACATCTATTGTATTGTGTGAGCAGCTATCAGGCCTGCCCCTTGACTGGAGGCATTTGTGAGCTCTGAACTGTGTTTCAGTCAAGTTTAGGTCTCAGCAAGACAATGAATTAAAAGTTGGAACTAGTGGGTTTTTAGTAAAAAGGAAATGCCA
This sequence comes from Colius striatus, assembly GCF_028858725.1. Classification (NCBI taxonomy): domain Eukaryota; kingdom Metazoa; phylum Chordata; class Aves; order Coliiformes; family Coliidae; genus Colius; species Colius striatus. The sequence goes on along the minus strand of NC_084762.1, from coordinate 21,219,625 downwards.
CAAGTCTCATCATCACCGTGTTGTAATTTGCACATTTAGAGTATCAAAGAAATTGACTCTTTATCTCCCTCAGAGTTACCACATGGTAATATTACTGGTAGATCCTACTTCTTGCTAGATAAATTCAACCTGCAGCACAGTGTCTGACTGGAAACAGAAGAGAAAGAAGGGCGGGTAATCTGGGGATCCTCTTATCTCCAAATTTGCTTTGACGGAGTCACTGCAGACATCTCAATATGAGAAATAAATATTTGAGAAAGGGTAATTATCGGTGAGAGTTATTGTCAAACCATTGAATGTTGGAACAACTATTCATTGTTTCCTGCGATACTTACCGACATTCAGTTGTGAGGAGATCATGGGCAGGGACCTCCTCTTTGCAAGGAGCGTGAGAGGTCTAGCAGACAGCTCTGAGCCTGAAGTTCATGGTTATCTTAAGACTCTTGGAGAAAATTATTTTGCCACGTTGCTCTGCTCTGAGGGCAGGAGGCTGGTCACTGTTGCCTGATGGTAGTCAGAGGGATGAGCAGGGCAGGTGTCACTCTGGGCACCATCAGCTGTGGTTGCTCCCAGGCTTTTGTCACATGTCACCAAAAAGTGGTTCACAAACTCCTAGTAGCAACTTGGCTAGCACAGTATGCAGACCACTGGAACTGAACATTCTTTAAACATTATGGGTAAAATCCAGTTGTGGCCCAGAGCTAAACCATACAGTTGAGAGGAGTACCTGTCAAGCTTGATTACCAGGAGAGAGCTCCAAAGTAACAGATATGATTAACTGCTGTTGTTATTTCAACCGCAGCCATGGTCTCACTGCAACACACGTGAAAAGTCTTTACAAATCCAAAGCTTTCATTGATTTTATTTCATTTTTGAGGATTTAAATTCTTTGTTTTAATTGTAATTTAAGTCATCAAGAAGGTGAAATTGGTTTAGTTATGAGTGCCTCTTGTTTGTGTTTGTCCTTTTTTGTATTCTTTAGAAAGCTTTTCCTTTTCTGGTGGCTTGGTGAGTTGTAAAATATGTGCCTAAATGCATCCAATGAAGTCAGCTGTCCACTTCATATATTTGTCATTGATCAGAAGGATATTTCATATCTTTGCCCAATCAATTTGCCAGCTTTTTAGTCTGATATTGCTTATTCTTCATTTTTTACCTTTACATAATATTAGAATCTGATGTGTTCTGTACATCTTTTTCATTAGGCAAGTATTATTTTTTCTTTGGTAGAACTCTCAACATCTTTTCAACTACAGGTAAAAACCCTCAATTTAAAATAGTTCTCACTAAGTAAAATAAATCTAGCCTAAACTCGAGGGGTGTGCAGAAGGGAAAATATATTTACTTAAACAGACCTTTTTCACTTAAAACAAGCATATTAAAGAAAATAATAATGTAATGGCATAGTTAACCAACCATTTATGTTCACAACATCCGTTATGGCCTTCAAAATGGTAGGGTTCACCCTTTTAGTTCTACTATATGCATAATAATTGACAGACAAAAACAAGCTCTTTATTTGTATTTACATCCCAAATGATTCTAAAGTTGATCTGAAGTATCCATTGAGAATAACTAACTGAATACTTTGAAATGAAGAAAAAAAAATCTGTAACTCCTGAAAACAAAACTTCTGCAGTTAAATATTCCAAACTGAGGTAAAACCCACAAACTTTCCTTCATATTTACTAGTGATCCCACTAGATCAGTGTTTAACACTACTTAAAACCATCTGGCACTGTAGAGCTAAAACGATCAAGACAAGGAGCAGTAATAAAAACCTATATTTCTTTCTAAAGCCTGAAGTCTGCATATCTGGAAGTTGTAGTCTGAAAACTGAGGTGGCTATGCTTTGTCCAAGCAAGAGAAGGCATCAGGAATAAAACAGGCAATCCAGGATAACTCTTTAGCCTACTTTTTTTTTTTTTCCCCTTCTTCCTTGTGGTTGTTAATCGTGTTATGCTCGAATGCAAAACTTGTTACAACCCCAGTTGGTCAGAAGAGTGTTTAAAACCTGTTCTAAATACAGTTCCCTGTCCTACATTTCAGTGGGAATATTCATATAGTTAAAACTACGTGCCTGCATAACTGCTAGACTGCATTTCTAGACAAGTTTCAGCCTTTAACCCCACTTTAATTTTTTGGGGTTTTTTCCCTTTTCTTTTTTGAAATGAAATAATTCTTATCTGTGTATGAAAAGCTTCCCTTACCTATTAAAGGCTTACAGAGTAAGCTACAGTTATGCATGAAAAATATGTTTAAATACTCTAATCAAAAGAAACAGCAGTATTAAAACAACATGGAAAGATGTAAATCCTAACTATATATTAAAAAAAAGCAATCTAAATGTAGCAAAAGTGTCTTACCTGCATGTATGTACAATTTGAGACAATGTTTTCTTCTGCAAGAGAAATCTGAATGTAGACTACATGACACAAGTAAGTAAATATTGCCTGGAAAAATAACACCATCTGTTTCCAGCAGATCCACTAAGGGTAAAAATAAAAAGGTTAGTAAAGCATTTGAGAAGTGTAGGTGGTATAGGATTAAAAAAAAAAAAAATCTTTGAAGCATTAAAGAAGGGATCATAATGTCATCTTTTTTTCCTGGACGTAGAGATGGCCTGAAGAATAAGAGGAAGGTAAAGGTACATATGTCTTCTATGAAAGGCTTCTACTACCTGGGATATGACTGATTCATCTGTGGCTTCAGCTTTCTGGGTGTGAGAATTCATAAGAACTGGGAGAAAAGTCACTCTGCATTCTGGGATGAGGGGAAAAACTCCAAACTATTTTGGTTCCTACCATTAGTAACAAAAGAAATGCTTGACATAGTAAATCAGTTTGGAGGGATTAAATAACAATTTGGTCTCTGCATTATGAAAAGTAAGACCCCATGTGGTATGAGTTTGTTTCTTGTTTACAAATGCCTTACTCTGAATGAAGAATAGAAAAAAGACTTATTGCTCATTCCCTCAAGCAAGTAGGAAACCCAGCTGATGATGGTCCTCCATCACAGGCAGTTCATCAGGATATCATTTATAGCTGGCCTTGGATGTCTCCTCAGATAAGTCCATGTATATACATGCATTTGGCCATCCCTTGGATTTGCTGGTGACGTGAACTCTCTTCAAACACATCTCATTTCCTTTGATACATCCTGTCACAGTAACATGATCTGTCACTGCATCACCAAATTATATTAGGACACATGACAACAGCCGCCCAACTGGATGACCTCACTCTCGCCCTATTTTGATCTAGTTCAATCATTTCTGGTGACCCAGGTGTATAAAACAATTCCCGGAGGTGGCTGAAAAAAACTGCTGATCACATGAGTTGCGTATGCCTTTGGGAATACCATCTGCAGTGAGCAACTGGGCAGAAGCTTTCCCTCTGCAAATTAATATAGCAGCACTATCTGCAATCTAGTTATCCTCTAAACAAAAATGACCTGGTATTATAATAGAATGGAAATTTATTTTAAACTGCTTGACTTAAATACAAGGAGAAACAGTAGACCTATATTTCCCCTTCTGTGTTTTTTTCCACTTATATCAGCTGGTCTAATGAGAGACATTGCCTTTCTCAACATGCTTTCCTTCTCTTGTTTCTCGTTGCACCAGCATGGCAACAAGAACATTACTACCATAAAAGTATGTGTTGCCTTGCAAAAATGCAACAGGAGAGAAAATTTAATTTTTTTTTTCCTTTCTCTCTCTCCCCATGCTCGTCAAGATCTTTTGTATTGCCACTTTTTCCTGCCCTTTTTATAGTGAGGTATATTTCTGCTCCCGTAATGCATTTTAGAGGCAGGTGGATCACAGTTGTGTGTTAAATCATGAACAAAACCAATCTCTCTCCCTCTCTCCCACTTTCTTGTTGTCTGTCCTTTTTACTTAAACGTAGCTTCTAGGTTAATGACTCATTCTTCTAAAAGGCTGTTGTGCCTACCAGATTATACTGTAAAATCTATCATTCTGTTCATGTTTAAATACAAGATTAAAGAAGTGGTCATGCTGAGGGAAACGGTTCTCACACATAAACAAGAAAGGATCAATCCACGTCTGCTGAATCCAGGCTGTTATAGTAGAGGCTGCTGTTTTGGTGTGCTGCCAGAGCCCAAAGAAATATGTGTGAGCTTTCAAACTTGGTAGCTGTTCTTGTGCTGAGCACAGCAAGGACCTACAATAAAGCTTATCACATCCTAATGTACCTTTGAAAGTTACCGCAGTCTGTCTATTTCTCAGGCATTTTAGATTAGTTATCTCAGAAAATTTCTAAGTATAGACAAGCCCTCTTGATGTGTCCTGCAAAATGAAGATTATTCTATTCAATTAGTTCTCATTAAGGAAGGTAGAGAGGGATAAAAGTAGATTTTCATTAAGTATAAATTTTCATGTTTATTAAGCAGAAATACACAAATTCGATTTCACATGTATTTTTTACTCATTGAGTGAAGCAGGTCTTCTAAAGAAGCCATGAGCCTACACACTGGAGACAAACATGTCTGAAAAAAGTTGTTTGGCACTTGAGATACCAGGGCTGATTAGGACACTGCCATTCTAGATGAGAGTCTGAATTAAGGTTATGAATCATGATTATGGTGATTTCAAGGAGCAATTGTTGTGGAAACCATCTTATGTTTGGGATTTTTTCCTCTCTTGAATTTGTACCTCATTTTTTTTAGCAGGACAGGGGCAGGGATTTGAAAACAACATATGTCAGATGCCAGCTTCTCCATGAAAGTCTGAGTTTGTCATAAAAAGCTGGTATCTTTTCTAACTGCAGTGTTTCAAGCACTTACACATTTAAACACCGAGGAAGCTGGATTTGAATAGGAAATCTAGACCTTCATTGATTGTATTTGTGAGTAGAAAATGCTGCTATTTGGTGCTCAATGTAGTCCTTGGGAGTGCTGTGTTGAAGCTGTTTTCTGTGCTTATGCTCCTGCCCATGACCTTCCTCTGTTCCAGAATACTGTGTCTTAGAAAAAACAACTTTGTAATTCTTTCTAAAACCCAATGACTGCGTATGGATTAAAAGCTGGACTGCATATTATTTGCCATAGATTACTATCCAAGCCAGACTAAAGACTTTTAATTTACCAAACCATTGCTGGCTATAAAGAGAGGGTGAATTTAATGTTTGAAATATCCTATATCATCTTTCCCAAAATGGTTTCTATTTATCATTGAAGTACCTAATCAATGCAACCACATATGAAATCTACAGATTTTATAGTCCTGTAATAAGTACATGCAAATTATGTTGTCATATAAGCACACTGGCTCAAAAAGATGTATAATACCTATCAGACGAGTTAGCCATTATCTTAATTATGAAAGGATTATCCTTATAAAGGCAAGGCCATAATATAATAGGAGTTCTGAAATATGAACCATCTCCAGCTATGTTTATCATTAATTCAGACTGCACTTATATTCCCATTTCCCCTTTTCTACTGTTTATTTTTGTTAATGTTTATGTCTCCCTTTGTAAGTAGCAATGTGGTACAGCATCCCATCAAATGCACTATGAAAGCTCCAAAGAGCCATCCTAAGTATATTAATCCTCCATAAAAATAAATAAGCTATATGAGAGAAAGCATTTCTATAAGGCTTGAGTGTTAGTACTGGCAGCTGGAGCATGAGATGGTGAGTACGCGTGTGCCAGCTTTGAGATTCATGCATGAAAATGCTCTTTGTATTATTTTTTTCTGAGATGGGTTTTGTTGGTGGATCTTTTTTCTTCCTCTAAGTAAAGGGTTTTCCATAAAAAAGTCACTGTTTATCCACCTTTCTGTGGAAGCCAAAAATACCTTCTGAAGGTCCAGTAAAAGACTCTTTCAGGAGTCTGAAAGAGATCGGGTCACACAAGGAAGATGTTTCACAGTTGGCACTTTGCAAATATAATACCGAAAAAAACAACAAATGCAAGAAGTAAAACCTCATTTCTTCCTAACATTACATTTGCTCTGATGTATTTTCTGAAAGCCGCCCAAGTATAACTATTTATTTTAACTAAAGTAATCAAGATTAATGTCAGCAGTTATGACACACGCTGTTTGCTAAAGAACACATAGAACAATTGCTCAAGGCAAGCTTCATTAAGAAATCAGATAAAATTAGTAAAACTGATTATATTTCAAAACTCAGCAGCAGCAGCAACTCAAATTGCCATTCAGGAGTCTCCAATTAACACAATTGGTCTTGTTCACAATCAGCTTTGTAATCTCATTAACCTATTATATTTTAATCATTGGGATAACTGCACAAGCAAACTTATTTTATTTTTTGCACTGACTGCTGATGGCATAAGTGAACGTGCAACATACTTTTTTCTTTCTCCTTTTCTTTCTTTTCCTTTTTCTTTTCCTTTCCGGAGAACAATGCAGACTCCTTAGAGCATTTTCCTAGTTACAGGCTATTACCATACACTCTGTCAGTACTAGGGAACGCTGACAGCAGGCATCTAATTTGGCGTTAATTGGCAGGGGACTAATTGTATAACTGACATTGCTAGCGAAACTTAGAGTACAAGGTAGGGGCAGTACGAATTGTCAGAAAAGAGAGAGAGGAGGAAGAGCAAACAAATGCCTGCGGACAGCTCTGTGGACACATGCCTATAACTCGTTTGCCTCCTTGGTGCGCTGCCTTGTTTCATGTGTTCCAGAGATATTGGCCCTTGTAAAAACACAAAGTCTTTCTGTCCTTTAGGTACTGGCAGTCTGCAAATACCTACAATACCAGTGTTTCATTGATATTGAGTATCGCCTGCTGCAATGAGATTATGTTCTATTGATGGGAACTGGGGTGTAACATAGCCATCTACAGAAAGCAATAGGTTGCCCTATTTTCAGGCTGAAAATGCTATGTATTTTATGAACTGCCTCTATCTTGCACACCAGGGATGTCTCTGTGGCTAAAGCCATAATAGGATTTTCCCAAATGATACAGAAATACAAATATTCTGACTGAGCACTTTTCTGGGCTCATCTTATTTACCAGCAAGCTTTGATACAGTATTTTGCTTCCATCTTTTAAAGGACATTTTCAGTTTCCCATTTCCCTTATGAGTGCTTCCTGTAAAGGTGTCAATAACCACTAATTGCGTTCTGCTTGGCCAGTCTGCAAATCAAAACAGCGGAGGCAACAAGCCAATATGCATTCAAATCCCTTTACTTGGCTGCCTCATTCTCAACTGGAAAGATAGGAGAAAACAAATATTCATGCAATTGTATGCCAGGAAATTCAGAGTCGTTCCTGTGATCGCCAAAGATATCTATGCAGCTGCTGTTAATTCCCAGACTTTTATTTTAGGAGAGTTACTGCTAGAGGTATTTCAATGTTGTTTCTTTTATCTTCAATACAGGAAATGATATGTCTTAGATCAGAGCAAACGTAAAACGAAAATATTTGTGCAGTAAGCGTAGAGAGTGTACAGTAATTAAATTAAGAGCTTGCTTCCACAGGCAGGCCAGTGGCAGAACATGGTGATTTTACCGTATTGGTGGCTCAAGCAATTGATGGGTGGGATTTAGCTGTGCTGAAGATCATACAGTGAAAGAAGCCACTGAGTTTATTAATTTTGCTCCTGTATCATGACTTACATGTCAGCAGAGTGTTGATTTTTCTTAAATTGATTGGTCATGCCAAAGTGTTATCTGCCTAATTTCTGCTTGTAATATTCAGCCTGGAGTTTGGCTGAGAGCAGCTTGTTGTCAGCATTTGCTAAAGTGCCTTGATTTCACACTGTCACAAGGGCCATTTTCCTTTCCTGGGTTAAGGAATGAGCCTTCCAGGGCATCTGTACATCAATGGAAGTTCCAGAAATACTTTCCATCAATGTTTTTTCCAATTTCACTTAAAATATTCAGAGAACAACAGTTTCCACCAGTGAAATTCATGTACAGAGAAAACCCTTACACCACACCACACTTAGCTTGGCTACTAAGGGGGCCGTGGGTCTTGTATTTCTGGTGACTGTAGGGAATGGCTCTTATTGATGGTGCTGGAGGATTGACAAGTCATAGGCTTTTTCTTTTGTGCTCGGTTTATCCTTCTTCTACAAAGCATGTGGGTAGGCATACAGTCAGGTGCAGGAAGCTAAATTAACACTGAAAGATTTTTCTTTAGTCTGCTAACTAGCCTATCTGACTGTGTTCACAATGATTAGATGTTTAGAGAAGACAAAAAGGTTACTCCATCACCTTTTCTGGGGCAATAGTTTGAATAAATGAAGGATTTTGTTTTCATTTTGTCTAAATTACTTCCACTGTTAGTTGCTCTTGACTAGTAATCAACTTATCACCTTCTACCCTATTCTGTATTTTCTGTGGAAGACATAAGTACATTTAGAGCTTGGACAAACAAGCAATGTGATACTTGTTATCAAACTTAATATTATTAAGGAAGGGAGCATGAAGATACCAATTCAAGCCCTTGGTTGTCACTTCCAGAAGTCACAGATGTAATGCAGTGGTACAAAAGGCTAAAGATGAGGTAAATCTGGCACAACTATGTTGTGAGATATTCAGTGCTATTTCATTTAGTGTCTTCCAAGGTCTAAGAGTTGTTATTTGCTTCTTACTTCACATTGTATTTTGCTTCTCTCTTTGACTGAAAGCACGTTCAGAAGGGTGCTGATCTCCAGACTGACATGGCTAAACACTTTGATGTACCCATTGCCAAGCCCCCTCCCCGTACCCTGGGTTTTCTGCGTTATCACTTCATTGCACAAGTCAGTTGGTGAGGATTTGCACTCTCCTGTAAAGGTTTGCTGGGATGGGAGCTGAGGCCAGCTCATTCTTAGTATCAAGCAATGCTGTGCTACGTAGATATTGCAGAGTGTCAGACAAATCAAACTGATGCTGTTTAATGCTATAAGTCATGGTTTCTGACAGCTGCTGGCTCATTGGTGTATTTTGTTCACCAAGCATGTTTTTGCATGAGTTGCAAAAGTGATGTTATCAGCAGCAGTATGCAGAATCATAGTGGAAGGCAGAAATTCATAGGCATGCCGCAGAGCACTGGGGCAGTAGAAAGAGTTAGGGGGAAGGTTGTTGTATTTTTTAAACGGAATTGAATTATTCTTCAGAATCTGTGATTAAGCATTTCTGACCTGTAAAGGAGAGTCTCCGCTGCTGTCACTCATGCTGACTATATCCTTATCTTTTCCTTTTTTCCTAAGGGTTAACCCTGTTGACTTTACTGCACTTTGGAGCAAGCTGCTTGCAAGCAGCTACAGTCAGAGTATATGTGAACATGCTCCCTCACTGCATTGGCAGGGTGTATTGGAAAGAAAGTCGATGAGGTTAAGCTGCCACCTCCTACAGCCACCCTTGAGACAAGCAAGCTACTCCCAGGCAGTAGACTGAGGTACTAAAGTAGTAAAGGTAGTGTTCCCGTACAAACACATACACTGCGTCAGCTGGGAGACAATGATATCATCCTGATGTGAAACATCACTTTGATGTGATATCACCAGTTACTGTGGGTTTAAGAGTTAAAGTGCATTCACTAGTTCAGTGTTTTCTTAAGAAAATATTCATGGCAATTGTGAAAGGCTACTGTAGCCTTATAAACACTCTTAAAACCAATCATTTATGACACCATAGAAAGAAGTGGCTTTTTCTTTCACGATCAAGACTAACTTATTATTTTTTTGCCCTGAATCAAAACAGTTCACATTTTCCTTAGGTTCAGGTTCTCTGCAGCACCAACCAGCCATTTTAAGCTTGGGAATAGATGTTATTGTATGTGGCCAAGCTGGCTTTTAAGAGAATGCCCACACCTTGGTAGAATCATTAGCTTTCTCCCTTATAGAGCATCTTCTTCCTTCAGACCTGCGCTGGTGGATATGGTGTGCTCTTACAGGCACAGCCATGTGTGTTTTCTATCATACGTGCCTGCTTCTCTCACTGCTATTGACCAGCATGTGCTGTTCTTTGTTTCTGCCATTTTCCAGCCTCTCCCTACCAGTCTGGGCACACAATGACTCCAAAAGACCATAAGTGAAGGAAATTAAAATGATGTGCTTTGGCTTTTGCACCAGCGAGCCTCAGTTCAGCTTCAGAAGTTCACTGTTAGTCTTTCAGTATGATATCACTCCCTCAGCAGCTCAGACAGCAGCAGCAGATGGGCCTAAGAGTTATGTTTCTGAGTGTGTCTGCCCCTCCTTGCTTTTCCTGTCTGTCTATGTGCTCACATTTTGTGTTGTAAAATCACACAGCATGTATCCTGACGCCACCCCCAGCAGCAACAACAGAGAAACCCTGGGACTCACAGAAAATGTATCTGTGGGACTAAAAGATACCTCGGGATCCCAGGATCCTGCTTTCCACAGTCCCAGGTTGCATTCCCTAGTTAAGCATCATCAATATCAATACTTAATGGTATTCTCTAAGCTCAGGCAGTGAAGAAAATAGGGTTGTTATCTATCAAAGCACATTTTAGTTTTTGACAAGTAAAACGCAGCATGGGGAATGCAGTAAGTCTGAAATGAAAGCCTAAAAGAAAACTCATATAACATCTGGTGTCATTTATCCCCTGTTGGCCTTCCATAGTGTGATATGATGAGCTTGTTCTGATTTAAGATCAGATGATTTGGTTTGAAAGAGGGGAGTGGGGGATGCAACCAGTCTGGCAGCAAATTGGGATACAAAATCTGCTCAAATAATTGGAAGCACGACAGATTTTCCTTAACTGATGCCAGTGGCATCTTAGTTTATCCATCTCTCTCAGCTGAATTTGTTAAGTGCATTATCTTATTGGTTTTAAAGTTTTCATCTCACTTATTTGCAGGGGAAAATCTGAGCAAATCAGTCATGATGGATTGCCTAATTTTCTGGGCTGAATAAACCGGTTTTATAAGACTGTTGATTCCTGGGTTATTAGTTAATAGAAACATTTATCAATTTCTTTATAGAGAATGGGAAAAAAAAACCCTTTAACCAATGATTGCATTTCAAAACTTTCATTGATGTTTCCACATAATGCGTGGTGTTGGACATGAATATGGTAATCACAGATTTAGGATTGGCTTGAAGCAGATTTTTTTTTTATTCTTCCTCTCTTCTCTTTTTTTCCATAGAAATTTTTAAAAAGTAAAGCAAAAGGATATAATCAGATTGGCAATTATATTGAATGTTCTTTGATCAAGAGAAGGGGCAGAGGAAGAGAAAAATAATTTTCTAGCTAGCAAATGTGATACCTGTCTCTATCAACAATTTTCTTCACAGAAACAGGGCCTGGTTCTGTGAGCTTGAACCCTTAATAATCTCTGCTTTCTCAGTATACTCACATGCCAGCTGGATGTTAACTCTGACTTCTGAGTGACTTAAGCCCATAGCTAAAGTTATCTACTATTCCAGTAATCTCTAGATGTTCTTTGGTCCTAAATAAATATCCAGCTTTTTGTGTGTTTCACACGGGAGCCTCTGAAAATGTTGAGTTTGTTGATAGAGATTCAAGTGATGTAATCTATGAAGTGACTCTATTTGAAAAAAGAAAAAATGTTCCACTTGTTAAAGAGAAGAAATTCCTTTTTCAGTTTTACAAAATGTCAGGCCTGAGTCTCACCAAAATTATTTTTACATGAAGTGTTTCTGAGCAGATGAACACTCAATGTAAACAGAGGGGTAATGTTATTAGATGTGGCACCACACGCTGCCCTGGATGGTGCACTCAGGAAAGAAAAAGGGTCTTCTTGCCCTAAGGGTGAAGCTTGCCCTCACCCAGAACATAGCTGTGCCCATTACCTACACATTATAAAGCTCTTTGCATAAAGGGCCTTAATATAACTAAAAATCTTTGCACATTGATCAAACCGAAATATCATTTAAAAAGACATCAAGTTCAGAACAAGAATACATCATGTGTGAAGTGGTGAATAATGAACTCATGTTCTAAATGAGATGCAGTATGTCCATTAAATTTTTTTTAACACCTCTATTTCCATCTCCTTTTTAACATCTCAGATATCTATATTGAGCCTTGGTTCCAGAAGTGCAAAAGACGCTTCTTTCAGAATAAGAATAGAGTTAAAAAAACTTTTACGCAAGTAGACTTTACTGTGAAATGTTATCTTTTGTTAGTTCAAAGGTTTCTGAAGATATAAATTCTTCACAACTGCCCTGAGGTACTGCGAATGTAAATTGAATACTTTACAATTTGTAGACTGTTCCTGCAGTAATGTGTATCTCCTCTGTGAGTGAGTGTTTAGGGATTTTTCAATTACTGTAGTCTGAAAACTCTCTGAGATTCTTTAGGGCAGAAAAAGATTTCCTTCTCAAAGTTGAGTCACTGATGTTCAAATTAGCTGCCAAAAGCATTCTAATGATTTGTGTTCCAGATTTTGCTAAATAGGGAAAAAAATTGGCCCATTTCACTAGGGGAAAGAAAAAAAAACCAAGGCTTTCCTCTCCCAACGTTAAGAATTCAGGGGTTAGGCATTTTGCGAGGGTCAAGAGTGAGATGAATTGTTGACAATAAGTACACCTTGTTCAACAGATCAAGGTCATTATTAAGGGATTCAAATGAACTTCTTTACATTTCCAGGGCTGTAGCATATGTGTGGCCTCCAGGCTCACAGTGTTGTTTAATAGCTTTCTCAAGGCCGTAAGTTAAATGATAAATTGGTTGAATATGTCTTTAAACTCAGTATATTTCAAGAACATATACAGTATTCTCACATTTTCATATACCTTGATCAAATGCATTTTACAGAGTGTGGTGCAAATGGTCAGAAATACCCACATTGTGCTAGCTGATTATAATTAGCAGTGTTTAGTGCTAAATAGCAAGACTACTCTTGCTACGATTTATTGCTGCTAAGGACAATAACTAATACAATTTAACAGCTATTGCATTTCCAATAGGTAAAAGATCCTAGTGTATTTCTAAATGCAATGTGCACAGAAAATAGTGGAGTTAAACACACCCAGATCCTGGGGGTGATGGAACTCCATAATATTAAGTAACTCCCTCAGACATCATGAAGACCTTCTGTGACAGCCACCAGAAGTGACCATCTCAATCCATCCCCAGCAGGTGAGCTGCTTCCTGGCTTGAAAGCAGGTGAGTGGACTATCACACCAGGCTAGCTCATCTGCAGGATGGTTCCTAAACTCATGCATTTGTCATTGTTCTGGTTTAGCAAGGAGCAGCTTTTGGCTTAGTAACAGGGGGAGCGGGTTGCAGTGAAGACCCGGTAAAGAGTTTGCAGACTGTCCCCCGGCTCCTGGGTTCACACCCACCTCCAGCCGAGCTGGGCCAATCTGGCGCCTCTGCGATCACTATTTAGGGGACGGTAATTTGAAATGCGAGGCAGGAGGTGTATGAGTGATACAAGATGGAGGCGACCACGCGGACCCTTCAGCCAGAGAAGGAGGAAGGAAGGAGAAGCAGTAGACCAGAGACCCCTCTGCAAGCCGTGGCGAGAATGCAAGCTGTGCCCCTGAAACCTATGGAGATCCATGGCAGGACCGAGAGTTACCAGCAGCTCCATGTGAGTGAGCCCAGACGGGCGAGGGACTGTGTGGGGAGACGGCCATGGCCCAGGCCGTGTTGGAGAGCCTGCACGTCGCAGAGCAGCCCCACACGAGAGGCAGAGAGGAGCTGCAGCCTTTGCAATAAATGCGCGTTGGAGCAGCCTGTGCGGGTCTGCCACGCGTGTGAGTTACCCCACGGACTTGCAGGGAGGACTGGCGTCTTCACCTGTCCTGAAGAGGGACAAACAGCAGAAGCCATCAGGAACAGACTAACTGAAACACGCCCCCCCCCCCCCCCCCCCAAATCGTTCAAGGGGGACGAGATAAAAACACCAGGATCAGGGCTCTGAGCCCAGGAAGAGGGGAGGTGTGGCAAGAAGATGTTCTTAAAATGGCTGGTTGGACTCTTCACTGTTGTATTACTCTGTGTTGTTTTGTCTTGGTTATGTTTTGGGTTTTGGGGGTATGTTTTAGTTGATGTTGCATTAAATTATTTTCTGTTTTCTTCCCCAGACCGAGTGGCCTGGTCTGTTTTGTCCTGAACCTTAAGCGGCAATTAAGCTCTCCCTGCCCTTGAGCAATTCTCAGCCTCTTCGGTACTTGAGGCTAATCGTGGTCTTTGTTCCCTGATGGGCCTAAACCAAGACAGTCATCTGTCTTCAGATACAGCACTGATGTAATTAGTCGCCAGATAAGTTGATGTAATTCACCCATCAGAATTTGGGTTGCTTTGCTCATGTGGTTTCTGCACTGTGATTGGTCATTTGGAGCCAATTCCAACTCAAAAAGTGGGGAATGTTCTCTGAAATGAAAAGGTGGCAGATTATAAGTGTGATGAGAGAAAGTATTTCTAGCCTGGTGTGAGAGGTGACTGGTGGAATTTATTAGCATGAGGTGACATGTTCTGAGAGATGGAAAGACAGAAATGAGAGAGGAACTCAGTGGTTTTGGAAAACTGTTTTATTCTGGTAGCCTGGGTACCTTCAACCTTCATTTGCTACCCTGACTTTGTTAAAACATTTAACAAGCATTTTGAGTCTCCTTTTGATTTTTTCCTGCCCATGAGCCAGTTGCTCTCTGGCTAGCATTCTCCATTACCAAACCTTGCTTTCATTCTCATCCCATCAGTTACAGTCCTTGCAGTCCTCAGGAGAGGAGATCTAGTAATGATTCTGTTTCCTATTCCATTTCTCCCTATCCACCAGTGTTGATTTCCTCCACTGCTTGTATCACCATTTACCTTTGTGTGACTTTCCAGTCATCCCAGAGACTTTGAAGCCATTTAAGTTATGCAAAACATTTATGCTTTTTTTTTTTAAAAAAAAGAAAAAAAAGTACACAGCCTCTCCTTTTGAGTCAGTTAGAGAAATGGTGTTATTAGAAACAAGACCTACATCTTTACAGTGGGTAAATTCAGTTCACAGTTGCTGGTGAACTTCTCTTTCCTGCCCCAGCTCTGCCAACAGCCCCTTTCTACACACATAATGGGATGGTGTGTTTTTGTCCATGCTAAACACAACACCTCCCCTTCTCTGCAGATCTGATAAGGGTCAAAAGTCCCGCAGCGCCCTCTTCAAAGACCATCTGCACTAAGCCTGGCTTCCAAGTGTGTGATCCAGCAGGGAGGAGATATGTCTGTATAGCAATTCTTCACGTGACACAATGAATGCATAATTGAAGAGGATTTTAATGAAAAGAAGTATCAGAAACATAACTTTGACCACCATACCAGGGCTCAGCCATAGCAGAAGCCTTTCCATGACTTTGAAGAAAAAAGAAATCACCACCAATTTTTTTTTCCTTAGCTGATCACTTTTTAAACAAACTCCCAAAACAATTCTCCATTGATAACGTGGCTTTAAAACAGGAAAATAAGGACACTGATGTTTAGGTTATATGCCACAGTTATATCCCATGAGACTCAAGAAGTAAAATCAAGACCAGTTTGGTGAACACACAGCAGTCATGAGGGTATTTTCCACACAGGCTTCTCTACAACCCAGCTTTTTAACCCTGCTGCGTCTTTGACTTTTCTCTAGCACTATTTAGTTGCACAAAATATCCAGGATAAACTGAGTAAGAGTGCAACATTATGCCTTTTGATGTGTTTATTTCTGGGATCTGTTCATGTTTCCCAGTCAGATTATGGAAGACCCTTTCCTGAATGTGTTGGTGTTTTTCCTCACTGGTACCTCACTGGCAAGGATGACATAAGCTGTCGTTGGGCCTGTTCCCTGGCAACCATCCCATTTCTTGGCTCTTTCAGCTCCAGCTGAAAGCCAGTCTGAGTCACCCTGCACATTTCCAGTGTATCAAACACATATAGGCTCAAGTTAATCTTGTTAGCACAATGAGGCAGTTTTCAAACATAGTGGCAAATCAAATCATCCCTAAGGACCAGGAGGGAGGGAGGAAAGGGCGGAAGGAGGGTGGGGGAGAAGGAGGCAAAGGCTAACCTTCAAAGGTGGAATTAGTGTGGAGGGAGCCTGGCTACTACCTGGCTACTGTCAGCAGGCTCCTTTGCTGAGGCACCGCTGGATCCTGCTCCTCCCAGTGACATCTCCCTCTTTGCCTGTCTCCACATCTGCGCCGTGCTCAAAGTGAAGGCAGGGACTACGAGGGAACTCATCTATCTGTGAGGAAAGAAGCAGCTTTGATGGTTCCCCAGTGGATGTAATTGTGCTCATTACTGCCCATTTACATTTCATCACTTGATTATGGCAAATGCCTCATTGCTGTTGATAAGGGTTTGCTGTTGAACTATTTGCTAACTATACGTTCTTGAGCTTCACCATCATCAGGCAGAACATGCCAGACTGGAGGAGACTGGAGAGCGCTGGGAGAGAGGTGGGAGCACGGAGAAGGCATGGAGGAGGGAAGGAGAGATGAGAGGTGAGAAAGGACTTCTATCAGATTTGATTAAAGGCTGTGATTTAAATCGATATTTAATAAAGTGGCTGCTGCCACATAACGTGTGCAATTCCCCATGCAGGCAGAATCATGAATCCGAGGGCCTTACTGCCTGCTACATAACTCAATTGGGTTTCGTGCACTGGTCTGGCACCTGTGTCCCTGAGCACAGTGCCTCCGAGGTAATGGGTTTATGAGCCGATGAACAGAGCTGATAGGTTCTAAATGGATTAACTAGGTGTCTACAGCCTAGAGATGAATACATCAGGAAAAAAAAATATGGGAGAGAGAAAGAGAAAGGAAAAAGGAAAAAAAAAATTGTCTGCATAAACAGTGACAGAATGTGTTGACAGACACTGTTGCTGTCACGAGCCCCACAGGGTGAAACACTGCTCAGCTTCTGTCAGTCAAGTGCTCTCTGAATAACAGGGGGAGATACTAGGCTGGGAGGCTTCACAAGCCTGCAGGTGCCAGGTAACATCTCCCTGCTAATGCTCCAACAATTGCTGCAAAAGGCTAAAATGGGGCATGATTCATCTCACAGCTATGGCCAGCTTGAGAGCTTGTCAAAGCTGCTGGATACACCTCTTCAGCTAGTGGACTCACCTTACACAGTGGCTTAAGTACATTCTCAAGCCAACCCATGTGTATATTTATATCACTGGAAACAGGTTATTGCTGCTATTATTGTGGTCTTGTGGTGGTTCCTCAAGCAGGGTTGGCTCTCAGCAGTGCTGAGCCCTGCACACAGGTGTCTGCTGCAGGGCAGTTCCTGCCCTAAAGTGCTTTTTAAATGAATAAAACACAAGAGTGACGAAAGAAGTGTTATCATTTTACCACCTGGGAGATAGGAACTGGCAGATTAAATAATTTGCCCAAGATTCCATAGGAGAGCTGAAAATTGAACCCAAATTGCTTAAACTCAAGTCTAATGCTCTAACTACGAAGTCATCCTTCCTCCTGTGGAAGGGGCCATGGATTCTAATAGTCCATGATTGATCTACTGAATATGTGGTAAGTGGAAAATTAAATCAGATAGACTTTAATGCTGACCTCTGTTTACTTCTATTAAGCTACCAACAGTGCAGAAGTAAGTTGTGGAATGGAATACTGTGTGTTTCCTACCATGTTTCATATTGGCTAACAAGTTACAGGCTTTGTCAATGCCATAATCTGCCACAGTATTGTAGAAAAAAAAATTGTGGGCCACGTTAGCATATGCAGATGTTACACAGATAAATAAGCCAGTGTCACAGTTTCACCAGATTTAACCATACTGGATTGAAGTAGGCAGCTGTTCTTTAGTGTACATTTAATTTTCACCAAAAATTGAAAAGTGAGCATTTTCATTTGAAAAATACTTTCACAGTGTATATGGGAATTATATTTTGGATCTTTATGCGGTCATTGTTCTTGCTGTGTGATTCCCCCTAAATAGATTACACTGCGTTTGGTTTTCACCTTTTTCTCCCTTTCATGAATGAAGATTCTTCTCTTGAGACATGATTTAATTTTGTAGATAGATCATT
Source organism: Colius striatus (assembly GCF_028858725.1). Lineage (NCBI taxonomy): Eukaryota > Metazoa > Chordata > Aves > Coliiformes > Coliidae > Colius > Colius striatus. The sequence continues at coordinate 21,201,695 of NC_084762.1, read as the reverse complement.
TGTTCCAATCTTAAAAATATGACCATTGCTAACGCTTCTGACATCAGTTCCTCAGTCTGAACTTCAGTGCAGATAGACTTGGAAAGATGGACATACTCAGGTCAACATAATCAAGACAGACAGAAAGAAAGTGTAGCTTCTTCTGCTTGTGTAATCAGGAGATACCAAAGTAAAACTTTATACAGAAAAAAAACCTAACCCCTATATCTCTTTATTTCCCCATGCAATGTGGAAAATGTACAAAAATGCATTCAGAATATTTCCATATCAGAATGATTAATTTTACCAACAATATCATTTAAGTATTCCTGCCCTGACCATTCCTCTTGCCTTCCCCCTAGAATAAAGAACGTTATGGGGGAAGAGTAGTTGCCTCCTGGCATGAGAATATGGGCTGTGTGCACCCATCTGTTCAAGGGGAAAGATAGGCCCTTGAGTGACTCAGACTGAGATGACCTTGTGATCCTCTCTGACAAATCAGCTCTGATGTTTTTATTGTGGTTTGTGATCCCTGATCACACTTTGTCTTGACTCTTGGAAGACTTCAACTTCATCCTCTGAAAAACAGAGATCCAATCAGAAATAATTGCTTTGGGATTACCATGAAGTAAGGTGCCCTTAGTAATGATTACTCTCCTTCTGGCTGCTACTTGCCGTAGAGATGGAAGGGTCCCTGGTTACCCTACTACCACAATTCCTTCAGCTCAGGCCTACAAAGTCTTCTCAGACACCTTAGCCAGCATTTTCTTCCTCTTGATCATCTGTTCCTGTAAGGAGCATTAAAGAACATTCTGGTCTCACCCTGGGAAAGATTTGGGATACATGTGTGTATGTATTTATGTGTGCTGAGGAGCAGGTCCACAAGCAATTTCTTCTGTAGAGAAATTTTGCAGCACTGAGATATACAAAACTGCCTGTAGAACACTTCAGGGTGCTGAGTACTTACAACTCTTACCACAGGAAAAGCAAGGCAGGTATTCAAGTCCTCTGTATCTTGGCCACAGGGGCAAATCACAGGAAGGATTTAGTCATACCTCAGCTGAGAAATACTTTACAGATGCAGCTCAATGAAGGCATCTGGACCAAGAAAGATAATTAAACCAGGACAGAAACAAAGACAAACTCTTTTCATAATTCAAAGAAGTTTTGACCAATTGAGTCCCTTTGTTTGCATCAGCTAAACATTCATGCACAGAAACCCAATGGTTAGAATAAATATATAGTACGTATTTAGTAATATTCATGAAATGCATTTACTTGTTTAGATTTTTCCAAATCTGCATACCTAAACTTTAAGCATATGTGCAATCAGCTTCAAATTTTCCAAACAAAAATACATCAAGAAAGAAGGGAAAAAATAGCATCTGCTCCTCAGCTAATCAAACCACCCAGGGAGACTGTCCGTAAACACTTCAACGACCAGGTCCTCATGCTGCTCCCTGTTCCTTACATGTCATACTTCTGTTAACTGAAAGCAGACCACTGGAGATGACTAAAAAGTGGATTTCAACTGTGGTACGTCAATCCCAGATTTTACTGCAGAGTGTTATACATCTTAGTCTTCAAATTAAGATGACCTAGATGGAAACCCATGCCCATATGAATAAGTTTAACCCCTTGGAAATTGGTGGTGACCAGGAGCTGCAGGTGAGGAGAAAATGGTGCCCATTAACAAGCTGAGCAACTGGCTCAGAAATACTCCCCAAAGGAAAAAAATCTATCATGTCTGCACAGAGACAAGCACTTCACAACCTCCCCAGTCAATTGCCTCTTAATTTCTGTTGCTACAGATAGTTGAGAGATAGTGTGTATGGGGTGGCCGCTGTGAGGAGAGGTGGACTCACCACTGGCCCCACTACAGCTATCAGCAAGGTATCTCTGGGGAAAGCTATTTAAGAAAAGGCAAAACACACTTGAGTGAAAGGGACTAGGAAAACTCTAGGAGAGTTGGGAGAAGAGGTACCTCCAGGTGCTGCCCTCTGCAGCCCCTAGAAAGGCCTTGGTGGTGCTGAAAATTAAAGGTAAAAAGAGAGTGTGAAGTTGGTTTGCCTTTTTTTCCTTTGTTTTGCATAATCCAACTCTGTTCTAGTTTGCAATTAATAAAATTAATTTTCCTGAAGCTGTCTGTTTTGCCCATGAGGGTAAAAACTAAGTGATTTCCCCATCTTTACCTTGACCCATTAAGTTTTCCATTTTGTTTCCTCCTCTCTGTCCTTTTGAGGAGGGGGAGTGACAGAAAAGCTGGATGAGCATCCTTCCAAGGCCAGTCCTCCACGGAAGAAAAGTTATGATAGCAGAAATAAATGGATTCTGTTGACAAAAATATAGTTCTTTTGAATATCAGGAGGCAATCTATGGCTGTATGGCACATTTTCTAATAAAATAACTGGAACAAATCATTGTCTGTGTGTAAGATAGTTCTCTGTGCTGAAGAAAATGCCAGCCCTTAACAAGAGTTACTTGCCATCTTACTTAATGAGCACTTGTGCATCTTGAGAAAGAAAAGGTAATTTCTATCTGTGCTGTTAGTGTGACATTTTAAGTGACTTCTGTGGATAGAGTGCTCATACTTTGAAGTGAGAAATATTATAGTATACCATTTGCTTAATGTAACATGCTACTTAGAAGTGTATCCCATAAAGGACTAATGGGAAAATAAGATTAAGAAACATGACAATAGGAGGAAAAGTGAAGAAAGAGGGTGATACGAGGACTAGCTGTTTCATTTATTATAATTTCATGCTAACACAGCCACTCTATTCACTGATGATTGTTGATGGCTTGCTCCTTTATTCTTTACTGAAGATAAGAATCTATCATGGTCTCATACAATTCATAACAGTCTGTCAGCTCCATGTTATGTTTTCCCCTTGAGTGGTTTTTCTGGTAGATATGTTGTCATATTAAAACAGGTAGTGGGAATAATCCTGTCTTACACTACAAACACTCAGTGTGAGCAGGATGGAACACGGCTAGGGTAGGGCTAATGTGTATTTCCCCAGTGTAACTGTAACTGGATATGCTAGTCAGAAGTACTGTGCCAATAAGGAAATGGTGAAAGAAAGAGGCAAGAACTGCTGACTGGGGAGGTACGGAGTTGCTGTTGTTTCTTGTACGCAGAGTACATGGTGCTAACTGTGTTGCAACAGCTCTGAGTTTGAATATGAGACCACTGTCAAATGCATGGGAGAACCACTGTATCCCTTCACAATTCCATTTCCAACCAGATCAGTATATGCCATTCCATGCTTTTTAATATATGTGCTGCAAAGGCAATTTGTGCCAAAGTGTTTTGGAGTTGAACCATCAAATCATTGTTTCCTTGAGTTGTAATATGCTGTAACACACTGAGAAGGTTGCTATAAGATTTTTTTCCCCCCGCCATTGTTAATGCTGTGCCACCTCTTGACTGGAAGCTGAGCTTAAAGCTGTAGCCAAGATGTATAGAGAAATTACTTCAGATTTATTTACAGAGACTCATTTGTGTTGAACTAGCAGTTTTCTATTGTGTCAGCAATTCTCTATTGCATTTATTTGCTACTGTGACATTAGGCAAGAGTACAATCCTATTAAACCTGTACATTACATTTCACAGAATTATAAGCCTTTTCTGTTTCACAGGATGAGAATAAAAATAAATTCTTACTGCTGAAAATTCCTGATACAGCAGTCAAGAATAAAAATATGGTCACTGTCAGAGTAGGGAGTTGATTTTTTCCCCCTTTTTTTTTAAAAAAAAACTTGTATAATTTCTAATAATTTTATTCATAAAATAAAATTGACTATGTTATTTCATTCATCTGGATGATAGAGAAGATACTGAGAGCACTAGTGGTGAAGAATTTGAGAAGAAAGTTATCCCTCTGTTTTCTCCAGCTGGCATCATGCTTAGTAAGAAGTTTCTCTTTTCTGAGTTTACCCTCCATTTTGCAGTTAGACCATCGATACAAGGTTTTAAAAATCATCTGTTAAAATCCCAAGTTTAAAAACAGAGTTCTTTCTAAACAGATGATATACAAGGTCTTCTGAGCACGTAGAGGGTGGAGAAGGATGTTGGCCCTTGGACTTCCCGCATGTTCTCAGGGACAGCTGGGTGACTCACTCTCACTGATCCTGCAAAAACCCTGATCAGGGAGATTTCTCAGAGCATTCTCAGGTAGCAAAACAGGTAGTAATTTCTTATCCTGTGTATGAGATCAGGGTCATCACATGCAGCTTTTATTTTGCTAGCTCTATTATCTTAATGTCACAGATTCACTGGAAATAATAAGCAAGATCTTGGCTTTGACTGAAGACAGAGGCCCATGCTCACATTTTGGACTTGGGATGAGAACTTAGCTAATTCTACTTTATTTCTTGTTTATGCCATAGCCTTTGGTGTCACCTTGTACAAATCCTTCTCCTTGTACATCTATTTTATTTCCCGTAAAAAGAAGACATTACTTCCTCCTCTCAGATTTGTGATGCACTTCAATATTAATGTGATCAATCTCATTTGATTTTTGAGGATGAAAAATCTATTTACAAAATATTATGTGGCTTGTTCAAATACTTTACTGACTGCTTTGTATGTTCTGATGTGAAAGTTTTTAATAATTTCATGCTACCAATTTCTATCCTATCTGTAATACAAATCAGTGCCAAGTTAAATTATGATGAATTTTGTTTTTTAAAAAGTAACTTATAAGTTTTTACTTGGACTTCTCAATGTGAGACAGTCTGCAGCAATGTGAATTTGCTGAGACAATTTTCAACTTCTGTAGAACTGCACCAGCTGAAGGAGTGGCCTGTTGTATACGTTAATAATCATTTTATATGAAGTTACATTAATTTTAAATATTAACAACAAGGTTATTTATTTTCTGCCATGCACTTGTATCTAGAAATACCTAAATAGTTGCATCTCTGTCTTAAAGGATTTATTCTGATGAAATAATATTTTGTACAGAACTGTATTTGTACAGACTCAGTTTGATTATCGATTTCTTTTTGTATAAACAGTGATGCAAACCAAAATGACCAAATGTGTTCTCTCTTTTATTAATTTTAATCCTTTTCAAATTCTTAGATGGTTTTTAATATTAAATCCCATATGGCATAAATAGTTATCTCATCTATAGGTTATTTGCAAACATATATGCTGTAAATCATATGTGCTAACATGATAATTGTGTCCATATATTTCAATGGTTGAGATATCAGGTGACCTTTGAAATCTTATTTGGTAACTAAACTGGAAGTATGGGGAATTCTGTAAGAGCTGAGCAAGGCTTATCAGAACTCAATGTAGAAGACTGAGATCATAGAATGGTAGGGGCTGGAAGCAACCTTTACAGATCAGCTAGTCCAACTCTCTGCTAAAGCAAGTTCACCCAGATCAGGTCACACAGGAACTTGTCCAGAGGAGACTCCACACTCTCCCTGGGCAGCCTGTGCCAGGGCTCCCTCACCTGAACAGTAAAATAGTTTTTTCTTATGTTTAAATGGAACTTATGTCTTCCAGCTTCTTCCCATTACCCTTTTCCCTGTTGCTAGATACAATAGAAAAAACGGATGTCCCAATCTCCTGACATCTACTATTTATAGTTACAAATATTAATGAGATCCCCTCGCAGTCTCCTCTTAGCTAGACTAAATAGCTCCAGTTCCCACAGCCTTTCCTCATAAAGATGACCCTGATTTTTTGGTATTTTTTTTTAAATTTGGCAAACTATTTACTTTAAAGAAAAAAAACTTTTTCTTCTGTTTCTAAGTGAATATCTGGGGGATTTCTTTGAAGAAAAGTTTTCTGTGGAAGCATGACTGCAGAGGCCACACCAAAGGAGTGCCAGGGAGAGAAATGGGGTCCTCAGACGCAGGAGTGCCAACAACTCCATCAATTCTGTGTTAGCCTGGTGAGGCTTATACAGCTGAGACAGGATGAAGGGACTTGTCTAAGGCACAAGGAGGATTTTTCAAGCTCTTAAGCAATCTGGTATTGCCAAAGTCAAAACCAATTTTTTGACTACTTTCTACATGGTGAGTAAAGACAGATAAGGCTGGGTTCCCTGCTAGTATTTCAGTGTTCAGACTGAGGTTGGAAAGAGTTTCCCATCCCAGTATGTTTTTAAAAAGTGAGTCACAGTTGTACATGCACAGTATGAGATACCTGGAAGATGCTAGATTCATTAAGACTGAGTGTTTGATGTCTTCATCTCCAATTATCTCAAGCTAGACAAGAAACTTGGTGCTATGAAAGTACTCAGTTTCTACTCATGTTTGAAATGGTAAAATTCATAGTCAATACTGTGTGGTTTTCTAACCCATGGCATCCCCAGTTCTGTGTGTGATAAGCCTAATTTTCATGCACGTGAATGTCCTATCTTGAAGGAAGACATATTTAACAGTAGCCAACATTGTAAGTTTCATGTTCTTAAGAAATATTTTTAAGACTACTTTTTTTAAGACTACTGTCATTCACTGCATTTCATTTGTTTGCCTATATCACATTTCAGTATACCCACACATGTCCTGGGTATTAATATGTGTTACTTTTGGTATATCTGTGTGTGAGAACACATAGAATATTCATCTAAGTTTGAAAACATGAGGCTATATCACCGCAGTGTTTTTCCCTTCAGAGTAGTAGCTTATATGAAAATCTCTATCAGTATTGATAGTAGAAGGCAGCTCAAAAGAACGAAACACCATAATATGGCCTTTAGTGAAATGGAACTCTAATTTTACTTTGGAGTTTTTTGTGATGTGGTGTCATTAAGCACTTTCATTAGGACACATATAGAACAAGTTCATTGAATTCTACAGATGATGACTTAGGAAGATATGGTAAAAGTTACATCTAGCATAAATGTGTTGTAAAAGACTAAACCTCGAACTTATATCCTAGAATAAGAACCAGATCCAAATTCATATTTGCCTGATCTGCCTACCTCCCCTCACCAAACAGAAGGGGTTTTTTAATGTTTTACTTCTGAGCTTTTTTGAAGGTGTGCATTTTTGGTAAATTTTGTAAATTAAATACTAAACACAATGCAGTGTAACTGGCAAAATACCTGAAAAACTGTGTGTAATTTTTCAAGGAAAACCTCACATTTTCTAGAAAGTTTAATCAATTAGCTAAATGCTGATGGATAGAGAAATATAATGCAATGTGCAGGAGGCTTTTCCTAGATTGAGGTGGCTGTACTCTAAACTTTTAAAGCAATGGCCAATGTAACATTGTTTTAAAATATTCTGCAGAATTTCTTGGTGGAGAGATAAATAATTCAGGGCTCAAGGAAGACAGAAAATGTCTTGTGGTAAGCAGTGTAATAAAGTCAATATATATATGTGAATGTTAAAAAGTTCTGTTAACAAGTATTTTGTTTCCACTGCTTAAAAAAGAAGAGAAGATGACTTTGAGATTTATAAAATAAAAATAGATCTCCTTAGTTTTTGGGTACAAAATCATCTGTTTAAAAGAAAAAATAGTATTAAAAAGTTTCACGAACTTTTGTCCGATCATTACTATGTGATGATCATCTGTAAAATATCAGCTTTTGCTAATATTTTTCATGCAATACCACTTGAGATCATCCAAGAATGCTACAGTTCAGAAACCACTTTGTGGTGACAGCTGGCAAACACCTTTTTCAGTGTCAATCCTAGGGATACACTTGGAACATATGCTGGAAGATGAAACAAACACTGTGTGGACAGTTTAGAAAACTCCCAGTTTGTAATTTATTTTTTCAAGATGAATTCAATTTGTTTGCTACATCAAAAAATGACCAAAAAGAATAGCATGAAACACAAAAGAAGTGGCCAACAATTGTGATTTGGAAACTGCAATTCCCTTGTGTATTGCTCTGAAAAATGTTCCTGTAAGAATAAGAGTATTGCCTCAGCATTTTCTAAGACATCACCCTAAAGCTTCTGACACAAATTTTTCTAGTCACCATAGCTCAAAAGAGAATGAACTACATTAGTGTAATGGTGAGGTGACATCAAAAAGGCCCGGAAGATTGCAAAGGTTAAAATGATCTATTGTACAATCACAGATCAGCTCACTCTAAACTAACTCTCGTAATGTAATATCAGCATTCTTTTTTTTTAATTTTTACAGCTTATTAGTGATCTCATTCTTCTAAAAAGCTAGGTAGAAATTTTGTAAGCAGGTATTAGAGTTTTTCAAAAAATTATTCCTGTTGTGTATATCATGTTACAAGGAAGGTATATAGCTGACAAATGGAACAATTTCTGTGCCACAGATAGCTCATCTCTCACACAAGTCCTGTGGGCCTGCACCAATGTGTTGTTTTAGCCCTGGCTGGATGCTCCTAAACTGGATAGGGGAGAGAAGGAAATATAACAAAAAGTTTGTGAGTCGAGCTAAGGACAGGGAGATCATTCTGCAATTAGTGTCATGGGCAAAACAGACTCAATTTGGGGAGAAAATGCTTTGATTTACTAAATAACTAAATTTACTAAATAATCATCAGAATATGGAGATGAGATAAAATCAAATCTTAAAATACCTCCCCCATCCCTCCCTCTTCTCAGAACTCCTGTCTTCCCTCCCAGTGGCACAGGGGATGAGGGTTATGGTCCGCTTCTTACAGATGGAATTTGCTGCTGCTTCTTCTCAGAGGGAGGCTTCATCACACTTCCCATTGCTACACTGTGGAGTCCCTCCCATGGAAGACAGTCCTCCATGAACTTCTCTGCATGGGTCCTTCTCATGGGTCCTCCTCACAAACTGTTCCGGCATGGGGCCTCCCATGGGGGCAGCTCCTCACAATCTGCCCCAACATTGGTCACCCACCAAGAGAACAGTCCTTCAGGTACCAACTACTCCAGCCTGAGTCCCTCACAGGATCACAAGTCCTGACAGCCTGCTCTGGCGTGGGCTCCTCTCTCCCTGTGGGCTCCCAGGTCCTGCCAGGAACCTGCTCCAATGTGAGTTTCCCATGGAGTCACAGCGTCCCTCAGGCATCCTTCTTCCCCTTCTCAAAGACATTATTCACAGAGGTGTTACCTCAGTCACTAATTGGCCAGGCCTTGGTCAGCTGTGGGTCCACCTTACAACTGACTGGCCTTAACCCTTTTAGCTACAGGGAAAGCTTCTGGCAGATCTTGTTCAAAGAAGTCACCCCTGTAGCCCCCCTCCACTACTAAAAGCCTGGCCTAGGAAACACCACTACAACCAAGTACATAAGAAGATTTCCTATGCTTGTCACCTTTGTCCAGAAATATTGCTTTAAGGTGTTTTGGCTTGTTTTTCAAGATCTGTGTTAATTCATAGGTGATTTTAAGATGTATTCTCTCTTCTTTATTTTATCTAATCCAAAATACATACCTACATGTACATAAAGTATGTGTGTGTATTAAAAAAATAAATATTATTACTTATAAAATATTCTTTCTGGATCTGCTTCACAGCTTAGAATTCCCAAATAAACAATATTCCCAACAGCATTTTCCCCGTTTGAAATTATTCACACGCATTCCCTGGAGTACTAGGAAAGCAGATAGCGGAGACTTTTAATATCCAGCTTGTAATTGACAAAATCAGGTTCCTGGCATACAGATAAAAAGGTGTCCCATTTCTGATGGATGCACTTTTTGAAAACTTATGAGATGTTCTTTGACTCACTGAGGGCAATGCCTTGGGAAGAGCTGGGATAATTTTGGGGAGAGGTGTTTTGGGGAGAGGGAAACTGGTGTTTCAGGAAAAGCGATTACTCAATACGCAGAGATCATCTGGGAACTAAGCGAAGGAGTATGTGTGTGGTCTGAGGTCAAGTGTCCCTATTGTTCAATCTAGACTGTCTCCCAATAATGAACTAGTCATTCTGCAAACTCTGCCTTTGTAATAGAGCCAAGAATAGAGGGAGGTTTTAAACAAGCATCTCACTGATGCTCACATTTACCCCCATTAAATTTCATGGATATTTAACTATTGCTTCTGATAATGCTGCCTACTTTTTCTTATCTATTCTGCCCTCTGAAGGACAGGGAAACCGGGACCCTTGAGTACTTTGCTGTGGAAGTGTTGGCAGGTCCAGAACTTTAAAATGAAGGAAGATTTAGACTGAGGCACCTGGCCTGCATGGTGCTGTAACTATCAACAGGTAGTTTTGCCTCTGAGGCATGATGCTGAATTAGGCTATGCTTAGGTTATTTTAAGTTTTAAAAGAGATAGTCCTACATTTTTAATCTTCTAAAACCATGTCTATTGCTTTGGAGACACAGTGAGCTATGAGTAGAACTATTTAACAGTCTCTGTCAAACAATTAAGAACCACAACAACTGTTTGAATTAAGCAGTTGGGGAATTTGTTTGGGTTTATTTTTCTGGAAAATATTGAAAGGCCAGAAGTTAGTGTTATTTGATAAATGTTTCTCTTCCTTGGACAGTGTTCTGAAGGGGCTAGGTTAAGTTTTGAGCATTACCTCAGATAGTTTTCATAAATAAATTTTGGGAGACAGTAACTCAGCTGGCTTTGTTGGAAAATACTGTTTCCTTTTCGTGAGATTTAATTTAAAATGATTATTTGACTATCTGTACTGGAATTTGTCACCCTAAGGTCCTTGGACACAGAATTCTTCGAGAACCAGATAACTCATCTTTGTATGTGACAGACTTTTCTTCTAGGTACACATGTAGTTGTCCTTTTACTCCTTTTACTCTTTTTTGACTCCAAAAGCTCCTGTAGCAATAAGCTCTGTGTTTTAGTTACATGTTAAATGACAAAGGATTTGCGTCTGTTAACTTTAAACAGGCTGTTATAATTTCATGTTCTTAGAGAATGAGAAATGATTATAATTATTACCTATTCATTCTCTCCATGCCATTTTGTTATACTTTATTTTTCTAATATCCTCATTTCTTTCTTTCTGAACTAGTAGTCCTCGTCTGTTCTGACACAGGTCTACTACATTCCTGATCAACTGCATTGTGCCGTTTCTTGGAGGGACAGTGCCATAGTGAAGTTTGTTAACAAGATCCTTGCATTGTCCTCGTCTGTACCAAGCTCGGAGTGTGGAGAAGAAACAGCTTATCTGATTCCAAGTGCTTAGATGCTACATAAGGATAGTCCTGTGTGTTCTTTATCCCTACCTTTTAAGTTTTAATGCATTAGAAGAGCAGAATATTTACGATTGTCCAAAAAGAGTGAAGGTCTGATTCATACACACCTGTCTGAACAGCGAGGGAGCAGACATTCTGCAGCTCCAGCAGCTTTCCACACTTCAAGGGAATTCTGACAGTGACCAACTTGTAATAATCTAGTCTGTGGTGAATGTACTTAAGCTAGTGTCAGTTTATAATACCTGATGTTAAATTCTGCTTAGTTTTAAGATGAAATTTGAGTAAAAGTGTGTGAAAAGAGAGGGCGATCAGTATCAAGGAAGAGAAAGAACCTTGAGGAGCTCTCCCTGCATCATGTTTCACTGTGCAAAGGCTTGGTTGAAGGTTCACTTGGTCCATTTTGTCTGCTGGAGTACCCAGCCTCCAGTCACAATACCCCTGTTGCACTGTACGTCAGTAAAACTTGGTGTTAAGCAGGCTGCAAGAGCCAAGAAGAGCTGACTGATGAGCAGTAGGCTTCAACAGCAAGAGCAACTGCAAAAAAAAAAAAAAAAGGAAAGAGAGATAAGATCTGACAAACACAAATTTCTCTACCAGCATGGATTGCTTCAGAGAAGAATTTCTGTGTGTTTAAAGCAAAAAACAGTGTCTCTTTTAAGTCTGAGATGGAACATAAGAGTACTTAGAAGCTAAGAGAGCCAGAGGAATGCTTCTTAAAGAGGTATTTTTAAGAAATGTGTTCATAGAGATGTTAATCTGTAGGTGTATGTTACTCAGTATCATCATACCTAAAATTGATATTACAATTCATAGGTTCAAGTGGTCAAGAATTCACTGTATTTTCTGCTATGCACTTCCAGTGAAATAAGTATCAATTCAACTATTTATTTTTGAGAGTTAGATATTCTGTAATAAATAATATATGAATCATCATGTGTTCAGGTCATCTTTTTCAGTCATTTGGAGAGGAGTAGAAGGAAAAGAGGAGGGAAAGTAGGGAGAAAAGTAATCAGAAGTTGAAAGTCAGATGATTGTTTTCATTTTAGTTAGGGAAGAAATGGAGAACTTTATTTAAGTTAGCATTTTCTGTCCTCAGGTTTTGTTTTTACTCAGGACAGGCCTCTTGTCTTGATCTAAAGCAGCAAAATGGACCTAGATCACATCTCCTTTCCTGTCTACACTGATCATCAGGCAGAAAGAAAAATGTGCTTGCCTGAAACCTCTGACTAAAAAGGTCAAGAATTGAGCCCAGGGACAGAAACAACTGCCCAGGTTGATTCGTATTTTTTTCTAGAATTGTAGTTGTTGGTATTTTTACATAGTATTTAATATCTCCACCCCACACAGCAAACAGACAAAGGAAGAGGTCTGCAAGAATACAACGAAGAAAAACACTGTAGGTCTGCCCTCTTCTGGGCAAGAGGGCTGCAAAGCCTGCCATGACAGAGGGAGTTTGGTTTCCCACATGTTCTTTACAGCTAGTCATGAAAGATTTGAGGGCCTATAAGCTGCTGAGTACCACTAACCAGACCCCATGCCAATTCCTCCTGTCTCTCCTCCTCCTTAAACTGTGGGGCTGTCCTCCTCAAATCTATTAGAAAATAACAGAAGACAGGAATTGGAGATGTGAGATCATCAGTTCTCAAGCTTGCTGGGAAAAAAATAAGCTCTGTCCTCCTTCTTTGAGAACTCCTGTAGTACTTGGAGTGTTCCTCAGGAAGTGCTGTAGGACATAGCTAACAAAAATCCCAGTCTCTCTGTATGTTGCATGTCCTGCACAGTAAGTCTGATCTTGAATTTCATAATACAGATGTTTCTTGCAGGTAACATGCAAGAATATTAACATGTCTGTGTTAATCCTGGATCAGAATGGGAAAAAAAAATCAAAAGAGGGAAAGGAAATATGCTAACTCTAATTATGATGTACATTTTCACTAGGCTATACACAATGGTACCCTGAAAGCCAGAATGCGCATTTGCTCAGAGACAATAAAAGTGAACTCTTCTTGTCTCTTCCATGAGTAAGTGAGCATGAAAGCATTTCATCTTGTTACTTTGGGATCTCTTATTCAGTTGCTTTACCTACTTGGATGTTCAGTTGCAGCTATTTCAAATCCTCAGCTTTTTAGTAAACACAAAGGGGTTTTTCATAAATTTTTCCTGCTTGACACCACTGGACACTGGGATCACCTGGACCCAGTCACTTCTACATGGTTCTGCAGTAGATTTAGGGAGCAACCTATGCTGTGAAATGGTATAGTCAGCCCGCCTGGGATTGCATGGAGGAGCATTGTTTGGGGCATGATTGCTGGATCATCCCAGCATGTGCAAGGGATGTTTGCCATTCCAAATAATAGTCTTGCATCTTGTTGTAATCTACCTTACTTCTGCATGTGTTATGAAGACTTGGCACTTTTCTTCTCACTGGGATGGTGTTTGCGTATCAGACCTCTGACTACAGATAGAGTGTCTGGAACTAAGTACATACCTACCACTCATTTTGCTTTTGTGAAGCTCAATTTTCATAGTTGCTTTCCAAAAAGACAATTTGCATATTTCATCTATTGTCAGTAAAGAGATTATAAGGCACTCATTTGTGTGTGTTAAATCACAGCAAACTGTGCTTTGCAAATCTGATTTTCATTTCCCCTTCATTCTAACCTGGCATAACTCCATTGATTTCAGTGGAATCACTGCTGATTTATGCTGTAAAAGCAAGAGGAGAATCCAGCGAGAAAATTTTCCTGTTGTGCATGAGCATGCCAAAAGAAGTCCTGATTTACCACTGTGAATCTCTTCCAATAATTCTGGCTTAACTTCCTTTGAATTACTTCACTGGAATGCTACTGCAGTGAAACAGACTCAGGATGCATATAATTCTCTTTGTGTGCTTCTTTCTCCTCATATTTTTTTTTCTTCATGTATATTTCCCCACATTAAGATTGAACTTTCTTGTCTGTTTTGCTGGTGTCTTGCATATGTCCCTAAGAAAGTGCATTTTTAAAAATCCAAATATTGGTTCAACAGACAATGGCCACTACAAATGAGAGTTCCAACACTGCAAATCTTTGTTTCTGGTTATGTCATTATACTATCAATCAAGCCATAATTTCTCCCTAGTCTTTTTACAGTAGTATCTCAGTGTGTGCTATAATTACTGAACACTTTTGCTGTAACATAGCTTTGGTAATTACATGTAAATATTTCTCTGCTTATGCTTTTATCTTGAGAAGATAGCACAATATGGCAAAATATGTGATAACTGCCTTTTCACACATACCTGTACCGATCCCTAATTACACAAAATTTAGTTTTCAGCAATCTCTTCTGGTATTTATATCTTTAGATACTTGCAAACCCATTCCCAAAATGAATATACTTATGCATTTGAAAAGAAAATACAATAAAAATCGTTCCAACTTTTAAAAATGAAAGTGAAATATACACATAAGCTGATTAATAACACGCTGAAATCAATACAAGAAACTGGTAAGGATAACTGAACTATTCATGCATTGTGATTCTTTAGCAGAATGAAGAATTTGCTGTTTGTATTAATAAATTATGTAGTTTTCTATCTCTCTATCTACATTTACTCTAAACAACTTAAAAAATAACATTGCCATGATCCACACTTCTGAAGCTTAGTAGTGAGTTTTGCACACTTGGCAATCAAATATGACACACATATTTAATTTACTGAGGCGCTTTGTGTTGTTGTTTTGCCCAGCCAGCAATGAAGCACCACGATAATCTTTTGCTCACTGCCCCCCACTGTGGTCAGTCATTCGCATTCTTCCCCTGCTCCAATAAGGGGTCCCTCCCATGGGACACAGTCCTTAATGAATTTCTCTGGTGTGGCTTCTTTCCAACAGTTATGGTTTTTCCAAATACAGGGTCCCTCCCACAGGACACGGCCTCCTCTGGGCATAGTCACTGTCTCTGGTGCAGGGTCTTTCATGGAGTGCAAATAAGTCTGTGCTTCTCCAGTCCTCTCCACAGAATTCAGGGGGGGTCTCTGCTCCAGCATACCTCCCCCTCTCTTCTCTTGTTGTCCTTGGGGTCCACATGGTCACTTCTCTCTCTCCTCCAAATCCTTGCATCATGACCAGCCAGAAGAGAAGGAAGAATCCTCCTCTTCCAGCTTCTTCTTAAAAAGTGATCATGAAGGCATCTAATTGGCTCAGCCCCCGAAGTGGGTCTGACTCAGAACTGAGGAGAGTTTTGAGCAATTTCTTAAAGGAGCCATCTTTACAGCCCCTTCCTCATTATCAGAAACAGCTGCACACAAAACTATGACACTTTGAAACACTTGTTCTCCATCTCTGTTTGTCATATGTTCTATAAGGAAAACATAAGCTTAAAATTAGCTTGATAGTTGTGTTTCTGCAGCTGACTTAGGTCTAAGGCAGACTATCTTATGCAAAAGCTTCCCTCAATTTCACTTCTGCTAGGATACTCCTTGTGAAGAGGACAGGGAAATGCTGGCTGACAAGCAGTAAGGATGGGTGGTTTCAATGCACTACAATTGTAGTCACCAGGACATGGGAAAAAGTGTTACTTGCTAGCAAGATATGATCACGAGGCACAACTGCTTGGATCCATGATTTAAGATTTCATAGAACAGTAGCTTTCCAGTTCCTTCCTGTAAAAGAGGACTATCTGAAGCATAGGAAGTTAAACTGAGACCTTATTAACTTGACCATTGATTCACATAAACCAATGAATAGCAGAAAATCTGGAAGCAAGGAAAGACTAAGAGCATATTTACGCACAAGAAGAACAAAATATGTGAATCTTTTCTAAGCAAACCATAAAAGTGTGGGCTCTGTAGAATGTCAGTGTTAATATTATTACAATGAAGAATAATTAAACTAGGATAATCTGAAAACAATGTCAACATTCTGCCTGACCACCACCTAGTGAGTAACTAACAACAATTACTGCCACGTCTTAGTCAAGCTCCACGCAAAAGAGCTATCGAAAAATACTTTTCATACAACCTACTGTAAAAACCACTACACTAACTGCCCAGCATGTTTTGTAAGAGATGGCAACATGAACACCATAAATTAGAGTCTTGGATCTATAATTTCACATGCTAAGCAGGGAGAATAAGGATATATTTGAAAGTACTGTTAAACATTTCTTAATTTAACATGTCACCAGTATTTTAAATACTGCTTTGCATTTTCAAAGGAGCAGTAATATGGTTTGTTGTGTTACACCCAACTTTGCCCATTAACATGTTCTCTCTCATGCACCCATAACTGCATCTCAATTTGAACATGCAAACCACATTTCTACAGAAATATGGACAGACGGATGGATGGATGGATGGATGGATGAATAGATCGACAGATGGATATCTGTTTTCTTCAATGGCTTGTATAAACAGTATATTTGTAGGAGGGGAGCAACACAGTTAAAATGAAGACCCAATTATTCCTAAAGGAAGTAAACACTTTCTGTTAAATTTACAGTATCAGTTGCAATATGATGTTAATTGTATGTGTCCAATGCCTGCAAAAAACCCCAAACCAAACCAAACCAAATGAAAACCCCATACCACAAAAAAAAAGAAAAAAAAAAGACAACCAACACAAAAACAAATGAGAAAGAGAAGTAGTATCTCAGCAACATTTGGAAAATTCTGGGCTGTCTTTTAGTTTATTCCTGGAAGGTGCAGGGTAATGTTGTTCAATTTTTGTTTGCTCCAGGACAGCATCTGTCACATTGTAGGACTGGGCCATCAATGCACACAGAGGATAAGCAAAAATCAGGCCAAAAGAAATGAAATGGGTCTAATGCCAGTTTTGCAATGATTGAAAGGAATGAGCTACACTGCAAATACAAAATCAAATGCTGGGAGCTGCCACGGGACAACCTGGGAAGCTGGAGGGTCAACTTTTTACTCTTTCTTTACTAGCAGAACTAATGGTATAGATATAGAGCAGGCTGTTTGTTTAATGTGGTCACTTTCTGCTTGATATATTTACTAGCAGGAATATCAAATTATATTGTCCCCTAAAGTGTTCATTGTACTACCCTTTGTGTTCCTTCTGCTACAAGATGAGTAGTAATCAATCAGGCTGATTGAATGCAAACATCTTTTCTCACAGCATCTAAGGTTTGACTGAGTATTTTACAAAGGAGAACAAAGCATGTAACAATGAATGGGAAACCAATGACACAAGGCACAGTAAATAGCCAGTGGTTCAATGGGGTATTCATACCATTAACTTCAGTTAAGTTAGGTGATGAGGAATCATAGGCTCTTTATCTAGTTAATGAAGAGGGAGAGCTCCACTCTAGCGTAATTCAGAGAAGCAAAGAAGGTCACCTCATCTACTCTATTGCTTGTACTAGATGAACTGATTTGGGTATTATGAAAAGTCCCTATGAAGTAGTAATAAGATAAATCCTGTAGTGACTGGAATAGGTATAGCCAGCCCCACAATCTTCTGTTTTCTTTCTAAATTAGGCGTTAAATGCATTTTAATTCAGTAAGGGACACTAATTAGAGGAGAAAATTCTGGGAAAACCCTTTTTCCCTATGCTATGGTGGATTCAAATATTCTGGGCAAGCACAAGAAATCCTCAAAATGGCTGTAAACAGTAATTGTAGGTAGAAGAGAGAGTTCATCTTCAGGAAGTCCGGTGTTATAACTAAAGCTTTGTGATACCTCTAAGAGCCCAGGCTTTATACCACAAAGCTCAAATAACTTTGTAACTTGGATGCAGGGGAAAGAAAGATTTAAACAACTTATATTTGAGAGGCACGAAAGGGCAAGAATGCAAGAGTGCAGGTGCTGGTCTTGCGACATGACTGAGGGAATCTCCTCCAACACTTATACTTGGGATGACAGCTAAGTAATAAAAAAAGAGGGGAGAAACTGTGGAAAATGTTTTACAGAATGGAGAGTCTAATTTGCAGATGCAGAAAAAATTGCACAAGGAACATCTTTAGTTTTTATTGTTGATAAGTAATATTGGTAATAATCTAGTGAGAATCCATGTGACTGCATACTTCTGCCAACTCTGTTTTCTATCCATGCTACAATACTGGCCAGTGCTTTAATGGCACAATCTGGCCCAAGATGGGCATTGATTCAAAATAGCTGACTCAGAAATGAAATACATGGAAAGGGAAAATGCAAAACAAAACTCCACGTGAAAGGAAAAGGATCCAAACAACTGATGGTCTTTCTGATCCCTGAATGGATGCCAGTTGTCCTCAGGCAGTGAAATAGCCAACAGACAATTCTTAACTTTGAAAGGCATCCATATCACCAGTCAATCAGGCAAGGGAAAAGGAAACAGCACATTGAAAAAAGAGAGTTTAAAAAGCAAACAATCCAGCCCAACTCTTTGTCAAAACTTAGAAGAAAGTAGATCTCAGGATAGATTTCCATTTAATCTGACAAAACTGTTTACCTGCCAGATCTCCTCCCTGCTTTGAGCCACCAGTGATAACTAATCAAATTGCACTTAGGTGAACTATAACAAGCATGTGGGGCATACTCCACAGAGGAATAGGTGGGAAAGTCATACTTGGCCACATCATGTTTGCATGCTCATAGTGTAAAGAGGCACAATCATCTACATGTGCAGAGAGCAGGAGCAAGCTTTCCAGATCAGCTGGCTCCTTCATAACAAGAGCAGAGCACAAGCCAGACATGTCACTCTCACTTTCTACCTCTTTTATCTCTCGCCACAACTAGGGACTGCAGAGAGGAGATTGTTCTGGCTGGAAGCTGAGGGACACAGGTGGTACCAGCAGCTGCAAGCTCTTTAGCTCTTGTTGGCTCCACTTATTAGAACATGCATTGTATGTTTAATACATTGCATCTCATTGTGCGGAACAAGAGTTGGAGGCTAGCGGTGCTGCACGATGCTCTCTTGTATTGATGGAAAGGAAAGGCAAGGTGGAGGCTGCTCCTAGTTAAGAGATAATTAGAAGCTGGGGCTCCTGAAGAGAATTTGGTAATTCCACAAGAAAACCAGCTGTCCTTGATTACAGTGATATATTAGTCACTCTAAGGCAGCTGTGCCACCCAGCATTTTGCAAACAGCAGATAATGCAGTGATATTTTCAAGGCACAAATATGTGAGGACAAAGTTTTGTGCATGGCTTAACTCTGAAAGGGTTTGTTTATTTTTAAATTGCCATCCATAAAGAAAAAATGATTTTGGGAGGTCCAGGTGAGATGTCTTCCTTATATTTGCCCTCTACATATAAGCATTACCACAACTTTGCTCTCACCAAGCTTACTCTCTGTGTGACAATGCTGTTCACCTGTAATGCATATGGGAGAGTTATCACATGCTCTGATAAATAAGTAAAATTTTATAAAGAGCTATTGACAGCTGTGGGAAAATTTTCCATGCTGCTTATTTCTGGAAATACTAACTGAAAAATATTGTTTACTCTAAATGGTTTTCCTAATAATCTTCATTTTAAAATCTAGTGTGTCATGACTTGATACTTTTGTTCAAGACATTTTAAAATAGGCATCTGGGTAACTGCAGGTCTAGGATTTTTTTACTTTGGAGTGTGCAAGTCTCTGGAATGTGTTTTTAGAGAAAAGAGGAGAAAAACACACCACAAATTTATCAACATAGGTTGCTATCACACTAAACTGATAATACTCTTTGATAAGACTTTCTAGACAAACAAAATGCAGATGTTTTTGTCCATCTGGAGTTTCATGAAAACTGATACCACCCTGATGCAAAATTTTTGAGCTATAAAGAGAGGATTTGGTCAGAAACTTTGAGATTGGACAGAACAAGTCATAAGGGAATATGTCAGTACTTTGTACTGAAAGGATGAGTATTGCAGTTACAGGTTTCTGCAGGCTGAGTCTTCAGACAGGTTTTTCTTAATACTTTTTATGATTGACCAAGTCATAAAAGAATGAGAGGGCTAACGAAACATGCTGAGGTTTCCCTACCAGTGGGAAACCTTGTCAGGGCTGAGGAGAAATAGGATACTTACCAGAAAGGCAGTATGGGAGTCAAGCTAAAGAAAGAGAATGCTACACAAAAGGCAAGCAGCAGCATAAAGTCATTCATTCAGAAAGCAACAACACTTTCAGATGCTTTTTGTTAAAGCTCATCATCTAGGAACAACATAGAAGGGAAAGAATTGGGTGTATAATTAGTCAATCACATTGATAGCTGCCAGTCATCAGGCTGATCCTGTGGAAGAGGCAAACACGGTCCTAGGATGTATTGACAGATGAATATAATAGAGTACTCTCAGCAGAAAATTCATACCTATGTCAAATATCTGAAAATAATTATGGTCTATAGAAACGTGTTAAACTTCACCATCACAAGATGAAATAACACCCAAGTTTCTGAAACACTTGAAAACAAGTACTTGAGCACCTATCAAAATAATCACAATTTATTCAGATCATTCTCCCAATAACCAGTTTTTACCTATATTTTCATTGTTTTGTTAAACCTAAGTAGAGTCGTAAGCAATTCTTCATTTACCTTGCATAATGGGTAAGAATTTTGCACAAAATTCTTCCCCCTCCCTCAAGTTCTTTGCATGTCTGTCTGACAGCAGTGGGAAGCAGTTGGACAGTTGTAGACAGGAAAGGTATTCACAGAGACCAAAAAGAAACTGCTATTTGATATCAAATGAAAGTAAATTAGCCAAACTCAGTCAAACTCTTAATGGGGACTAGGAGAGCTTGAGTAGTACAACAGTACTTCCCTGTCACATAAACAAAACAAGACACATGCCATGAGCCTCTTTAGTCTCCTCACACCTCTCACTCCCAGTCAAACTACTTCAGGACTTTATAACTTTTTTTTCTTTTTTTTTTTAATGTAATGTTCAGTTGTGTAATTCACCATGGCATAGTCAGTAGTCCTGAGATCTAACACATGTATTTATCTAGGAGATACTAAGGAAAGAGTACTTGAAAACTTACAGTTTACCCTAAACTGTCACCATCATGAGCTACTCTCAATGTTATCCTTGGCATGCATTTTTCTACTTCACTGAACTCTGAAGTATACCAAAAGGTATGCTATCAGGTTGATGTACTTTAAATCCAGTGAAAAAAATAGCCTTCCTGTATAAGTTACACCCAGCTGGTTTGACTCTCTGCTGGATTTAGTTTGTTGTTTTTGTTTGTTTAGCATTGTTGTCATACTGAGCTAGAAGATAAAAATGTTAATTTACTAACTAGCTCTCTATTATCTCTGTTAGCCCTACCCAAACAGAAGACTACAATAGACAAAAAGGATACATGAAGTCAGTGGATCTTATAGTCTCTAGGACCAAGCCTTCCATGAGCAGATCAACATTTCTTGAGACATTAAGTCAAGTAATTCTGAACACAGCTTGATTACTAGATGTAATCAAAGCCAGGCTTGCTGTTTTGGACCAGATTATTCCAGTCAGAGTAAGTACTGTTATTACCAAGTCTTGCTTTTCCTGGTTTTCATCTTGTTTACAGGCTGGAGAAACAAAAATGTCACAAGCAACTGAGGGAAAACTAGGCTAAGCAGAAAATTGTCATGGACTTGGCCTCATTTCACTCACACCCTTTCCCAATATTGCAAATAGACTCCTGAGAGGAAGCATCAATGCCATGCAAATCTAATTGGAAAAGTAATAAACAGAAACCTACTTGGATGATTTTCTTGTTACTTGTAACCCAGGAAGCCACCTAGAAATTTAATCCATTTCACTGAATCTGTTGATATGTTGTGAAATAGGAAAAGAGGGAAAAAAGAAAGGATTTTCTGATGCCCCTGGTATTAAAATTTCCCATCATATATGATAGTCATTAGAGAAATATTAACTAGTATCTATCTGCAACTTCTTCGCATTCCTCTGTATCCTATTCCTGTGCTATTTTATTCCTGTGGAAGATAAAAAATTAGCAGTCTGTAGATCAAGTAATTATAATTGTGAGGCCACAGGTTGATAGGGCCTATGGAGAAATGTCTACCTTTAAAAATGTAAGTATAATTACTACTTTATGTCTTGGAATAAATGGGAGAGAGGGGGAGCTGCAGACTTTTGTCAGGGCTATTGCATCAAAATGAGGAGGAAAGGAGAGATCAGTTAGGGCAGAAATTAAGTAAAAAAGAAGGTTTAAAATAACTGTGGTCCAGATCCTTGATCAATTTTGGTTTATTCCCTCCCTATTTTAATATTAGTGCTATCATTTTTATTTTGTAGAGTTCTGTAACATGTGCAAGGCTAACTGATTTTTCATCTCCTTGTCATTTCCAGGTAAGAAGCATTACCTATGCTGCTCATGTAATAGTGCAGCAGCTTACTCATAGATACAAATAAATTAGCACTGGGGTGAAAGCTTGTCTCCCTCTTCTATTAACCCACAACTGTCTGGAGCAACTGGAGGTCTGAGAAAAAGCCTTGTATTTAACCCCTGCAGGTTCAATCTATAAAGTTAATATGATTAGTTTTCTTTCCTCTGTAGATATAGTTGTCCGTCTTAATTTTCCTCGTTCTTGTGAGGCCTAATTTTCTCTATATTCTTCAGGAAGAGATCTTTGGAAATTTTATGTGAAGTTGGTCTATTTGGAAACTAAGACTTGTTTGTCTCCTCCTGGGAGGTGACTTCCCTGAATTTTACTTGATCCTAAGAGGTGACTGTGAAGATTGCACACGTAAAATGCATATAGAGGCTTCCTTGCTATAGATGCTACTGCAGTTGCAAACTTGCTAAAAGGTAGTTGACAATCTTTTGCCATATTTTCAGGCATTATATGAGCCCTTTGAAAACCTTCAACCCCACAAAGGTATCCTCACTTGAAAATGACTCCTCTGATATCTGCAGCCTTGTCTGCTTGCTCAGAAGCATGGAGGTACCAAGAAAGACAAAGGTGAGTGGGGAGAAGGAAGTCAGTAGGGCAAACGAAGAAAAGGGGAAATCTGGAATAAATGCCCTAAGACACAAGTGCAAACTGAACTTCTCCTAAATCATAGTGAGAAGATGGTTAGTCCGTGGGTTTTATGTATAAAAATACCATAGTTTGGGAAATATAGGGATGCTGGAAGTAAAGAGAATTTGCATGATGTCATATTAGAAATATTTAATGATGCTGTTTAATTTCATTACATCTCTTCACTTTCTTCTGACTTGTTGGGTAACTTTAAACAAAGTTTGTAACATGTCAAGGCCTCTGTTTACTCATTAGTGGGGTGAGTATAGTCATATTGCCTACCTCAGAGGTTAAATGACTGAAGCTTAATTATGCTTTCTTATATGGTCTCTGTTGAAAGACACTACATGACTGCAATACTCCTACTGTGTTATTGCAAGTTTAACATTTTATTATACTTTCCTAACCTTTAGACTTTGTTGTCATGCCCTTACTATTTATTTCACAAAAGCAACTTGAGAACTCTTTCAAAATTAGGGGGGAGGAGGGGAGAAGTCATGTAGTATTAAAGGCAATAGCACTATGGTTGAAATACTCCTCTGTGGTGAATTCAAGCCAGTTATGGAGCATTCCTGTGTTTCTGCAAACAAAGCACGCTATAAACTAAAATCTCAGCTGTGTCTTGGGCATAAATGCTCACAGGAAAGTTTGTCTTTGGATACTCCCAAAAAATCCCAAGCCATCAGTGCTCCTAGTCAGTAGCTTGAGATCTGCACTCATCTTTGTCATCATTACTTGGATGAGTGAGCAGAGCAATAAAGAAATCTATCAAGTATTGGGAGAAGGAAAAAAAGAACATAGTAAGCAGCTGGACTCAAACAGGTGAAATTTGGGTCTAAGGGACAAAGTAGTGGGTTTTTGTTTTAAAATCTGAAAGAGAGGTTTACACCACATGATCTTTTCCTTTCCTGATGGGACTGGAGGCCTAACAATGCTGGGTCAGTTAAACCTGGGCTTAACCAAGCACTTTACTGCAAGAAGGCCTGTTCCTAGCATCATCACACCCCTTTGCCTACTCCCTTGGGTGAAAAGTCACGTTGCTCCAGTAGGTATGAAACCGTGGACTCAGTGAGGTGAATTATGGTGAATGTGAGATGGAGAGTTACCCAATGCAACTATGTTTACAGAGAAATGTGTCCAAAAGCTTCAGACTTCACTCCTCATCTGTGCTTGAGCAGACTTGCACTCTTGCCTGTCAGCTGTAGAACAACAGACTGCAACTTACTGAATGTTTGTGAGCTGGAGGTTCTATCACATAAACAGAAAGTGAAATGGGCAAGTGAAATCCTTCTTGCTCCAGTAGGATTAATAAAATGAAAACTGCTTAAAATCAAGTGAGAAGAAACATTATTATTCTATTACCAGTATTAATATTTATGTATTAAAGAAGGTAAGTTCATCTTGGAAATTATCTTGGATTGAACTGGAAGAATTTTATCTTTAATTTCAGAGTAAGTTTGGAAGAAATTAGGCCTCAAGATTTTGGACAATGTTCTGCATCAGTAGGAGCAGGTGAAATCAAACCAATTTTCATGTTTTGTGTCTTTTTTTCACAGAATCACAGAATGGTAGGGGTTGGAAGGGACCTCTAGAGATCATCTAGTATATCCCCATCCTAAAGCAGATTCACCCAGATCACGTCACACAGGAACATTTCCAGGCAGGTTTTGAAAACCTCCAGAGTAGGAGACTCCACAACCTCTCTGGGAAGCCTGTGCCAGGGTTCCCTCACCCTCACAGGAAAATATTTTTTCTCATATTTAAGTGGAACTTTAAATCAGCTCAGCATTTTTACCAAGACAAAGATAAATGGAATATTATCCCATCTTCTAGTTGCACACAAGCCCCACCAGCACAGTTGTTGTTTTTTACATCGCAATAGCTAGACAGCCAATATTTGACCCCAATTGTGATAGACTCTAGAGATGTAAGTGTTTGTTAAATGGCTGTTGTCCTGAACAGCTACTATAGAATTAGCTATGCTGATAAAAGAAAACATTTCTGGTTTCCAATTGGAACAGTGAGTACAGGCCAATGAAATCATTTGTTGAAAGTTGAAATTACAGCACCACTAAGAACTAAAATGAGCTTCCTACAATCTCTGCTTAGTGTTTTTTCTTGCAGGACTCTCTTTCCTTCCCACCAGCATAAAGATTGTGCACATATTTTAAATGCATTCAGACTGGACCTTTAGTGGAATTAATATATGTTTTTGCCAAGAAAATATTAATCTCCAGAATCCAGTGATTCTGTTTTGGATGGGGCCTCATAGTACTCTACAAATATAAAAGTAATTATACTAGACCAAGTACATGAGGTTGTAAATCAGAGGAAATAAATATTCCCTGACCCGTAAAACAGAAGCATTTCCATTCTGCAGGCCAACACTGCAGCTTCCAAAAGAGAGTAACAGACAGATGTGGCTTTATCAAGGTGGAAGTTGATGGGTTAAGCAGTGAACACCATCCTCCACCCAAGAGTCCTGCACTCCAAACCACATGCACCTGCTGCCATTGGGTTATACACATCAGGGCAGTTTCAGTCCCTCTTGCTGCACAGCTTGACGAAGGTCCAGGTTTTCTACAACAGTAAAAGTGCCACATCTTCTTGTGTGCTCCCCTTGGTGCTTACTGTTCCATGTTGGTCCAGCCAGCAGTTGTATATCTTGCAGTGACACTGAGATCTGCCCTTCTCCCATATGAATATGACTGTGCCTTTTCTAAGGTGGGTTGGCAGAGCCCATTGGGGCCAAGCAGCTGAGGAGCCAAGGAGTGGCTGATGGGCACCCTGTTCCAGACATGCACATGAAGTAAACAGCTTTGCTCGTTGACATCTGTAACTGAAGAAATAGCTTTGTCAGTTGATTCCTGACATAATTATAGAACGGGCGCATGGCACTTTCTCCTCTGGTGGAGCACTAGAACCTACTTGCAGCATTATTAGTGTCTGTGTATGGTTGTTTACTGTCTGCTGGGTCAATCATCTTGCTTTAATTTAGGACACTGATGATGTTATAAGATAGTTTTATGATGGTGTAATTTCTTTTGATGTTTGCTGTTACTGGATATATCAGCTGGTTTTGATACCATAAAACAAAACATTTCATGTTCTCCCAGGGAGAGAAAAGGGGAAGAAAGAGGGTGGTAGCAATGGTAGCAGGGAGGCAAGCAGAGGAGGAGGGGAGAGGAGGAAAGGGAAGTCGTTCAGCATTCACCCGATATGCTATTTGGAGTGAATGATAATTTCTTAGTACAGCAAAGCTGGCAGCAGCGCTTTTGCTATCAGGGTTTTTACTGTGCTTTTCTGCTTATCTCTCAGCATGACCACTGAAATCTGTGAGATCACACTATGAGCAGTGGTATCCTGTCAAGTTTGAAATTATTTCCGACAGGCTACAAAAACAATTGGGCCCTCACTTTGGCTGCTTTTACACTAGTTGAAGTCTAATTTATAAGATAGATCATTCGCTTCACTGATTCTGTCCTTGATACTTTTCAAGCTATGGCTGGTGTTGGTGACTTTTTTGGTGATTCTTGCATATTCTATGGGGTTTATTTGTTGTGGGGTTTTTTGTTTGTTTTGGTTTTGTTTTTTCCAGCTCATACCCCTATTTGACAGGCACAACTTCTTTATCCAAATGCATTATTTTTATGCAAGTAGCTAGATCGTTGTTCATATCAGCTTTGACCTTCACAATACATCACAGCCTGCCTGAGCTGAGGTTTATTTAACACTCTCTAGAAGCTCTTGAGCTAGATTTTAATAGTACTTGTTCTACCTTTGTGCATGAAATAAAAGAAACTTGCATTCCCTTTAAGTCCACAGGTAATGTACAATTAACACTAGGGACAGGTAAAGCATTACACTAGTCACTTAAAGCAACAGTATTGCTGAGCTCTGTTAGACTTGTTTAGTTTTACGCCCATTCTTGCTTGTGTAAAGTTTGGTATTAAATTAAAATCATATTTCATTTCTAGAGGATACACAATAAGCCAGGGCTTAAATAAACTAAGTAAGTGAGGTGCCCTGTTCCCACCAAAACACCTTTGAAAATCTGACCTTCAACTGTGGGATAGGATATAATAATGAGATTCTATTTGTGACTTCTATCTCTAGCATAGAGATTCATTCAGCAAGATAGAATTTTCACTTTGTTCACATGCCTTTGTGAATTGAAAACAGGTTGCGTTTTTATGACTACTGAAATATATTTATACTTGAAAAGTGTTCTCACTTCAGTGTGCAATATTATTTTCTTGGTGATATTATGAACACTGGGCATGTCAGATGGGAAGTGACAATTGTTGAAATTGATATTCCATTCTCTTCATATCTTTACTTCTCTACTTTCGAAAAATTCAGAGGCCCATCCAAAATCCACAGGGTTGAATTATCCGTACTTTATGCCTTTCAAATATTATGCAGTTGTGGCATTGTGTTGGCTCTTGTTCTTACAACACTGAACCCTAGATTTAAATGAAATATCCTAGCAGCCTTCATGCAGCTCTTAGTATGGAATCATAGAATTATTACAGCTGGAAAAGACCTTTAAGATCATCAAGTCCAACCTCACACTGCCATTCCTAAACTAAACCATGCCCCTCAGCACCTTATTTATGCATCCTTTGAATATCTCTATCGATGTGGAAAGCTCAGTAGCAAGAACATCGTGGTCTAACTCAGAAGACAGAGGTTTACTTCTTTTTCCTATGCTTTGGATTTTCCAGGACATAAACTGCCTTGTTATGTTTGATGGATTACTGCTGTAGTCTGATACTGTTTTAGAGTTTCTGTTTCCTCAGCCATAAAACAAGGGCTACATTACCTAGCATTTTGGTAAAGTCTGTGGGCAATTTTTTCATTAAAAGCATCACATAACATATAACTATTACTAAATACTGGCCAAATCACTGTCAACTTTGCAAAATACTCCTGACCTGGTTCTAAAATCAATGAGAAGACACTGGGTCCTGGAGTTTACTCTGTGCTAAAGAACTTTCCTATAATATGTCCCTAGTTTTTAGTGCTTAATGGGAGGAAACTCAAAGCACAGAACACGCCGTGGAGATGCAGTTGTTTGTTGTTTTTGTAAATATAATACAGATATGCCATGCAAAGATAATTCATATCAATGGTAAACTTGTTCAGTGTAAGAGATGTAAACTTTTTTTTCCAGACTTCTCTGTCTATGATCTCTCTGACTGGTTACAAGGTGATAGACGACTGGGTGGTAGAATGTGTGATGGATAGCTTGATTATTTTAACAATTAAATATGTAATGAAAAGCTGGAAAGGTTCCATGTAAGTCTCATTTTCACCCTGGTTAAATATGGTGTGCATAATTAATTTTCAAATATGAAAGGACTCCAGCAAGAAAAGAAATGAAAGTTGAAGAGATAGTGAATATTTTATTAAACGTCACTCATTCAAAACTCATTAATATACATAGTCCAAGAGTAATCATCTCCTATAAAGTTAAATGCAGTAGTACTTATTTTCTTGTCAGATTATCTGGTTTATTGTTGAATATAATGGTTTAATACCATCTATGGACAGAACTCAAGCTTATCTGTCTCTCAGAGAGGTCATCAGAAGCTGAAAAGTCATGGCTTTCTGTGTGGAGGTCAAAGCAGTTCCAATTTGAAAGAAAGAAGACTTTGTTCTCTGGGTCAATACAGATGTTTCTTAGTCACTTTTCCTCAGCCACAAGGGATTAATCTTGTCTAGAGCCACCTCATACCTCTGACCTAACAAAAAGTATCTCTTAGCACTCAGTGGAGTGAAACAGAAACCTTTGGTGAGATTTCGACCTGCCTGTGTTAGTGCATACATGTTGTGCATAGACTAGTAAACCTCCTTCTTTTTCTCTGCTCACTGACAACCAAGGATGAGTGAATAGCCTTGTGTTTCTGTGATAACAAAGTACTTGTATGCAGCTGAAAAAATCCCAGCACTGGCCTTACTGTTTCGGAACACCATTTCCTGCGCTCATTCTTCAGCTGGATGTATCTGGAGACAGGGATTTCATTTGCTTTTTGGGCACCATGGTTTGCACAGCAAATGGTTAGAATAGAAGCAAATGGCACAGTGCTCTGTCACAATTTTGGACTTAACAAAGCTGATGAAAGCTTGAGAGAGCCATCGTGAAGGAAATTCCATTACTTCAAAATTTATGTGTTCTAAATGACAATATTAAAAATGCCTCTCCATGCTAGTGGTTTGGAGTGGTTTTTTATCCTGTATTTAAAAAAAAAACCTCAAAGGGTTTTTAATAATAACCAACTTTGTTGAATCAAATCTATATATTTCTATTTGACCTTATTCAATACTCATCCAAGCTGTTTGAATGTCACTGATAGACACGTGGTCCTTGTCTTTTCTGAAGGAACCAGACTACTTTATCAGGTTGAATCTTCCAGACATTTAGATTAAAATATGAGCTAATAGGAACTATATCTCTCCACATCATAAAGTTAGGACTTTTAAAAACTGTTTTCCTTTCAAAAAGTTGGGAGGAAAATCCTGGCAAGTTCTATAACCTAACTTGTGAGCAATATGATTCATGGTTAGAGAATGCTTTGAAGATGCAAAGTGTTATGTAAATGCTAAGAAGTAATAATTATTATAATTAGAATATTATTAACTATGGGAGGAAAGAAGATGAAACAAAGGGCTTCCTTATGAACTCCATTCGAATGAACTAAAGCTGAGTACATTTATTAAATGCAGTCCCATTCCACTGCAAAAGGAACATCCTTGCTCCTGTATGTATTTTTCTGATCTTACTGCACATCCTTACTGTTTCAGCATGAATCAGATATGAGCAAGAAGCCTAGAGTAAGGAGAAAAAAACAAGTGTGGTAACAGAGGCACTATTGTTTTCCTACTGCCAAGAAGAGACTGCTTTTATTCTCAATTACCCAATCATGGCTGGCCACCAACTGTTCTAGATATGTAATTCAAAATATTTTGAGCTTCTCAGTGCAGCTGAAAGCAACATTCTGGTCCATCTGAAAAGTATCATTTTCCCTGTGTTAGAAGAAGTCATCTGACATTGTGGACACCAACTTCAATTTTTCAAGAATTCCTTTCTTCTTTGCTTTTCTGAATATTTGATCTTTTAAGAAGTGCCACTGGTTGCTATGCTTATTATTTACTAGTTTTATTTGCTATAGTCTCTAGAAGTTCTAATCAAGCTCTGAAATCTATTGTGCTATGTACTGATTGACTTTTATTTAATATTTCACCAAAGTCCGAATTAATTGAGAATTACCTTCCAGATTGCAAGAAAACCAATCTTTACTACCTTGCTAAAATAAGGTTTCAATTTCAAGTAACGGGAAACAGTGATACCTTACTCCTTTGAAATCAGTGTCAGTTTACCTCTTATGGACTCCCTAACTTTGGCTGTTAACCACAGCTATACAAAGTAACTGCTTGGAATAGAGTTTGTTCGGCTGACAGAAAAAGGCAGCTCCAACAAAATGGATGTGCTGGAAAATACTTCACTGGGTCCTGCCAGTCCCAGTTTACCCCGAAATGCCCTGATGTAGAAGACAGAAAGTGGAAGAGTGAAGAAGACAACCTAAAAAGCTATTAATTCCATTTTGTGTAGAAAACTGTGACTGTGTGAAATATGGCCCCTGTGGTAGTCAATGGCAGTCTCACTGTTGGCTTCAATGGACTATGATTTCGCCACAGATGTTTATTGTGTCATATAGCCCAGACACACACATTGTCTGTGGCTGATGAACAGAGATCCAGGCTGGGTGTGGTGAGCCCAAAGGAGGCAAAACTGGAGCACACTGTGTCCAATGGCTGGCATGGCCTTATAGTTATTTCTTTAGTATGTGTGCTTTTAGCTTGTGACAATCTGTGACTCCATACCTCATAGCACTTACTGCATCCAGGAAAGCAAACGGAGGTTTGTGGTTCTTTTGAAGCTATATTATTTGTGTGATAATATAGATGAGTAGTTTCCCTGGTGTTTATACATTTGGTTAAGCTCCCATTTTGTTTCTACTGTGTTCTTGCTGTTTTTTTTCTGCTCCTGCTTAAGTCAATGGTGAAGCTCATGTTGACTTCACATTTGCCCAGGCAAACTCCCATCTTCTAGACAAAAATAATATGTTAGAAATTGTGCTTCATCTCAGTAAAATAACGTTACACAACAAAAATTTGGTAGCACCAGTAATTCCTGCTAAGGCATCTGAATTATCACTCTGTATCTACCCATATTACTGGATCAGATCTAATGATCAAAGCATTTGTTATTCCTCCACATATCTATATAGTATTTTTGATGTGCTTCTCTATAAAAGATATTATCTTATCTTTGGCATATAGTAAATTTTATCTAAAATTATGGGTTTAGTATTTGGTACATTGCTCTTCAATAAAGCAAAAAAATATTCAAAACCATTTTTTTTGTTGTTTTATTTTGCCTTTGATTCCCATTTACTGTTTCTTCAGTTCAGGGATGTCTTCTGTTCTTCAGAATATCTTAACACATGCTAAACTCCCCAGAATCATTTGGCTTCAAACACTTTTTTATCTGTATTCCCATGATTCTGTTGACTGGAACTAGTCACTGAATCCAGCTTGCTCTCTAAGAGCTATGTAGATTTTGTTGTAAAAAACCCCACAACGTTGTCAGGAGTTAAAACAACAAATAAAAGGAGCTAATTTCTCAAGAAAATTAGCTCAGTGAAAATTAGACACCTTTTAAGCAGTGCCACATGCAGCCATATCAGCAAGAGACTCTGCAGCCACTGTTGATAAAATGGAGATGACTGCCTCCTGGAGTCAAGGTCACAAATGATAAAATGCCAAAGGCCCAGCAGTAGGGTCAGAAGGTGTGAACATCAGATCAGTTTTTTGTGTCTTTCAGTAGCAAAATAATTTCAATATTTAACTTCCTTTTCTGCCAGAGCCTTCAAGGTCCACAAATGGTAAGAAGTCACTCAAGTTGTCATCTTCGTCAGTTTAAAATCATTCCAAGAGATGCAAATCAATTCCTAACAGGGACTGTTCCTGAGCTTTGTTTGCATTTTGCAGAATAATAATAATAAAAAAAAAGCTTTTAAAACTTTTTCACTTGACAAGGGGATAGCATCTTCTATTCTCTTTGTCAAGTAGCTTTTGAAAGAATATGTGGTATCATACCTTTGGAACATTAAAATAAAAGAGATAATATCTTATTCTGCAGGGAATTTGAAACTAAGATATTGCATATTAAAAAGAGCATGTTGAAGAGATTTGCTGATGGGAAGCTGTTCTGAAACGTCATTTTCACAGACCTTGCTTCATATCAGGAATAGTTTCTTAACAATTATTAAACCATTCCAACAATGCTTCTGATTATTTTGGTTGATTGCTGTCATTATTTTTAAATACTCAAATTGTGCCCAGTCTTGACTGGATACTCTTTAAGAATTCAGTTGGCATTTTTCATTAAACAAGCATTTTAAGACTGTGCCAGATAACAAGAAGCAAACATTTATGCCAAGAAAAGAAGTATTTATAGAGGTGTACTGAACAATCTATATAGACTTTCGATTGCATTTAAATAACTATGTGTGTAATTACTATTGACAAAATCCCAATCGTGTACTGCTTACATTTCGTCTTAACTGAAATTGGCAGGGAGGGATAGGATCCAACTCCTGTCTGATAGAATAATATAAAAATTCCAATAAAGAGTTTATTTTCCAGCAGTATTTATACTAGTCATAGTAGGTCTCTTCCAACTGCATCCCAAAGATAAGACACTTTGCCAAGCAGATGGTGGAGAAAAATTAGGTTGGCCAAAACCCAATAAATTCTATTTAATGACAAATTTTGAGATTTTAAGATCTGTTTTCATTTCAGTGTAGAATGAAACCAGAACTTTCAGAAATTTTTCACACCCACCCACACACAAGCAATGACTTCACAGGAGTCTCTACATTGCCAGTTAGGACTCTTACCTGAGATGTGAGAAATAAAAGAAGTGTAGACTGTTAAAGAAATGAAAAAACAGTGTGAGAGTACCACAAAGAAGTAGACAATAGTGCCTTCCCCTATCCCATCCATCATTCTGCATTTGGTAGTAATGTGATGACCTCTGAAAGAATTCTGGTCATTATATTCTGGTCATACTGTCAGTAGGAACCTAAGGGTTAGTTTTCAAAATCTTAAAATTCTAAGATATAAACACATCTGACTTCAGGATCTGGGTCTGTGATGCTATTTTACCAGTGTTTCAATTAAGTAGATATTTTATAGTTAAAAATTCAATCTCCAGGTCTTGAAGACACATCTTGGTGGCACCTCAGAGCACACCTTTTGAGTCTTCAGACTTACTATAACCACCAAGTCATATTTTCAAATAGTCCTGATTATGGCATCCTTGGAGATTCAAACACAATTTTGTGTTTCTGGTGAATACATGAACTGTTCACTTAAACATTTAAGTGCTATTAAATATTTGTACTTTCTTAACACCAAGTAAGAAAATAATTTTCAACATAGTCTTAGAAAGATACATACTCTAACTAGAAAAAAGGTTTTTTCCCTCTTCCATCATCTTATGCACTATTTATATTTTGTGCCACATAGGTTGTAAGAATTTAGACATAAGGGTTGTTTTTCCTCTGATCTCTATAAAATGCTAAGCACAATGTTATCCTCATTAGAACCTAATGCTGACACCAACTGTGTGCATATCGATTTCTTGCATGAATGAAGATTGCCAAGTGAATCCTCACACCTCAGTAGGTCATGTGTGTGTATTTATACATAGAAAAATAGATATGTGATTAAATATGTACCTATTTGCATCTGCACAAGCATTGGAGATTTTCTGTGTATCTTTGGAGAAAAGTTATGGAAGAAAAAATGTAGCCACATGCACTGGTCGTTGGTGAGGCAACATGGTGAGAATTTACAGAGGCAAAGGCAGGTGCTTGGGTATCTTGCCTAACTTAGAAAAAAGTTTCAAAATACTCCATTTGCTCTGGGAGACTCAGACCTGCTGCAAGTAAGAGGAAGAAAGACGATTTTGGAACAGGTCTATTTTCATCCAGTCAGAAGGCTCCCTCTGGATACCTATAATGCAGACATAGCTGAGTCTGGAGGAGGGTATTTTTTTCCATCTTACTTAGGACACCAATTGTAAAATATAGTTTCCCTGCTCACCACTGTTGCCATGTAAAATGAGAGAGAAGAAGGGTGGGCGAAGTGAGAGAGCTTTGTCTGAGCAGAATCAAGGGGACAAAAAATTTAAATGAATCAAGTAACTGGCTAGCTGTCTTCACAGCATCTCGACTTCTCTGTTGGCCCTGGTAGAGCTGGGACGCTGCAGTGCTCTACAAAACACTCCCTCATTTCAGTTTTAAAAGGTCTCATTGCGCCTTATCACATCAAAGCAAAGCATCTGCATGTTTCAGTTGTGGGGCATCATGTGTCTGGCTCCCCTCTGGCTCTCACTAATCCCCTGGATTATCACAGCTCTCTAAAGCAGCTCTTAAAAACCCTGTGAAAATAGGACTCCAAGTGGGTGTGTGAGAAGCAGGAACTGAAGCAATAAGGATGCTTGCGCCTATGGAATTCATATAATCACAGCCTATGTTACCCAAAAAATAGGTGTTGAAAAATCTACTTTTGCACCAGCTGATCCCAGACAATATTGACTCTCAGTGAGACAAAACAAGATCGAATCTGGTTCGTTCATTTATTGTGGCACACCCGGATGGCTGCTACGAGTTATAGCTCGTGCTGAGCACAGCCCTGCACTGCTCCTGAACTTCCAGAATTCAGCTTTTTTCTCTCTGTTTTCTGATCCAGGAGTCAGAAAGTTCTGCAAGGATAAACACTAGTGTACCTGACTCTTCTCTATTGTGTGTGCCTGTCCCTTCAGATCTTTATGGAGGAGATAGTCTCATAGGGCTGCTATCTCAGCAGGCCATGTGTTAAAAACAGGGCTGCAGCATCTTTCATAACCTTGAATCTACTTCAGAGGAAAAGAGACAAGTAATAAGCAAAGAAGACAAAGGTTCCAAAATGTAAAGGGGACAAGAAGTTTATGCAGACTTAACAGGTCTTCCCCTGTCTTGGCTCAGTTGGCTGCTCATTCGCAAGAAAAATAAAATAATCCCCATGCAAGTCATGGTATTGAGAACTAAATTACAGTAAAACCTAAAATCCTCAGCAGTTCATGATTTCTTTTTCTTTTTCTCTCATTTAAAAATAAAAAAGATTATGCATGTCTGACATTGACATAAAGTCTGGAGAACTGACCCATGAAGTAATTAGAAGAGGAATTCACTCTTTTTTCTGCCTCCCTCCTCAACCTTTCCCATCTCAAAGCCAGATCAGATGAAAGGCGAGCTGTGTTTACTTCCTGATCTGTCTAATTTCAGTAACAAGGACCATCCCGACTACATCTTCCTGCAGCTGCTAGAAGTGAAACTCAAGAGGCTGCCTCAGGCACTGCAGCACCTTCTCAGAACTGCTTGACCTTAATGGATTAGCTTTTCCCTGAGCAGGTGGCAATTTAACAAGAAGAGACAAACTTTTTACACTTAGGAGACCTCTGGTGAATGGCATCAGATATCAGAAGGTTGAAACGGAGTAAAGAGACTTATGCTGCCTTCCCACCTTAACCCTGTGCCACCTTAACCTCCTTGCTATGCACATAACTTACAGCTTTCCCGTTAGTATCTTAACTCCATTTATTAAGGAATCAAAGTAAAAATGGCCTTATATTCTTAACATGTTGTACCCTCACAAATCCTATTGAATTAAAGGAGAGAAAATGGTGCTTTGATTTCAGTCTGTTTACGTCTGAGTGTCTGAACAGACTGTTAGCAGTATTACTTTGAGCATTTCATTTTGCAAGTACGTGCCACAGTAAATATATCATAATAAAAGCAATAATAATAATAATGATAATAATATCTCTTATTCTAACAAATAATTCAGTTTAAACTGGCAGTGCCAAGTGCATTGTATGGTATGTTTTCAGTAAGTTGAAAAGTAGAAAAAAAATGATTTATCAAAACAAAGGATATTATTGTTTGTTCATGCTTCTTACAAACCTTGGCTTTAGCAACAGATCAGGTTTTACTTTGCTCTAGTGTGTTTTCCACTGTCTACTATGATCTGTTTGTTTAAGGATTCATCATAATAATTACAAGTCAAAATTGTCAAACAGATGTCCAAGATCTGATATCTAGATATCAGGTACCATATCAAACCCTGAAGACAGAGATACCTCCACTTAGGCTTATTTACTCTAGGTCCACATTTCTGGAGATCAGCACCTGCAGCTTCCACCATGGTCTCATACAAGATCAGAGTGTGTCTATCTTGAAACAAAACAGTGCTGCATATTACTACATTTTCCAACCAACAGCTAAGAAATGTGAGATCATTTTTTACCACAATATGAAGGGACATTTCAAGACAACAGGAAAGATAGTAAAAAATAAAATGCAGTGACAAAATGTCTTATTTATTTTAAGTAAACCTGCTGCCTTCTGAATAGTTTATTCTTGTCAACAATAAGTAGGAATATTATGTAAATATGTATAAATATATTTATATATTTCTTTTTCTGTATGCACTTACATATAGCATTAGAGATATATATACATATATACACATACATGTGTGTGTGCTTATATATAATTCACATATAGTGCTCCCAGGTATTTATTTCTGCATTCCAGTAGTTTATGTATCTCTTTATCAGTAGAATATGTTTTGTGTATTTTAAAGTTGTCACATCAAATTATTCCATTGGAAAGCACTGACCTCTTGTTACCCTGTATTCACTTAAAACCTGTAGTCATTCAAGATCAAGGATGTTATTCCTACATTCCTACAAAATAATGTCCTGAGAAGCATGGCTTCTGGGATCACAGTCGTGTTTGTCCCGTGACATCCAACTTTTCTGAGCATATCTGTCTGTGTATTGTCCCAGCTCTAAAAAGCTGCATAGCCATTTACCATTCATGAATATTAAAAACATGACAACACTTTTCACCCCAGCATAGTTCATCTGTCTTTCCAGATATATATGACGGCTATTTTAACTGAAACTGTCTCCCTGACTAGTACCTCACGTACTCATATAGTATTTGCATGGCTTTCGGAATACATAAAAATTGTAAAGCTACGTGTCCTACATGAATATTTGTCAAGCTTTTTAATAAAGGCTGAATTCCTTGAGGCTCATACAAAACACGAGTAGAAGCAACTGGCAAAAAGAAAGATCAGCAAAGATGAGATCAATAGGTTTTTTCCCCAGTTTGGTGGGAACCTCTTAGTCAGCACTCAGTGGCACTGTGGCCACGCTGGTGTTGTGAGCAATGATGCATAGCTTTGCAGGTATGTCCACATTAAAAAGCCTCCCATCCTCTAGTGGAAGAAAAATACTGTAGAGATAAGCAACAGAGACCATCAGGTTTCAGCAAATTTCTTGTTTTCCCTCTCTGTACAGTGGCTCTATGCTCAAGGGCTTCATGTCCTCAGAGGCTTCCTTCCAAGCCAATTGTCTCTTGCCCAACGTATTCTGGGTCTTTTCCAGCAACAAATAGCCAAGCTACTACATAGCACAGAACATCACAGATACTGCATGTTGGGGAGAGGGCAGACCAAATTAAAAAGCAACTCCCCACACTCATACTCAAACAGCAAACAACATGTTTTCTCTTTAAAAATGCAGAGAAATTAAAAATCCTT
Organism: Colius striatus; assembly: GCF_028858725.1. Classification (NCBI taxonomy): domain Eukaryota; kingdom Metazoa; phylum Chordata; class Aves; order Coliiformes; family Coliidae; genus Colius; species Colius striatus. The sequence goes on along the minus strand of NC_084762.1, from coordinate 21,163,955 downwards.
ATTTTGCTCAGCCAAATTTACAACCAAGCAGTGGTTTCTTATTATAGAGACAAGTTTCAAAATGATGCTTAGTATAACAAAGTAACAAAGACCAAGGTTGCTTTGTCTTCAATCACCTTGAATATTAAACAAAAATAATCTGTGAAAATTATCCTGGAATAAAATACTATTTTATGGAAGTAAGGAAATATATGTAATATAAATACAATCCCAGAATACTTTTACTGATAAATTTTCCTATGCACCCATTAAACTGGAAAAATCTCCATTATAACTGATGAAGGAACAACATTTGAGCTTAACTTTTAGTCGGTTTGCTTCTATTGTGCCAAAATGTAGAATCAAGCAAGTTCTCATGTCTTGAGACTTTTCAAGGGCTGATCCCAAAGATGTATATGATGAGAACCAGAATTTTATTTTTATTAATTTTAAACATGCAGTGATTGGAAAGAAAGAGAGATTATATAAATGTAGTGAGGGGAGAAGCATTCGGTGTAACATCCAGCTCATCAGAAGTCTCATATATGTTCTTGCAAGATGGATTTAGGGAAATCCTGGAAATTTTTGACAGTCCCTTAGGTTTCAGGGAATATAAACTAATTATTGGAGGGCATCATCTCTACAATGCAATAGGCAGATTTTTTATTTGTGGCAGATATAATAATGATAGTTTTTCATTAACTTTTAGTAATAATCTTTAATAATTAATACAAGTATAATTTAATACAGTACAAATTAAAAGTATTCTTCATTTCTCTGCAAAGTTTCAGAAAGCTCTATCAGAGGGCAAATGAGAGTAATTGCTTACAAAATATATACATTAGTAAGATTATATGCAGACACTTGCTTTGCAACACCTGTCAGCAGGATCAGGCCCTCAGATATTGCAAAGCAAATCTGTACATGTTTTTGTATTCTGATTAGTGATCTTTTGATTTGTCAAAAGAACACAGTCAGATTTGGCCTATCTTGTTGCGTGTTATAGCCTAAAATGTGTGCAATTACTTTTATTTGAATGAAAAACTTCCAGCTAACTGTTAGCCAGATCTATTCCATCAGTCCCTCAACAGTCATCATTTAAACTACAGCATCAGTCCTACGCAATAAAATAATACTTTGATCTTCTGCAGTTAGACAAACATTAAGACTTTTCCCATGAAAAGTTTGATGTCTTCCCCAAGTACCTCCACCACAGTATTACACTGACACGTTACAGTCATGTGGTATCTACATTAGCACTGCAGATAAGTCATTCTTCAGCTATAAAGAATGCTGCATCTTTCAGAGGACATCCCTAGGCCAAAACCAAGTTTTTGCCTTCAGATTTCAGCTAAGCCACAAGCCTGTGACAATGAAGAGAAAAGCTGTTCTGATAGGATTGATTAATAAGGCCTACATACCTCTTCTTAAACTATGGTTTGTACTTAACTCATCTTCCAAAATCGTCATGTAAAAGTAGTTATGCTCTACAAGTGGTTTATGATTTTGGTAAAGGAAAGATAGAATCATTTCATAGGACCAAATCTCAGCATAAAAAAATTTAAACATTGTTTTCTATTCATTCCAGAAGTTTAAAGGGAAAATATTAGTACTTTTGCAGTCTTAATTTAAAATTGTTCTGTCTTACAGTCTCAAGAATATATGACTACATATATAATATTAGGATGGGTCTTCCAGTGCAAGTGAGTGCTTGCTGTCTTTAAAAGGGCTAATTATTAGAGTACGTCTATACCAGAATATTTGTTTTACCATGTAACCATTGGAGACCATGGCATTTTCAGTTCAGATGCTTCCTACTCACAGATAGTATCATAGTTTTGGCTGACATTTCAGTTAAAAAACAGGAAAGGAGTGGCAAAGAGCACCAAATTTTTAATAAAACAATAACAGTTTTTCATCTTCCACACTCAACAGCTGCAAAAGACTGAAACATTAAAGAAATATAGGAAAAAGATTAAGGATATCTAGAAAAAAAAATTCCTAGCTGTCCTCTTAACAGGTGTTCTGTTTTCCAGCTTTAGACCTAAATCTGCAAGCGGTCACTGAAATGCAGGTTTATTATAAGAACAGAGGATCTTCTGCTGAAAGACTATTTATCAATGGATGTAAACTTGTCAGACCTTTTGGATTTCAGCCCACAGTTTTTCAGCAGTTCTCACATTTCTGTAACTCTTGCTGTTTGGATGAAGGGAGAAAATTACAGAAAAGACTAAGAGCCCATTATCATGAAGAAACAGTTCTGACATGGAGAAGAGATTGATTATTATGGGGGGATTTTTTTTCACGACACTTTGCTGCATTGTGTAAACTTCAAATGCTACAAAGCTGGCTGCAATAATAAGTGTCTGTGGGGAAAGGGCCTGACTCAGAGAAAAAATCAGAGCAGCTAAAAGCTTTGTAGAAGAAACATCTTTTCTCACCTTGGGAAAGATGCTTATTGTGACATGACCTGCTGTTTGGTATACCATATATGTGTACGTGTCCTGTTGGGGAAAAAATCCATGTACAGGATCTTGTGAAGCTTGGTGCCAGGCTTAATGAACATAGGAAAATATTTCCTTTGACTACTGCAGATACGATTTCAGGGCCTCCATGCCCCATGGATCAAGATGACCAAACTCACGGACACGATTCTCTGAGCTTAAAAAAATAAACATTACTCCCGAAATTTTTAATCCAAGAGATCCTTACTTGTCTTGGCAAGCAGCTGAGCATTTTTATAAGGGATTATGTCTTCAGATGTTGCAGATGACACCTAGCTGAATTTCAGAATTAGAGATTTTACAAAACTTGATTATTAGATATATCCCCAAAGTGAACACAAATGTTAAAGGATTTGTTATTTGCATATGTATGACATCAGACAATATTACATCTGAAAACACTGGCTTCTGTAAACCTTAGGACATTTTTGGTTGCCTGACGTGTTTATATAGGTACAATACTCACTTTTGGACTTTTTTGAAAACTTTTATTTTGTTCTGATGTTTCTGGAAAATATTCAAATAACTTTATGACTTTGTACATCCCAGACTTCCCTCCAAACTTCTGACTGGTTGTACTACACTGCTTTGCTTCCTGTCCTAAACTACCATATATTGGCATGCTGAATTTGTCTCTGTTTACTGATGGAAGACAATATTATTCAGTGCTAGGTCTGTCCTTCAGGATGCTGATCACATCCTTGCATAAAGACACGAGGATCAAATTTCTCATTGCCAAAACTTCATCTGGGAAATTTATACTGCCTAAAGATCAGCTTTTATTTATTGCAACCAGAATTTTGTTTGGAAAGATTATGGGGAAAAAATCATAGATAACCTGTCACCTCATCAAGGGACTGAAACACTTTCAAGGCTACTTTCCCCCTCTTCTTAAAAACATGTCTCTGCTGGGATAAATTCAACTTGTCTAAAGCTTCTGAGCACACAATGAAACTTCTTTTCAAGAGATTTTGCTTGCCTTGGGTTTCTCAAACTCTCCACTCCATCTCTGACTCATTCCACGTGGGAGTATTTGCAAAATTCTTTGGCTCACACAATCCTTTGATTGACGTCACCATTGTTTCCTTGCTATTTTTATCCACCTTGTTGGGGCTAGTAAGTACGGTGCAGTGTGTCGATTCCAAGTCAATGGAATCATGAAGCTTGAAGGTTTTAGTGATGTCTTTAAAGCTGCTTACTTGGTCTTTATGTGGAAGCTTAAATAAATGCTGTTTGCATTAGGACTGGTAAATCTGAAAGATTTCTGTTTCTCATCCTTTGCCACTTCACCAGCAGTAAGGTGCTTTGCAGAATTTCAGCCAGTGCCTACATGTAATTTATACTTATTTATGTACTTGTATTCTCATGATTCATCATAAAAGAGGGAGAGTAGCAGGGAATTTGTGAACAAATAAAAGGATCAAAAATTAAAAAGAAATAAAATGCATAACCTTCGGCAAATCACTGTCTTTCCATACCTGCAGTCCATGTCTGTAGCTGGAGATTGAGCATGCATTTCTCTCTGACTTGTAGAGCTCAGTTCATGCCCGATGTAGAGATGGAAGAAGAGCAAAGTTCAAATAAATCCTGAGGGAGAACCTGAAAGGTGAGGTTAACCTCTATTCTCTTGCTGTCATCAAAAAGAGACCTGTAAATATATAGGTTACTATTATGTTTAATTAACTCTTGAAAGCTTCAGGCACTATGGCCCAAATCCAGCTTCCACCTCTGCAGGCTTTGAAGTGCTAGAGGAAGCGTGTTCTATGGTAGCATAATCAATTTATTCTCACAAGGTGAGAGGACTTTAATGAAGGAAAGGATGATCAATGGATGTTTGCCAGAATTCTTGGCTTCACTTCATAAATGTTCTCATTGCTGGCATTAAACCATGACAAAGGATCCACTTATCCACCCAAATACTTCTTACTCCTGGTGGGAGGTAGAAAAAGATAGTAGAATGAGTAGCAAAGATTGCATTTCCTCAGTTTTCTATCCTGCCAAGTTATCACTCATTCCATTTCCTACTGTACAGATCATAGAATCATAGAATGGTAGGGGTTGGAAGGGATCTTAAGAGATTATCTAGTCCAACTCCCCTGCAGAAGCAGGTTTACGTAGATCAGGTTGCATAGGAACCTGATGTCACAAAAATTTTACCCCTTTTTTGTTAGGAGATTGATTTCTTGACTACTATACCTCCAAACCTACTTGCACTATGGTCCTTGTACAGCCCTGAAAGAAGTTGCAGGATTTTGCCCAAAGAACAGAGCTACTGTCAGAGTCTGTGGGATGCAATGCATGGAGTAGTCTGAACCAGCTCAACAATCACTTGCTGAAATTCCTGCTTGGGCAGCTGGTTGGTGTGGTCAGATAATCTTGACCAGGTGCTGATTGCTACTTCAGCTCTATTCCTTGCTTATATGTCCTATTACAATTTTGTTATTGGCATGGGAACCAAATGCTGGATCAAAACTCTTCCAGACAATCATAATACACTCAACAACTCTGCTCCTTGATTACTGAGGAAATCATTAGAAGAAGAAAGTGTGTAGATCTTTCCTCATGCTTGCCTTAACTTATAGGAGTTCAGAGGAAGAGAGTTTTGAGCAGTTATTTAACTTTCTTAAAAACTCTCATTCCACTATTTTGTCTGTCTTGCTTATTGTCTGATACCTAATTACTTCCATATCAAGTTCTTTAACTCAACATGCAACCTCATGCTAGCTTTTCAACAAGTACAAATCTGCATCTGAAAGCTGAAGTTCTGAGATCTTGCTTTCTCCTTTCAAAAACATGGAGTATGTCACTTGCATAAATAGATGCATTACTGCTAAGAGTTTCATCCACACAATGTATTCTGTTCTCCTCCTGATGTTAATGAAACTGTACAGCACGCTCAGGTTCACTAGAGTCTTTTCTGGAAAAAGTTTAGGTAATTTCAGTTACTTATTGTGACTTTGGCATTCATAGTGTATGAAGTGAGGATCAGGTAAAAAAATATTGATACAGAACGAAGAAAACTCTCAACAAAAGTAGTGAAAATGCCTTACCCATAGCTTCAATCAATATGGTGTTTCTGTTCCTTGGACAAGATTTTGGAGGAAGAGCAATACAAATTTCAGTTACTATATTTTAACATATATAGAAGAATAAATTAGTTAGAAAAATATATGGACAGTAGGCATTTCTGTTAGTGTGGAAATTAAAATGACTCTTAAACTGCCTATAATGAGAAGAAAATCTCCTTAACAAGGACTCAGTCTTTCATATGGTGCTATATTTAGACATCCTAATAGAAAAAGAAGAAAATATGGAAACAGTTAAAATCTGTGCCCATTTCTAATAGTTAATATGTCACATAACAGCATTTGTTGGGTGAAATAAATAGAGCTAATAGTCATATTTTAAAGTATGTTCCTCTTCAGCCTCCAATGCCTTTTACTTCAACTTTATGTAGGCACAGATTCTGTTTCCTGGAGGCTGTTTAAGGTATCAGAGCTTAATCAAGTATGTGAAGTTTTGTGCTCAGCATTCAATTCAGGCAACATCAGAACATCTAATATTTATAGGTTAGAACAATCTTTATACAAGTATTTTGATAGCTAAATGTCAACAACTATATTGTAACCAGTGACATCTACATTCCTTTAGGCTAAGACTGGCAGGCCAACCCTTTAGGCTGCAATTTTCGGAAGCTTAGGGATTTCTATGCATAATTTCCAGTAACAGAAAAATAAACTGGGAATCCATATCCTATAGCCAACTTCAAGGATATCAGCTCTTCCTGAAATCCACTCTTTCTAACTCTGACACTGCAGAGAATGAAGTGCAGAGATCTTTTGTAAATAACTCCTCTGAGAAGGTGAGCATTTTAACTAAACAGGATGCTTAGATGAATAAACCAAGTTGGACAGAGGCAAAAGTTGTTCTCTGATCTTAAAGGAAAAAGACTGATCCTGAGGAAGAATAAATGACAGGATAAGGTTGATGGAGTTCTTTCCAGCTCCCACATACAAGCTAAGTATAATGGTCTGCCTGATGACCCTGGAGGACTTCCTGTAGTCTCAGAGAAAAGGTATCATCTGTTTCATTCCTCCACAGGAAAGTTTTCCAATACCAAAGATATTGGTCTATCAATGAGAGGTTTTTTCCTGATTATTTGCTGTTGCAATATTCAATTTTATTTCATATTTTCTATGTCATGTAAATAGGGGCTTGTACACAGTGTTAATACATGCAATAATTATAATTCTCCTTGACTGCATCATATTTAAAGGTGTAAGATTCTCAATCCATCTCCTTGAGGCAGATTACTCAGGAGACAACCTGCACATTACAGATGGAGCTACTCTGATCCCATTAACTGAACAGTGAGGAGAGCATTTGATTCACAGACTCTAGGGCTTAGTGAAACCCTGATCTAATTAAAAGCAAAGCTGGCAAGACTGTACCTTTGGGGTGACACTTTGGGTGTACCTTTGAACTTAAAGCTGCATCCAAGGGGTAAGTGTTGGGTAAAGATGGGACTGAGACATTGAGATGAGGTCCCTTACACTTTAACCACCTGCACCTATGAACTTTTGATCATTCCTACCAGACACTTCTCAGCCATTTCTGAAGGTGCTAGGGGGCTCAAACCACCAAAGTGAGGCACAGAAGGAAAATAAAAGAGCAGGCAACTTAAAACTAAGTAGATTAATTAAATAATCTATATATTTACTAGTGATAATTCTACAGTAAAAAGTCTCTGGGGTGAAATATTTTAGAGGGAATTTAGTTCCTTAATTTGGAAGGTTTGGAGTCCTGAGGATTGTTATTCTCTTTGTTTTTTAAGTGATTTTGTGGAATTGTCATGGTGCTGGCTTTGCCTTTTGGGTTGTTTGCTGGCAATATAAACATCTGTCAAGGAGAAGCTGTAAGTCCCACTGCCGCATTTCATCATGTAGTTGATTTTTGTGGTGCTTCGTCATCTAGAGGTACACAAAATGATCTGGAGAATTTGAAAACCTGGATTATTTTTGCTGCTTTACCAACAAAACCTCCCTTTTCCATACTTAAGAGACTTGTTTACCAAATTTTGGAGTGCACTGTGTGATCTACTGCTATGGCGAAAATATTCTGCACAAGAATTAAGTACTGAGCATTAGCAGGGTTATGTATTAATTCTGGAGGTGGGTAAACACATTGTACCTATACATTGACTAATGCTAATTCTGAAGATGAACAGAAAAATAAAAACAATACAGATAGCCCTTCCCCTTCCCATCCTCTTTTCTTTGTCCCAAATGACTTCTTTTAAAAAAACAAGACTTGACTGAAAGTTTACACCTTTGTCACTGGGAAACACAAACTCAAATATATTTTCCTTTTCCCCTTCTCTTTCTTTTTCCATTCACAGTCTCCCTTCTCCCCCACTTTTTTTACTGTACATGTGAGAAATGAGAGCCTAATATCCCTTTGGAAAAGGTAGACTTTTCCAAAGCATAACTTACTGAAATTGTAACATAATGAGAGTAGACACAGAGGTATAAAACTCCTTATCCTCTTTCAAGGGACATGGATATGTTCAAGATGAAAATATCAGTGAATCAACTGTTTAAGTAGAGGTGTAAGTTGTGTTCAAACTCCAGATGATGATTTTGTATGGAAAAAATGGCAGCAAGGTTGAAGACACAGTTGCATTGCAAGTTTTTCTTGAGAACGAGGAAGTTCAGGTTTCCTGTGTTATGATACCCCTACTCAGTCTTCTTGACTCTTCCAGTGTAACAGAGAATTCACAAATATTACAAAAGAATCAATCAGTTTTTCATTCCACCTCTTCATTTTTGGATAAAAATACAGAGATCTTTCTACACCAAAGGGAGTAGAAGCACACCGTTATTATTTGGTTTTCTGCACCTCTAGAGAAGCTAAAAAAAACCCAACCAAAAATCAGAGGGAAACTAAATGCCTAACAAAATGAGAGTTAAACACCTGAGGGAAACAGGGAATCAGTAACTAGAAACCATGTATGCTCTAAGCAGCGATGTGCTATGGATAAGGGTTTTTTGTCGCAGTCTCTGGTAAGTCTTCTGTCCTTGAGTGCTCCCACAGGAGGGAAGGAGGAGAAATCAGCCAAATAAGGAACATCTCCTGTCATTTAAGTCATAAAAATTTTTCACAGTCAAGGTGAGGTGTAAGCACTGTTTAGAAAACTGGACAGCGTCTTTTTTATTTATCTGTACAAAGTTATATATTCTTGTAAGAATAGATCAGATGAGTTCTGGGTGGCTGGGGAAAATGACTCCTTTCTGGAGTGAACTGCTGAGCCTGCTCAGGGAAGCAGGAGAGCTGCGGGGCAGATGGGAGCTGGCTGCCTCAGAGGTGACTGAAAGGCTTTCCCAGGAGACTGGGCAGGTTTAGCTGCTGGACAGTGTGTCACTGCAACCCAAACATAGAAACTGCAAGGACAAAGTGTGCAAGATCAGTGTACATTTTTTTTTTTAACCTGTTCTTTCTTTAACACATCTGTCTTTCTAAGCTTCTATTGTTTATTCAAATAAAGTTCTGATTTTTTTTTTCTTCTTCAGATATCTCATTCAAAGAATAGGCACAGCTGCTGCTGTGTTTCTCACATTGTTGTACTTTCTTAGAAATAGATAGGTACTTTTTCCTCAAAAATATACTCTCTTTTGGCAGGAGCAACACAGAATTACTGTACAATGAAGGTTAGGGATGGCAGGCCCTGCAGAACATGTCACTATGCCTGAATACATTAATATTTGCCATTTGATTAAATCCAGTTCATTGCAGGGACAAAAATTTTTCTTATGGAGGAATATTTTGAAAAAGGCAGGGATATGTTATTGCTCACAGCAATGTTTTAGCCTTTGTCCAGAGACTCAATATGTATGTGAGAGATCTGAGGCACAGAAAACATCTCAAATTTCACCCTACTTTGGCAGAGGGAATTATAGAAAGAGGGTGCCTAGATTCACCCTTAGCATGTCAAGAGCCTTGGAGTATCCATATCTGCATAATGAGTTGTTTTATTCATTTTTCTCAGGGAAGTCCCAGAGATTTGGGTAAGAACAACATATTACACTGCTCTTCCCTGATCTCAGGCAGTCTCTAAGTTTAAAGACAGTCCTGGTGTCTTCCCTGAGGTCTTCAGAGACCACAGAGCAGAGCTGCTGCCTAGCTGACAGCTTCTCTGTGTGGTGGGGTTGAGTTTTGTGGAGGCTACTTCTCTTTATGCAGCAGAATGGACAATGCAGGCCAATAATAACATGCATCCATTGTACAGCATGAAAGAGGCTTCTCTGCAAAGAGAATTGTTTATTTTCCTTTGTGTCTTCTCAGCTGCCAAATGTAGACTTCTTCTGCCTCTTCTCTCTCATCACCAGCTCCCACTCAGTGTGTCTCCTTAGCACACTCTGTGATGGTGACACACACTCCATTGAACCCTGCTGGAGTCTGAAATTCCCCAGCATGAGACAAATAAACAGCCTTTTTAAATTTTTTTTTTCTTTTTTGTCTAACTTCCCAGACTGACATGCTGTAAACTAAAATAAACAAGACTTTTCAAACCTACATTGATCAACACTGGTGTGGTATGCAGAAAAATATGTTGTGAAACAAATGCTTTGAATTAGGACAAATGCTAAGGCTTAGGGCTGATTAATAGCTACTGCAGTCAAAGACTTCTGAGATTTTTTTTTTACTGCTGTGGGCCAGGATAGAATTTCAAACATATTAATTAGCAATAGTGTGCATGTTTGTTGCTGAACCACTAAGCAAAGGAAAGTAAGTGCTAGAACATGCCAAGAAATACTTTTGGATACTCTGTCATGGAGAAATCAAAAGAAAGAGTACCACTGTCAGCTTCTGGATTAATTGGTCTATAGAGTGGGTAACTTTGAAGATAGGGATGAATGAAAAACTGATAGTCATGCACCAATATTTGATTGACGGATTGATTCAGCTTGATTGATGAAAAGCTCCATCAGCCTTACGCTACATCACGAAAAAAACATGTCCAATCAGGTAAAAATTTTCATCTGCACAAAATATCAACCTAGAGGTATATGAAGAGGTCTTGAATGTGCCAAAAGACTGTGACCAAAGATCAAATCAAAAAATGCTCCAGCCAAGGGGAGCAGAAGAGCATGTTTTTCCAATATGGTGAGACCTATCACTATAGTATTGAAAGTGTCAAGGGTCATTTATTAGGCGTCTTGTTTCTGCAACGTTGGCACCACCAAGGAGTTTCTCCATCTGATTTCTCTCCAGTATGGAGCAGAAGCAGATATTTAGATGTCCTCTGGAATTTCTTGATCTCTAATTCAAGGGAGGAGATTCATGCTGGGAAGGGAATAATATGCCCATGAAACTGCTCTTGCAAGGCTGTCATGGCTGGGGAAATCTCTTTAGTCTGTCCTCATGGTGCTGCTCAGTCTGGGAAGCTCTCTGACTGTTCACAGTTGTAAAAAACTATACCTTTTCCTTCACCAGGTAGAGGAGAGTCTAGGAACAAAGCTTCTGCCTGTTTCAATCTGAGGGTAGTGAGAAAGGCAGAAGTTACTAAAGATGCATCCAAAAATTGTATTGTTAAAGCTCCATCTCCTGGAGTCCTGTGATTATGCAAAACACCCGTGGTTTCCTGGTTTATTCTTTTAACATAGTTCCTTATCATGGTTGAAAGGACAAGTTGGAAATGGGAACAGAGGCTGTAAAGCACAAGGCAAGTCAAGGGAAGACTGGGATTTGTTTGGTTGTTTTTCAGTCGCATGATTTGGGTAAAGGGGTCGGGAATTCAGGAATGGTTTTCTTCAACAGTAGTGAGAGCTTCCTCTAGAGGACTTCTGTAGCGAGCACTAGCAGTAACTGATGACTTCTGCAGCTGTTCCCTTGCTACTGTGATACTATTTTACTTCACATAAATACTGTGTGAATGATTAGGATGTTCAAGAGATGTCCCAAAGCCAGCAGAACCCCATGGCACGAAATGGAATTGTACCATATGAAATCATTTTAAGTTCTGAGCAACTACTGCCTGAGAATCTACCTTTTGATTTCTGGTCCCTTCTGGAAACCAAAAGTCAGGGCCTTTTAAACCACAACGTGCTCCTGGAAACTCTCAGCCATGCAGCATACAAGTCCATCTGCAGCAGCATGACACTCTCATACAAGCCAGACATTCTAGTTCTAAGTGCCAAGCACCACAGATGCATTTTGCAGCATTTAACACCACATCTGCCAGGAAAGTGGAAGACAACCTGTGATTAGAAGATCATGCTGGGACTCCATAAGTAAGCACATCAAAATTACAATGAAATTGGAAGTGCTACTTGAGGAAGTTACAGTTTTATCATAACACCAGAGATTTCTCAAATTGTTTTAACTGGTATGTGCCATACAGATCGCTGATGGCTGTCAGTTTCTTAGGGCTTTACTTTATAAATAAATGACATTCTGCATTTTTTTCATTGTTGTTGTGAAAGCTAATTTCACTAATTCTAATATTTTCTTTCACAAACCTTTGAGCTGCCGCAGGTATTAACTAGACTGATTTTTCCAGCAACAATGTGTAATCAAGATGCAAGAAATGGGAGTCCTAACCAGTTCCCCACAGTTCCCCCTCCATACACCTTTCTGCCACTGTTTTTGAAGTGTGATTGCAAATAAGAGTGTTTTGCTTTCTAAGCTATAAAAGCATTTTTGAAAGTTCAAATATACTTAATCCATAAAACTAATTTATGGCTGTGCATGTAGGAGAAACAAAGGTTACCAATTAACGGCCTGAGTTATTTCAAAATAACTGAGGTAGGCACTTTTCCTCCTGATTTTTGATGACTTTTCACATGCAAATGTTGGCCTACGTTGTACACGAGCTTACAAAAAGTAGACTCATGCAGATATGGAAATCCTTACCCAGTACTGTAAAGGGAAATTTAACGTGCACTCTGACTAAACTGTAACACTGTGGTAAAGTACATCACTTATGCATGTGCTTTACTCTAAGCAAGTGAATGGCTGAGAAAAGTCTTGAGAAGAATTCCAAACCTAGTAAAGTAAATGCCAAAACTTCCCATTGTCTTTGGACGAGGAACAGGTTTCCATTGCCTTATAAAGTTTAATGACTGGCACTATGAACATTAGATAGTTCAAAAGCTGTTTTATTTAACCAATGGTGTTACTTCAGCCACGTGAAGTGGTAGGTGGTTTCTTTTTTACTTCTTTAAAAAGAGTTACCTTTTCCATGTGATACCTATCAAATATATTGATCATTTATGGGACCCAATTTAGTAAAACACCTATGTGTGTGTTTAACATCAAAGCCCAGTGAAACCCATTAACCCATTTACTGAATAGCAGTCAACTGATTTTTTTTTTTTTTAGACACATACCTAAAATGTGGCTGGATTGTGGCCTACGTTACCTATCATAACAGTGATAGGACACAGGAATACATGTATTTCACTGTATTTTCTTGATGATCACTGGAATTTGTCTGAATAGTCTGATTCTACTGAGATGTTCTAAAAGAACTGTCTTAGGGAGCAGATACTTTGGATAAAAAATCTAAAGGAATGTATTGGAGGGAGCTCTGTGTCAAGCGTGCTCTTACACAAGTTTTTTATCTGTAGAAGCAGGATAGTGACACCGAAGAGTAGACAGCAATAGGGCACATCACCAAGTGGGAAAATAAATGCCTGCTAGGTTTTCCTATTCACAGTCAAGAAGAAAATCTGTGTCCCCAGAGAGTGGGCTAATCCCTCCCTAAGCACAACATTTTTTGTGAATAATATTGGAGACTTTAGCCTTGACTTGGTAATACAGGCTTGATTTTAGTCATGCAAATACTACTCATTTGTTAGGTTCATTTTACTTTAGAACACAGATCAAGAAAGGGAGGGGGAAAAGAGTGAAGGACTACTGCTTATTCACAGTTTTAGAAGAAATGTTGTTCAGGGAGGTAAAATTATCTGTTCCTTAAAAGACTCAGAGCAGACTAGCTGAGAGGTTTTTGTTAATTGATTGAAATGATACTTCTTTTCCGCACCTTTCTTCTTTCTTTTTTTTTTAAAAAAAAAATCTTTCCTTTTTCCTTCTGTCTTTCTTTCTCTTACAGGTTTGGTTCTTTTTTTTTCCTTCTACACTCTATTAAAATCTCAAAATATTCTGGGTGGACTGAAGCTTCACAAGGAGAATAATAGTCATAATAACTATCACACAGTTAGAGAGGAAAAGAGGCATGCTGGGTATATCTGTCTCCCTATAGATGCTGTTCCATTTTTATTCAAGTAGAAATTGCAAGAGTTGTGTAGATGGGTCCTCTGAAGATCTCTGAATCAAGCCAATTTTAATTAATCTTATCAATCATTTCAGAATAATCAAATTAATGAAAAAAATGTGGTTGACTCTTTGATTCCAGCAGCAGCTACATTTTATCATATGAAAAAATGGCTCTCCCCTTTGTATTTTAAATGACTGAAATTTGAAAAATAGATTTGTTAACTTCATAAAGGGCAGTAAATGTTATTACAAAAGTGGTTGGTTAACTTGTCACTGTTCTAAGGCTTGGAGTAACACCCGCAATGGGATTATTGATATAAATAGCATCTTTTTAGGAGGAGGAAGGCAACGTGTTCCTTTGCAGCGGTTCATTTATTAAATCCTCAAGTAATCTTCACCCTTTCAAAAGATGGTCACTCCCTGAAAATAAAGGGTATATTAATGAGAGGCATATAACTCATCAAGCTTGGAGATATTCTATCACTCTTTAGGATATAACTATGGATTTTTGATGGAGTCAGATGTATGATGAAGAGCCCTGGTAGCTGCGTGGTACACTGCAAAAGCAATGGGAGTGCCTAGCCCATCTGCTGACTGCAATTTAATAGCTTGACTTCTGGCACATTGCTGGCAGAAAAAGTGACAAGCACTGCTTTATACGCTGAGCAATGTGCACTCTACACTAGTTCCATTTTATTTAGATGGTAAACTCCTTGGGGCAAGGTATCTTTCTGTGCTGTGTTTACACAGTGGGGTTCTGGTTTGTGATTAGATGTTTTTAAACTGTGTGGAGACGCTCAGGCCAGCAGCACCTGAGCTCTTGCTGGGAGCAGAAGCAGCCCAGCTACGGCAGCATTGTGCTGTGCTTGCGTCACTGAAAAAACACCAGCCTTTCATGTTTCTCTGTCAAGCTGGATGCTGTGCCACACCAATGCCACCATGCTGCTTTGGGATTCACATTGGTGAGGCTGTATGGCATGGAGCTCTGTCACACTGATGTGCCAGCTTGAGCCTCCACTAGCTCAAGCACCTTTATGTCATGGCTCATAGTCCAGGACAGAATGGCTCTTTACCTCCCAGGCACTACAGTAACACTGCTAATAAATACAGCCTTGCACATATTTCTCGGTGACTTGGACCCCAAACAAGTCTGCACAAGCAGGTCCTTCCACCAGGCTCATCCAAACCATACCAGATCTCTTGCTTCTTTGACTCTTGGCTCCTTCATGTGTTTGATCTTGCTAAATCCTTATGCACAGAAGTAGCCCCACGGATTTCACTGGACCAATTTATCTATCCAGTATTTTTAAAACAGATTACGGTGCTTTCTTGATTGTAGGCTTGTGCATGCTGTGCTTTACAAGGTATTGCTCAAATTGGTTTCAATGGGATTGAAGGACTTTTAGAAGTTGTTTTGCTAGGTATTTGCCCCAATTTTTAAAAGATATTTTAAAATCCACCATGGTCATAGGAATTTATTAATGTCCTGAAGATCCAGGGAGTGCTGTTTCCTCTTTGACCTTGTGTTTCAAGGTTGACCTGCAGTTTCCAGTGGCACATTCTGGATTTCACTTCTCTGTTTCCACAGTGGGGGTACTTTCATCTAAGCTTTTCACCAGAAGGCAACATATGATGATGTCATTAAATATCAAACTGCTCTGAGCCCTTGGTCAGATTGCAGTGTGAGGAAATGACTTCCTGCTTCACTTCACCCCTTGCCTGCTGGAGCCAGGACCTGTCCCTGGGGGTTATCACCATGTGCACTATTGCACACACTTGCAGTTTTCTTCTTCTCTTACTTGCTTGTTTATTTCTGTTTTCTTCTACAGAGTGAAATGTTCAAAGTAAAGAAGTATTCAGAGGATTAAACACCACTGACTTTTATCATAACAGGGAATATCACAAGCCTGATCTTTAAAAGCATTGAAGTCACCCAAGATATTAATGCATAGAGCTGTAAAGTGTTACCGTGGATCACTTGTGTTTCTGCTCAGCACTTTTATCTGGATCTTGCAACTAGTCCTTGGTTTGGGAACATCTGGCAGCTCGCACAATGCAGTAACGACAGGTGACAGTGAAGTGTATTGCTTGATTCTAAATGCTGATGTCAATATTATGATGTGCTAATACTACAGTAACACAGTATTAGTCTCGTGTCCTACTGTTTTTCTGGACTTAGTGGCTTGTAATCTCCGATTCTCAACATTATCTTTCTAGCTGTTCCCTTAGACTTGGGAGGCTGCTGAATTCCCTTCTCCCAAATGAGAAAAGACACACTGGAGACAGGCACATACCCCTTGTCTCTGTGTGGCTCTGCACTCGTGACAATTATGAGCTGCCAATATGTTGTAGGGCCATGCTAAGGAGGGGAGTCCTGTGTCACAGGGGACTTGGGTGTCCTCTAGTAACACCTTAATAACATCCTTTCCAGTGATGGATGCAAGAACTCAGTATCTAAGTCGAACTATTTTTTTCTTTTCTAATGAACTCTAACATAGCTTAGAAGTGTTCCACAAATATAAAACAAAAGTAAAACAAATACTTTTACCATTTCAAATCATCCTAATTGAATGTGAAGGCTGTGTATAGAACTATAATTCTGTCCAGAGGCTGGTTGTCAAGTCATGTTTTTACTGTAATTACCTGATTTGTTCAGCTTTAATCGTATTTACTTTTGAAGGTCAGCTGTCCTGCTCTGAAATGGTTAGTGAAGGCTGTGAGAATATACAACACCCATAGGGAGAAAGGCAAAGAGCACATAAACTCTTTTAATTTGGACTTAACAGCAGAAGGGGTAGTATTTTCCTTCACTTCTTAGCAGTCCATATTTCTTCATCAATACTATTAATTATTTGTTTCATAATAAAACTTAGAAATGCTGTTTGTGACTTGGCTCCAGTGCACACTGTGATGTTTGTGTCTATAATCAGCATCAAGCTGTGTCTTAGAGAACTTGTAAAGAGGTAAAAGAAAACATGAGAAAAAGAGTATCACTCTCTCCACACCACTGATGTACCAGGAAAGGCACGGAAATTTGTGCTCTAGCCTCCCAATTTCATAATCACAGAGTTGCCAACTATTTCTACATCATGGGATGTGCAGGTGAATAAATCATGTTCCATCCTCTTGCCTTGGTGAGATATTTACTGAAAAAGACTTGGTCTCCCTGCCCCAAAATTATTTCTATAGACTGGAAGAAAACCCATAAGCCTTAAAAGGGCACTTAGAAGTAACCGAATATAAAGTATGGTTTTCCAAAGTTACTCCAAGGTTTATTTAATTTGTTTCCGATAGGATAACGTCACAAAGTTACCTGTTTGAAAAAGCACATTTGTTTTCTCACAAAGAAAATAAGCCTGTTTGTTTACCAAGGAAGATGAGAGGCATAAAATAATACCTCCACCTCAAATATAGTTTCAGGTTTAGAGGTAACCTTTGAGGCTCAAACCATTGGTGTTTGGATGCCCTGCAAGGCAGACCTCAACTACCACAGGTTATGAAAGAGAAAGAGCAGCGTCAATCTTTCTTTCTAAAATCAAACTTTAAAAAAAAGAATCTTTTTAAAAGGGTGAGCTTATTATTTCCTTTGTTTTTCTTTGTTTGCTTTGTTTTCTCAGTTCAATTTAGCCCTCAGTTTACTTTCTAAACTTTAGGCACGCAATGGAAGACTACAAAAGCAAGGAGAGCTCAGTGGCACCTAACTCACAGGTTTTTCCATGCAAGAGCCGCTTTGTACACAGCCTGCTGGGTAACTGTGCTGCAGCATAAATCCACCAGAGGAAAATCCCCAAATAAAAAAAAAAAATCAAACGTATAAAAACAGCCGTAGACTTTTAAAGACAATTATTTTTAAAGTCCTTCTGTTCCTTACAATTTGAAAGGAACGTTAATATATTCGTAAGCACTAACCTTAAGTCAGTGCTGCGTGCTCAAGCATAAATTCTATTATCAGTGGATCTACTGCAATTCTCAGAAGAGGGAAAGTTGCTGAGTATTAACATTGTTGGCAGTTTCTTGTTGAATATAAGCACTTTCTTAGAGCTCACCTGAAGGGAAAGGCTTTTGTAACTCTTTTCTCACCTTCATATTCCGGATTACCCTTTCCCATATCCTAACTATATTGAATAGCTGCTTTTAATTTAAAACTTCTGAAAAAGTTAGATTTGTATATCAAATTTATCTTTAAGGTCTGAGCACAGTATTTTTGCCAAGTAAATACTCTTATACTGCTTTGGTTTTGTAGTGGGCTTTTTTTTGCCTCCAGGTATGTTGGATTAGAATAAAATTTCTAGCAGCCCATTCAGCTGAAGTAGCTGGACACTGTGCTACTCAGTGCTACAGTGGTAAACAAGGAAATAAAACAATTCACCCATTTATTCTTCCAAAGTGAGCAATATGGGACTAATCACTCGTCTACTCATCTTAGAAATGTTGAAATAAATTTCCCTATGCCTACTTCTGACCACACTGCTCAGGTGAGGGGTCATTTCTGGAAACTTAAAAAAAGCTACTGTAGTATCTCCATTTCTGGGCTTGCATTAGCTTCATGTACTGCTCTGTTCAAGGAGTTTCTTCTCTAATGAGATTCTCAGGGGACTGGAATACATCATCAATGTAAATTAGCAAAGCTGGGTGTAAGAAATGACACTACACCTGTTTAGGCAAAGCATATTATATATCCATAGACACACCTTAACAGCATCAAAGCATAATCTAGAAACGAGTGGTAGTATGGAAGAAGGAGAATTAGATCCATCACAGGGCTTATCCTGGTTACCCCAGGTCCTGACAGTAACTCTTTGGAGCAGCTAGAGGTCTATCAGCACAGTAAATCTAGCAGCACACACCTCCCTACGTACTGTTGCCTCAAGATATGACTAAAAAAGCCCTAAAGAAGTCAGGAACAAGGGAAATCAGGTAAATAAGGATATAGTGATTTATCTCAGCTGTGATCTCTTCCCACACATGTAAAATGTAACCTGGTGAACTACTGGAATCTTTCACCTTCTGTTAAGTATTGAACATGTCAAAAGAGTATTCACACAAAATGGACACCAAGCTTGGGCTATTCTTTTAACTGGATTATCAAGGAGCTGCATATGAATTCTGAATTACACTTTGCTGAGTGGAATTTTATCATCTGCCCAAGGTATGCAGGAAGATGGTACCAGTCGGTGATTCCATAATAAAGAGAGCTAATCTCTAGGAATAAGGGCTTTTCCTTTCACCACTATGAGATAGTAGTGCTGGAACTATACTTAAAAGAAAAATTAAGGTCTTCTAATTAGACTCAAGGTAATTATTTTTGCAGTAAAATCTCTCTTCTAAATTTGACCTATATCTAGTAACAGTGCAAATAGCGGCAGCACTGCCAAAACTCCACTTTCTGATAGATATAATTTAATCCCCAAATCTGACCCAATTCTACACTTTTATACGTGAGTAAAGAGGGACTTTCTTCACATCAACTTCTCTACAGTTCATCTGCCTTCAGCCCTAACTGCTTTTTCTAGAAAGGATACTGTGCAATGACTTGCTCACATGGGATTATGGGGTTAAATTAGGCAAGATGTTAAGAAAAAATTAGTTCTAATTCTACACTTCCTTTCAAATTGTAACCTTGTATTCTGTTTCCATATTTGGAACTCTTACTCTTTGTTACATTGTATGGTTAACAATTTCAGACTGTACCATGTCTCTTCCCTCATTTAAAAAGCTTTTGTTTGCTGCTTCATCACTATCTGCATGTAGAGACAGGCAGTCATAGTCTGTAGGCTACAGCAATAATAGCACACTAGATAATATCACCAAATCAGCTACATGCTACAAACACACCTGAAATTTTCCATGCTTCAGTACTACTAGGAGGCTAGGTAATATTATGAGTATTAGGAAACTCTTTGTTACAATGGGATCTAGTTGTGCCAAGAAAAAAAATGTCTTGCGTAGAGAACTTGATACATCAAATATATAAAAGGGACCAGCAGAGATTAAAAAAAAAAAAAAAAAGAAAAAAGTAGAAGCAGAAGACAGAAATGGTAACATGAAATTAGTAAAAAAATCCCAAAACTACATGTTCATATTACTGATCACTTCAGAAAAGCAGGATTTCAATAAAACCCTGACTTTGGCAGGTGCAGGCTTTCTGCCAGAAACTTCCCTGACTTGAGTTTTAAGAAGGTTGTCTTATTCAGCATTTATGTGGCACATGGGATGGAGAGAAGTGGAACACCTTTTAAAAAGGGGTAACCAGTGGCCAATGATGAAGTCATTTCCCTTCTCAGCTTGTTTTTAAGAGATTCTTACCAAGCCATGAGCTAAGAGCTTTGCATTAAAATAAGGATGAAGCCAAATCAGAACACCTATTCATAGCAAGCTCAGATGAGATGAAATTTCTGAGACATTAAGTAACATACTTATTGAATGAAAAAGTTAGATAGGCCACTAGAAATCTGAGCCTCATTTCTTACACATCCTAGACCTTTGCAGTCCACATGCTTCACTTTGTATCACAATGAATTACTTGTTTGATTATAGCACATCTTTAGAAAAGATATAAGATCTTAAAGATTTCCCTCAAACTGTGTTTTGTTGTGGCAATTTATGCCTCCTCACCACCGTTGTTAAAGATGTGCACCTTATTTTCTATCTGTTCTAGTTTCAGCCTTTGGCTGTGATTATGCTTTTTTTCCGCTCTCTTAATTAAGCAGTCCTTCAGTACAAAGATTTCTCTACCATCTGTGATCAAATCCCATCCCATTGCTCTGATCAGCTAAAGAGGTTGTTCTCACTAAATCCCTCACTTTTGCTCCAGGATAATTTTTGTGATTTTTTTTCTGCACTTTTTCCAATGTTTTAGCATCCTTTTAATAAAAAAAACACATCCATGAGAATCCTAAATGTATCTACACCAATTTTCCAAGGCCATAAGTAAGTGTAAGATCACTTTTCCATTCATGCTCACTTTTCTTTTGCTTATACAGAAGTATGGCAAGAGTTCCTTCAGCCTTACAGTTTTCTGGAAGCTTGATGAGAGCTATTTGTCTCATGAGCTCTATTTCAGTTCCACTGTTTCCAAGCTATGGGCTTCCCCTACTCAGTCTTGTCATGAGCTCTCTTTGTTTCCTTAGATAAGACTAATTAGCTGCATTCAAAACAGTTCATTTGAATAAGCTTAGCTACAATTGATCCAGATCATTTTGTGTTCCTGCCTCCACAATGTCTCAGACATCTAGAACCTTCCACAGCTGAAATTCATTATTTCCCAATCACTGACTTCCAGTACTGAAAACGCTCAACAATACTGGCCCAGCATTGATCCTTATGGAAACCTCCCACCACTAGGACACAACTACTCAACAGCAACTCAGACTTGACCATTGACTATTGATGACTGCAATTTTGAGATCTGTCATTTGGCCAATTTTCAATCCATTTAGCATGTTCTTTACTGATGTTGCATTGACTCAGAATATGGTGCACCACTGATTCAAAGGTCTTACAAAAGTCAACTACATTTACAGAACATCCCATCAATCAAACCTCAAAACCTCAGAACTCAAGACCATCCTTTCTCCTCCAAATTTAAAGGATGTTTTTTTCTAGGAACTGGTTTTGCTATTCTATCAGCAATGAAGAGGGCTAGTAATATAGCTCATTACCTTCATTAAACAGGACATCATCCCCTTTATTTCCAAATGCAGGGACACAAACATTTATTTAACATTTCTGTCCTGAATGATACTGCCACTTTTCATCTACTGTGTTTTGTTGCCAGCTTCTCAACATCACCATACTTTTCTTTCTGCTGTTTTTAGCTATCAAGTTTTTGTGACTTCTATTTTAGATTATGCAATATCTATTTTTCTTTTATTCTAACACATTTGCTTTATTTGTAGTGACAAACTTTAGCACAGTTTTTCCTCCTTCTCTGGCATCAAACCACAATTTCTGGCTACAGATTTTTTTCAGAGACTTTCAAAGTTTCATTTATATGTTTCTTTCAAAATTTTGTTTAAGATTTTACCAGCTTTTTTTCTCCTTTAAATTATGGTGTATTTGTGTATATAGATATATATATCTATATACACACATCATTATCATCAATAATTGTCAATGTGAGAGTTAGTGGCATGATTAACCAAATCTCTTACAGTTGTCTCTTACCAATCTTGTTACCTGATTGACTGAATATTGGAAAAATTGGTATGACAAGAGAGCCTAAAATATGAAGCACATAGTTAAAATGACAGTCTCACAGAAGACAGTGACTGAGCATGTATAAAAGGAAAAAGAGTGAACGTGTATGACAGAGCAAGAGACGCAGAGGAATTAACAGGACTGAGGACCGTTGTGGCTCTTGCTTGCTGCCATGAAAATGGAAAGTTGGTCTATAGGTTCTTTCTCACATCCTGCACTTACCATTCTAAATGGCTCTTCTCCACAAAATTTCCTTCAGAAAAGCAGGGGTTTTTTTCCCTATTTGCTTTCAGTGCTGAGCCTTCAGTTCATTATGTGTCTTGGTTGATAATGAATTTTCCAGATTTGACTTCACCGTGTCTGGCTTTTTCTGAAAATCCCATTCATGTGAATTATCTTGACTGAGACTGGATGTATAAATGAGCTCTTCACTTATTGAAGCTTTCATTCCTGCTAGAACTCTTTGTGTTGTTCTGCCCCTGTCAGAGATACAGTCCCCTGACACAAGCTTGTAACTCTTCTGGGAATAGGGCAACCAGTACTTAAATTATGAATAAACCTCATTTCTGTTTTGGTTTCACTTTCTAGGATCTCTTCACAATCATCCATGCTAGTATACTAAAATGATAAAGCAAGAGCAAACCATGCTTTCTGTATCCCTTTCTGTAGTACAAATCAATTTTACAATATTTTTCACAGTAACATGTCAAGTAAGCATGTAATATGTCAACTAAACATGGTGGACATCTCATCTTCAAGTCAAAACTTATTTCCTCCTAAACAAAAGCTTTAAAATCAGCTAAGCAAATATGCAATTGGCACTAGTCTCATATCTCCTGATCTCTTGTTCCCATTTTAGGTCTGACTAGCATGTTTGGCAGACATTTATTATCTTTGGCCTTCACCAGCCTTTCTTTTGTATGTGGCAACTGAAGGAACTCTTGTGCAGTCTTCCTAGTTGACTTCCTGTGGTACCAGCATGTGGAATGATTCAATCTAATAAACTCTTTTAATCATATCTAATATAACTGTGTTTTAGACTGAGGCTACACTATATTCAATGTAATTCAAATAGGGTTCACTCATCCTTAAATAACCACTAGTAGTCCAGTCAGAAAGGAATTATTTTTTATGTTATAAAGTAGTCTACTAAGTCTATATATTTGAATTATAGTTCCAAACAAAAGCATTTGGAAACATTTGTAATGAACATCCCTTGACTACAATGGGACCCGGACTTTTCTCTGACCAACTTTTTTGTTTCCACTTGGAAATGCTGAAGAATGGATAATCCATCAGTACTGTCTACACAGTTCAAGAGCTATTGTCAGGACATACAAAAAATGTCAGAAATGTGAAGGCCTGACACAATGCACATTCATGTCAATAACAGTGCATTTTTCTACAGAAGTCATGGACTTTGGGTCAGATTTTATCGCCAAGGAAATGATAAAATGCTTGAGAACTCAACTCCTGTTCTGATTAATTAAACAAAATACCTCTAGATCAAAGGAAAACCCAACTAGCTAGTATATAGAAACAATAGGATCATGCATTCTTAAAGAAAATGGAAAATAATAATCATATTCAGAAGAAAAATGCAATAAAGAAAACAATTTGACATAATATTCTGTTGGCAAAAAAGATATCTCATTTTCAATTTAATATTAAAAAAATTGCTCACATTAATTCTCTTCAGTTTTCCAATATACATGTATGAGCTGCAGATTGAGCTGTGCAATTCATCATAAGTGTTATTTGCCAATATAATGTCCAGACTACTGGCTCTGACAAGAGGGAACAACTTACTTGATACTTTACATCTTTCATATTCTCAGTTCCTTACTCTCTTTGTATGTTACAGTGTAGTGGTGTTATTTGGTTCATTTTTCTTTTTAAAAAAAATAAATTAAAAGGTATGTAAAATTGTTGATATTGCCTGCCAGTGTCTTTTATAAGCAGTACTGGAAAGAGTGTTGAAGTCCAAAGATGAGTGAATAGTGTAGACTTGGACTAATGCTGTGGATGACTGTCTGTCCATGAAATATGTTTGCTACTTGTTTTTCAACAGTTAATTTTACTCTTTTATTCAAGTAGTTCAGTTCCTACTATCGTGCAGAAAATTAGGTGGGAAAAAAATGGAAATAACAATTTGCAACAATTATAGAAACATCAGGAATGGTTCATGTAGACTTGATCCCCTGCCCAAGATGGACCAAATGATCTCTTCAGCAACTAGAGCTGTCCAGGATGTCTTTTATTTTAAGTTTCTCATGGATCCAGGTTCCCATAATCCTAGCTCAAATCCTGAGTCTCTGTATTTTTGTAAATTTGGGGAAAAACTTGAATAGAACATGTATATTAAAAGCTCACTCTGCAGAGTGTGGACATCCAGTTTCACTGAGACTCCTTCATGTTGCCATAACACAAACATGCATTATATTAAATAATAGTAAAGAGAGACTCAACACAGGCCACATTGAAAAAAAGAGCTGCCTGTTTTCATTTGCAGTTTCACTGTGTATCTGCTCTTCCACAGCCTGGCTGCCCCCTATATGCCTTCCCTCCATGTCCTTGAGGTTAACATGTACATTAATGTACACTTGTCTGTGATACTGTAGGTGAACAAAAACAATTTTTAATTTTTTTTTTAATCATTAAAGTGGGAAAGATATTCAAGGTTACAATTTTGGTGTAAAATAATGTGCATCGAGATTCAGGCTCCACAGGATACAGAGTAATCGTAGGTTTGGGTTTGTTGGGGTTCATTTTGCACTGTAGTACAGTCTCTGGTTGGCAGAATCATGGTTTGAACTTGGCCCTCCCACATCACAGACAATATTGTAGCAACTCAAATATCATCCTGTTGTAGTCGATACCACAAATTCAGTGCTTAATTGGGATACAAAAATCTGTCCAGTCAAGAAGGAAGACATATTCTAGACATAGGCAAAAAAGGCAGCTTCATAGGGTAGAAGACTACACAGCAAAACATTACAGGCTCCATTGTCTGTTTTCACATGTGCCTCTGTGGAAAGCCAGGATGGCTACAGCTGGCCACTCAGAAGCAGCAGCCAAATTTAAGGAGGGATAGTGTGATCTGATCTATCCACCTGCTTCTCTCACTCAGGTCCAGGTTTTCCTTTCTTATAATCAGAGTGATTGTTCCTTCCCCTCACTTCTGGATTAATAAAACTAATTTTCTGCCTAGTCTAGTAAGAAGCTCTAAGCTGGCTCTGCCACCAGCTCAGCTCTTACCACTTTAAAACCATTATGAATAAATGGACAATACACCTGAATGGCAATTTGCCTCATTTACTGTCTTTTTAAAAAAATAAATAAATACCAAAGGTATTTTTTCTTCTATCTCTCTTTGTATCATACACTGCAATGTCAAGAAGGCCAATGGCATCCTGGGATGCATCAAGAAGAGTGTGGCAAGCAGGTCAAGGGAGGTTCTTCTCCCTCTCTACTGTGTCCTGGTGAGGCCTCATCTGGAGTAAGTACTGTGTCCAGTTCTGGGCTCCTCAGCTCAAGAGGGACAGGGAAGTACTGGAGAGAGTCCAGCGCAGGGCCACCAAGATGATCAGGGGACTGGAGCATCTTTCATATGAGGAAAAGCTGCAGGAAGTGGGGCTGTTTAGTCTGGAGGAGACTGAGGGGGGATCTTATTGACATTTATAAATATCTAAAGGGTGGGTGTCAGGAGGTTGGGACATCTCTCTTTTCTATAGTAGCTAGCAACAGGACAAGGGGTAATGGGATGAAGCTGGAACACAAAAAGTTCCATTTAAGAAAAAAATTTCACTGTGAGGGTGAGGGAGCAGTGGCACAGGCTGCCCAGAGGGGTTGTGGAGTCTCCTTCCTTGGAGGTCTTCAAGACCCGCCTGGACATGTTCCTATGCGACCTGATCTAGGTGAACCTGCTTCTGCAGGGGGGCTGGACTAGATGATCTCTAAAGGTCCCTTCCAACCCCTATAATTCTATGATATACCGGCTGTTCATACACAAAGCAATACACTGGAAATGGAACTTTTCTCCTTTTTTTGTCTAGTTTTTGTTCAAGTATTTTCAGTCTTTACATTCATCAGAAGCTAATCAGAATTAGTGGGAGTGTTCCACATTCCTAGAATAGCCCCAGAAAGCATTCAGTAAGTAGGAGCTACGCTGGTACTCTCCCTCAAAAGGTTACCAGTACAAGGGAACCTTCTGCTATTTCTTTTTTAGTTTGTTTAATTTTTTTTTCTTTTAACGAGATTGTTTTTGAGGTCATCTAAGGCAGCCAACACTATGTGAGAAAAGAATGGGCAGCTCAAAAATCATCATAATAATACCAAAATAGGGCAATTTTCACATTACGTAACTAAGTGGGAAAGGAAGGAAATGAAGATAACATTGGGTGAAACTAACGTAGCTGCAGCCCACTGTAATTTATCTGTTCTCATCTTGTGTATGATCTAAAATGAAGAGGATGTTTTATTTTTATTTAATGGATTCATCTGCAAGTAATTGTGAAGGAGCTAAGTGGAATCAGCAGTGATGGTCTAAGGAAGAAGTAAATGTTGTTTGTTTCTTTCTGGGAGGAAAAGAAATATCCAAACGTTTCAGAATTTCAGACAGACTCCACAAACACAGCACTCTTACCATGCATTTACTAGGACAACATATCCCAAAGGGACAGTTCTCCGTAAGACTGAAGGAGGAGTATACAGAAAGACTAACTTGAGCCTTAGCATAACAGATTACCTCCAGCATCCCACAGTCAGTGGGAAAACACAGCACGTCTCAGAATGGGGTTTTTATCTGCCTACTCTGGTTTACATTCTTGGGCCATTCTGTGTCTCCATACTTGTGGCATTTCCCCCACTAGGTTATCCCTGGTGACTATCACTCCTTCTTCACCTTCAACTGCCTGTAAAGGGCTGAAATATCCTGCTTGTTTAACAGAGACGCCTGGCTGCACAGGCAACTGGTCTCTGGTATGTCATTTTCTCATACTGAAGCCTTGTTTGAATCTACAATCCAGGCAATTTCTCTTGGCTTGCCTGAGGTATATGAGTAGGACGGGGAAAGGGGGAAGGGGAGGAGCAGATTAATTCTTCCCAATAGCTGTAGGACATTACTCCTTTTACCCTTCCAACTGAAATAATTTCAACCTGCATGGAGTGAATTACCGCATCAACCAGGACTACAGTAATCATGTTGTTCTTCAGTAACACAGAATTGTCAGTTTTCCTCCACTGTCTTGTAATACAGGAATATCTAAAGTCACAAATTAACAAAATAAACACAAATAAATGCTGGAGAGTGTTTAGGGCTGGGAAATACCTCATGGTGCAGCACTAGATGCCGAACAGTTAAATAATTAAAAGTCTCTTTTCTTCTCTCAACAAATCAGTCACCTCTGAACACTTCTTGATTGTCCCTTGCCTTCCTCCTTGCAAGGCAATGTGATTTTCAGAATGAGTAATCCCCCTGGTGAAAACAGAACCATTCGACTACTCATATTCTGTTAGCAGATAGAGGCTTCTGGGCTTGGCCAGCTCCCGATATGATACAGCTGTCACACAGTGTAGAGCCACGACTTACTTTCTAAAGTGCAAAAGGAGAGAAAGAACAGAAGAGAAAGGAACAATGACATTAATTTCCTATCAAAAGCCAGATTACAAAGGGTAATGTATCTTGGACCTTTGCAAATGCACTGCTATGTAAGAGTCTGAACATAATATAGCTATTACAGAAAGTTGTGCTGTTTAGCCTCTTTGTTCAATGGGCTCATATTTTGTCTTTTAGAGGGAGAAATTTGGTTGTTTGCCTTGGAGATTATTCATTTTCCTCTGAAATTTGAAAATTATAAAGACTGTCACAAAATATTCATATCTGGGTTTTGTAAATACTACACTGCTTATCCCCAGAGCACTTGTGACTTCTCCAAATTATTCTGCACATATGAACACTTCTCAGAAGGAAGTATAGAAATATTTTGCTGATTCCCATTCTAAATGTCACTCTGCAATAGCACTCATCAATATCATATCTCTTTGCCCATTTCAATCAATAGCAATTCAGCTAAACAAATAAGTCATGCATCAATTAGGTATGACCACATTGAAAGCTGATGTGGGGAAAAATGTGTTATTTATCTGGAATTCGTTAACTCTAGTTTTTATAACCATGTTCTATCCAGAGGGCTAACCAACTTTTCTCCAAATGATACCTTACTGAATCCAAATATGACAAATACAATAAATGACCAAACAGTTTGCAGGTGATTTACTCTATGAATTGCAACTCGGTGTGAATTGTCAGCTACTAGGATGTTATTCTTCTTTCATATACTATCTGTTGGAAATGTTCTGATGTTTCAAAAACCATTTTTAGTCTGCCATTGACTCAAAACTAGTTCATTGCAAATTAAATGAAAATGGATTTTGTTGGACTTCATATTTCATGTTACTTTACAGTAATAGGTTTATTCTGAGTATAGTTGCAGTTTATAGTACAGATTTTGATTTTTGATTATTAGAAATGCAGATTCATTTATTTCTTTTCAAATTACCTGAGCTTTAAAATCTTCCATTTGGGCAAACATTCCTGCCAATAAATCATTCACTAGAATGATCAGATAAAGTGTACATGGAATATGTATGAACAGAGTTGAAATGAGTTTATTTAAGAGCTGGAACAAGTATTTGTATACAGCTTTCTGAAGCATTCATCCAGCACTACTGAAAATGGCATCATTATTG
Organism: Colius striatus; assembly: GCF_028858725.1. Taxonomy (NCBI): domain Eukaryota; kingdom Metazoa; phylum Chordata; class Aves; order Coliiformes; family Coliidae; genus Colius; species Colius striatus. The sequence continues at coordinate 21,135,246 of NC_084762.1, read as the reverse complement.
AATAGAAATAAATGACATCTGACAAGTGTAGGGCTGACAGCACACTGGAAGAAAACTATAGAAGATATTATTATGATGGCAAAACTTTTCATGGAAAAAAAACCCCACCAAACAATGAAATCATTGCAAATCCTATGCTGACAGTGTTCTGACTTGTCAGGGCAAACACAAACTTGTGTTTTTAAAAGGGGAGTTAAAATCGTAAGGAAAAATGCATGGTGGAGTCGTCATAAATGCCAGTAATTCAAAATGGAGATAGAAGATTGCTTGATAGAATTGTGAATTACCAGGGTGTGTTCCAAAGTAGATCTATTTAGTCATTAGCTCTTTATACTCTACAGTAGCACTGATTTCACATTCAACTTGTTTGCTCTTGTTTCTGAGGGGAAAAAAAAATGACTGTTTTATATCTTTATATTATTTATATCTTTTTACTCTGGATTTGTCATATTCCTCCACTAAAAAATCCAAACCAGAAATGGTGACTTTGTAAAGCTTCAATGCATTTTACAGACATTAACTGGTTAAATTTCACAACACTCCTCTGAGGGAGAAAATTAAGTATTAAAATTCCCATTTGTTGGATAAGGAAACTTAGGGACAAAGGTTAAGTGATTTACTGAGGCCACAGGAAACAGCATAAGCAGTGGAGTAAGGAGTTCTTCCAGCCCATTCCCGTGGCTGATAACACACTGGGGCACTGGACAAAGTTGTACAATTTCAGACTTTTTATCTACCTTCTTACGTCTTCTTCTTTCCACCCACATAAAAAATATTTTCAGAGAAGCATTATTCCATATAAAGCACCAGGGTTTCCATCATCTTTTTGCTTCAAACAAACTGATTTTTTAGTCTCTTGTTTCAAAAGCTCTGCTCTCTTATAGACCAGTTGGTCTTTCTCTCTGGAATATAAATTGCCAGTGGCTAATGAAAACGTGCCCACTGCTCAAGTGCCCAAGAGCCATACTAACACAGACCACAAACAGTGGCTCTTCCCTTGGAGCCTTCGGAATAATGTAGACCAAGTGGTAAATCAATCCAAAGGGCTTTTTCCCAAATGTATTCCATTAATAACAGCTTCTGAAGAAAAACTAGTTGGGGATTTTTTTTCCCCAAATATTTTAGAGTGGAAAATCTGAAATCAGAGTTCTGTTTTCCGTCTTAAATGTTTAGTTATGGATTTAGAAGAATAACATTAATATATTAAATGGGATTTTTCTCTCTTTCTTCCTCTCAGCTCTGCCAGGATAGCAATAAAATGGGTAAGCCCTGGATTTATCTCTGTTACTCTTATCTTCACCTGTCTCCACCCCCACCTTCCTTTTATGTGTTCCTCCATTCAATTTTCAAACCTTTCTTGAGTTTGAAAGGCAGAAATGAAATAGTGTGAATACGCTACCACATACCCTGAAACACTGAGAAAAAGATGAAAAACTTACAGAGGTGGAGAGAAGACAAAGGGCTGACATTTCATAAATTAAAGCATGTTTTCAGTGAAAGTGACTTAGGAGAAAAATATTTCTTCCGAGCACATCCCTTCTGTATTGAAAATTCCCCCCGAAACTTTTTCAAATGGGAGAAGCCAAAGGCTATTTTGGGCAGTCTTTTCCATAAAGAAACCTAAGATTTTAGGTGAATGGGAGAAACCTCAAAACACCTTTTAAGGCACTTTTAATATGTTCAGTCACGATCGCTTTCATTTTTCTGCATTCAGCTAGCTTAAATTTGTTTATGTAGGGCACATCAAGAAAAAGCAGTTGTCAAGAAGTTAATTGTCCTAGAGTCTTTATATAAACTTGCTCTAACAGGCCAAGCTGGCTTGAAAAATTGCCCTCCCCTTTCTGCAAGCATCTGTAAAATACAGATTTTGTGTAAGCAGTGTGCTTTGTTAGACAGTTAGAGCTGACTATAAGCAGTCTTTTCTGAGCGTAAGCTGGAGACAGACCATCACCTGGGTGCAACCTGCACTATGATGCTTGAACCATTCTGTGAGGCAGTGCTACGTGATGCAGCGAAGCAAACAGAACTGTACTGAGAGGAGCTTCTAACAGACATCTCCAAAGCTGAGCTGGGCTTGCAAACGTTTCAGCAGTGATAAGGGTTGTCCCCACACAGGCAGGGACTTGTTTGGGCCTGATTTATTTGAGACTATCTCATAGGGTACATGGCCCCTCAGTTGCTTCTCCTGTCAGAGCTTCTAAGGGGTATGAAATGCCACTCACATTACTTTGGCTTGTACTGGATATATGTAGATCTAGAAGCAGCAAATTAAAAATAATTACCAGAAAATATGTTTCCACAGAAAATTATTCTAAATTTCAGTTCATTTGAAAAGTGTATTTCTTGAATACTTTATCACAACAGTAAGAAAAATGGGACACAATGCTTTTGGCTCTTGATGAAGCTTCCCTACCATGTGAATCACAACAATGTATTTGAAATAATAGCAAATTTATCTTAAAAAATGTATTCATTTAGATTATACCACCAACAGGAGAATTATCAGAAGCTCGTGTGAAGCTCTTGCTAACACATTTTGTTTGCTTAATACAAAGATTTAAGTTAGTTTTAAAAGGTAATTGTGACAAATTCTGACATGTGCCAGAAAAATGCAGCAGGCTTCTACTTGTACTTTGTTTCAATCTGATACTATTAAACAGACCTTTGTGTGACCACCCTGACCTATCCACAACTCCCACTGGCTTTCAAGATTGACAGTAATGCCAGGGAGAAGCTTATGAATCAGGGCAAATCTGCAAAGGCACATAACCCCCTTTTTTAATAGTGCCTCAAGCATTTGGGCACAGACCTTGGAAGGAATCTTAGTAGTAATACATTTTCTAAAGATCGTGGCCTCAATGCCAAAGTTGCCCAGTCTTTTGATATAAGCTACCTTGCCAGGAGTGTTAAGAGTCTAAATGATAAACAGGCTTAAAGTGCTTTGAGATCAACAGTGTGCTATACAAGCATAAACTACAAGTACACTTGACGGATCCCAAAAGCACGCTAAAATCCTGACTCAGGACTCTACTGAGAAGAGCTTGTAACTTACAGAAAATGGACAGTGATTAGAAAAGAAAGGCTATGTTTTGTTTTGTTGGTTTGTTTTTCTAAAAAGTATAAAGTTACAGATGGTGGACTTCCATTGAGCTGCTTCATGTCCTTAAAGGCAAAAAACACCCAAACTCAGAATTGGGGAATTATTGTTCTCAGGGCATGAAGGAGTTAGAGTGGTCAGTCAAGCAGTGACTGTGCTGCCCAAGCTTTAAAGCAGTCTCTGAGTTGTCCTGTATTTGAAGGTCTCTAAGGAAAGACTTACATAGTTTTGATCTGCCCTGAAAGCATCTCAAGGGCAAGGTTACTCTGCTTTAACTAAACATTTCACTTACAAATGCCTCTGCTGTTATCAAAGTTGTTGATATCATGTTGAGGAGAGAATGCAGGGGAAAGAAGTGAGAACAAGACAAGAATGTGGAAATAATGGTGAGAGATAAAAAGAGTATCTTTTTAGTCTTAAAACAGAACAGAGAAATCAAATGCAAGATAAGAAGAGGGATAAAGCATACCTTGGAAGAGGCAAGTCGCACAATGCATGAAGAGGGAGGTTATTTGGGAAAATGCATTGAACCCACCTCCATTTCCCTTTACAAGCTGATTCAGCAGTGCCTGTCATTCAGATCATGTCTCAACAGCAAAGGAATTGTGAGAAGCAAATCATAAAACCAACAGGTGCAGGGAACATGCTGCTGCTGCTATGTTTGAAGAAAAAAAAAAAAATTACAGGTCTCATTTAATGACAACTACAAAAAGTTGAGGTGGAAGAAAGTGCTTTAAGAATAAAAGCAATTGAGAGAGCACCTATCCCTGCTGTTGTCTGGTTGTGCTTTTTTTTCCTCAGCACACTTTCCACACAGGATCTCCATGTCTCTGTGTGTACATCTTCGCGTGTACACACGCATTTGCCTTTTGCGGTTTTTAAATCTTCCTCTCTACACTTTATTTCTCACTGGTTTCTCTAAAGAAAGTTCTAATACTGAAAGACAGAAACTACCTTCTTTCTCTCATTGTTTAAAATTATATTTTGTGAGCTGCCCAGGGACTTCCTGGCCATAATTGTCCTAATTTTTATTATTACTATTACTACTTTATTTTACATTAATGAAACTGCAACTGTTGTGACTGGAAACACAGAATGGCTCAGCCCAGACACTCGAGGGGACAGAGCGTGCCTGTATATGAGGGAGTGCAGTTACCCGCGCTCACTGGCACATCTTTAGCCTTTTCTACCATAGACCAGTACAGAGCCATACGTCTCCAGCAGCAATAACAACAGTTGCCAGGTGCTAAAATGCTGCCACTCCACAGTTCCCCACCCTCCCGTGTCACTCACTCCCCAGCAGGCATCCGTGTGCCCCTCGGGCAGCGGGCAGAGGGCTCTCGGCTCAGCCTCTGCCAGACAGCTCCAGAGGTAACGCGGTAAGGGACAACCTCGCAAGAGCTGCAGTTAGCCAACTGCCATATGCCCTGACAAAGCTACTGACAGCAGCGGCGAGCCCAGGGAGCGCTTTTATCATTAGCCCCTCACCCAGCAGTGGAGGAAACTCATTTAGCCCCATGCTGGACTTTCATTAGGAGCGACTTGCATCAGATGGTCGCGGCATTCTAGCACTGGTGTCGCCTGGTCCGTTGCTGAAGATGTGGCCATATCTCACCCCGGCAGGGATCCCCAGATTTGAGTGGCTCTTCATCGACAGATGCCAAGACAGCAGCAGTAGTGGCAACAAAGGCAGCTTGGCTTGCTGCTATCTTTTATACTGGCATGTGGTAGCCCTAAACTTTTCAGAGGCAGCTCTTTACAAACCGCTCCTTCCTGTTAAATCTTAGGCAGAAAGGCAGAGAGTCTACAGGGATCACAAAAAAGAAAATAAAAGAAAATTCACCTGAAATTATCACTTGAAGCTAAAGTAAGTAGCAAGGAAGCTGCCACTGGACATCATTATTTCTAACCTTAGGATTGTAATAAAAAATCAATGAGGCAAGAGATGTCAATGACAGAGATGTGTTACCACCACCACCCCCTCCCAAAATCCTACCTACTTATGCTAAAAACATACAAAAGTGGAAGCATGGATTTCTCTTTCCAGAAATATCTCACCATTTTGAGACTATTGTTTATATTGCTTGCATTTTCAAGGAGAGGTGAAACAAAACAGTATTTTTTTGACACTGAGCTATAACTCTGTCCAATGTGATTAACAGGAAAAAAAAATCCCAAACAAACAAAAAATCCAAAACACACAAAGAAACAACTAAGGCAGCAAAGCCTTCCTTGCCTGCTTTCCAAACATGGATACTCAGTATTCAAATCCATCACACTTTTTGCAGGGGACTACCTCACCATAAACATACATTATAAACTGATACTGACTAACAAAGAAACTGATAAATAAGTGTCATTATTTTATCAGCATGTTTTAACAAACTTCTGTGTTTTGGAAAAAGCAAACACACCCAAAGTAGAAAATGAGCTTTTAAGAATCTATCGTTTCCCTCCCTTTTCCCATCCCCATAGTTGAAGGCGGTCCCAAACTGTTCAGTGGGTTTGCCTTTGGGAAAATCAAAATATCTGTAGCTGCCTTTTACAGTTTGAGAACAAAACAGTAAGAGAGAGATGAGGTCTTGCTTTCTTAAGTGGAAAGTACAGCCTCAACTTACACACACAGAGGTGGATGCAGCATGTGTACAAGTTAGTCAAGGCAGGGCATGGTACAAGGCAGTCAGAGACCTAAACCTAGTGTCTGTAACTCTTCCCCACTTCAGCTGGGGATACACAGCTCTTCTCTAGTGCTGCAACTTTTATTCCCCAAAGAGGCTCATTCACCTTGCCATTAGACGAGTTCTATGCCAGTACCGCTCAACTGCCATGTAAGCCCAACTGAGGTGAAAGGACACTCTCATTGCACAGCACCCCTAATGCCTGCACTGTGGCTGCAACCAGCACCTGCGGCCAGGTGGATTCTGTCAGGCCCCTCTGACCGAAAAATAAGGTATTTTTAATTCATATTTCTTACAGCTTTCTGTAAACCAGACACCGCCACAGCAGCTGGCATAGCGGCCCGGTCGGCCCACGATGCCGGCGACTTAGCTTGGTCCTTCTGCACGCCGTCCTGCCGCTCCTCTCCTCAGAGCAGATCACCCTCATGGAGCAGCCAACATCTTTGCTCACCCTTCATTTGTTTTTTCCAAGCACGCTTACTGCAGCGGGCCGGCGAAAGGAGCGCACACCGCGACAGCCGCACCGCGCTCCCGTGTGACCCGGCGGCCGGCTGGCCGGCCTCTCCCCTCCCCCTCCGGCAGGGTACGAACGCAAAATAAGCAATCACAAACGAAACCGCAGCGCCAGAAAACGCCGTCGGAGGGCTCCGGCCGCGCCAAAGGGCGCTTCGGCCCCGGTCCTGCCCGCCGCCGCCGCCGCCCCCTCCACGCCCTGGGCCTGGCCTGGCTGGAGCGGACCCCGCCGCGCCGCCTGTGCCCCATCTGCCGCCCGCCCCGCGCAGGTGGGCGGTGTCGAGGCGCCACCTACCGGAAAGCGGCGGCAGCGGCCCCTCGGGGGGCTCTGTGTGGGGGTGGGTGTGTGAATGCATACACGCGCGAGTACGCGCACGGACATAACCAGATACACAAGTTAAAAAACACCCAACAAACAACCTTATTTCTATGGAAGAACCCGAAGCCTGCTGGGACTGGCAGGCGAGCCGTGCCCCAGCCTCGGGAGGATGCAGCAGTGGCATGCGCTAGGCCTGTCCATGGGGCCTACCCTGGAGTGCATGGGCATGAGGGGTGACAAAAGTCGGGGGGGCTGTACGGGACCACCGCTGCCAGCGCGTCAGGGATGGGCAGGTAGGGGCACGGGGGAGATATGGTTCCTGGGTTTAATTGCTTCCATTTGGCCTCTGCCTGGGTTGGGAGTGACATGGTCATGAGCTAATGTGTCCTGACCACCGGAAGGAACGTTAAACATTTTAATTGTACGTGGAGTAAGTAAAAGCAGAACAATGAGGACCAAATAGAAACAAAGCAAAGCTAATTAATGGAACATTAATATACAAATTTAATGCAACCAGTCTGAATCCAGCTTGCAATGTGAAAAGAACGGAAATGGCTCTGTTGTCCTAAAAAGAAGTGAGTGTGACCCAGCACCTGGCATCTTGTACATGGCATAACTGCCATGGTCTTAAGCATGTTACTTTTAGTGGAAAGATGCCTTTAAGATTCAGTATCTTTAGGAAGCTGTAAACCAATCTGTGTAGGCTTGAAATCAGTGAAAATGCCAGGCACATGATCATTCAAAACTCTGTAAGCAGTGTTGCTGTGGGTATCCTCAAAACTACCCTTTAAGTAAAAAACTTGCCAGAGACGGGTGTGAAGATAAGACATGTTTTGAAAGGGGCCATCCAGTTGCCAGGAGAGAGCTTTTTACACATACTGTAGTTGGTTACTCTTACACCCAAAATGTGGACATTTCACTTAGTGTTAGCTTTCATTTGCCTGAGGCACTGTCTGTGGTCAGTGGCGAGGTGAAAAAGAGCATGCAATGTTAGCACCAAAAATTTGAGAGCAGAGAAGGACCACTGGCTACAGAAGGAGGCCAGGGAGAACACCTAACTGATTTAGCTTGTCAGCGTTGGGTTGTAGAGCTGCTACTAACAACTAATTTCTTTATAAGCAACTCTGCTGAGATCTATCCATCACAACAGTCATGTTCACGTATGTGTTCCTCTCTCTACAACTCTAGATGTTAACCAAATTAAAGCATAAAGCCATTAAATAGGAGGAGATTTTTCAGGTAAACTCTTCAAAGATTAATGCTTCTATGGCTTTCCCAGGCTTAGCTTGAAGCAGTACATGTTATGAGTGTGAGCAGATGTGACGGAGGTCGGGTTAAGGATTCTTTTACTACTTGGCCCAAATGATGTCTCAGCTCACGTGGCAGGGCCATGATGAAATTTTCATTACATTCCCCGAACTTCAGCCAAGTTTGCAGACCTGTTGATGACACTCAAATAAACAAAAGCAAAATAAAACATTTTCAAGGGAAAGTCTTCACTTATTGCGAGGTACATATTTTAACCAGAAACTTGCAGTTCTTAGCAGACTATGACTAGTGAAGTTTCCATCAAAGCAAAATGCAGAGCATCTGAACATCAAAAACATGAGAATCTCACAATGCTGGGCAAAGTTTGCAAAAAGGGATCCATGAGCCTCACTTGGCATTTAGGACTCAATGTAAATTGTAATCATCCTAGCAGGGGTTTTGCCATTGCCTTTAGTAGGAGACGAAGTCATCCTTTTTCTGGGAAGGCAGCAAAAAAAAAAAAAAGTACACCTTTAGTATAGCAGGGAACACAGGGTTTCCTAATGCATTTTGTAGTGTCTTGAACTTGTAGTCATTTTGTGTGCTGTTTTTTAAAGCAGCTAACTAGTTAGCCTCATTAAATAGGTATACAAACAAGCCAGTAAAGCAAGTCATATGTTATAGCACAGTTGGTTTATAGTCTTCTTAATATGTATTTATGCTATGTATATACATAGTAAATGCACTGCAGATTTGATATTGCTCATGAGCAATTAGATGATAAATTTTATTGGAAGTCTGTCTCTTTAAAGTTAAATCATATTTTTCCAAACTTCATTATGACATTTAGATCCAAATGTTTTCCACCAGATAGTAGGGACCTTTTCCTAATGGGACTTCAGGAATAAATGTTAGTTGTTTCTACAATGTGTGGGCCAAAACCTGAAGTCGTAAGATGAATCTAAACCATACCTGACTTTCATCTGATACTCGATCTCTGCCAGGATGAAACTAACCTTCCCTCAAATCTTCAAAACTTACAACTCAAAAGCTGACTATCACCAAGCTTTACAAAATTTAAAATCCCAAAACATGTAGATCTGATTTTTTTCCAAATTGTCATCCTAATGCACTGTGTCTGGATATGGGAGGAATCTTTAAGCAGTGGAGATCAATTGCATTAACTTTTTTGTGTCTCCCATGTTATAGTTTATTGCATCATAAATATTTGCTTTATATAATAGTCTATGTAAAACTCAATAAGACCTAATTAAAATAAGCCATTGATCAGAGAAACCAAAGTGAATACAGACGGACAGATTTTTTTCTACCGGAAATTGTAATTCACCAAAATGAATGCACAATCACAGAAGGTCTGCATTTGTTCTGCTGCTCTACATCTTCCAGTCACATCTAATGGCAATTTCAGAGATGAGACTAATTAACATGGCCCTTGTTTTTTCCTTTCCATCATCTGAATGAAGTAAGGTTTGCAAAACTGTTTGGGATTATGGCTTTGTCAGGAATATTTCTTATGACTAAGAATTAGAGGATATGTTAAACTAATTTTGAAGGGAGAAGGGCATAAAACCAGGCCCACTAGAGTTGAGCCTAAGGGTGACAAGCCAGTGTCGGGGGTGAATCTTACATGATCAGTTTCCTTCTTGAAATGCCTGTACAACAATGCACACAGTTGGAAGTCTGGTGGCAATCACACACATGGTGGGACAGCTCACATGACTGGAATGTGGTCATGGATGGCTATGTCCTTTATAGGAAAGACAGGCCAACAAGGGAAGGTGGTGGAGTTGCTCTTTATGTGAGAGAGCAGCTGCAATTCTGTCCAGGTGAGGATGAGGGGCAAGTTGAGAGTTTGTAGGTGAGAATTAAGGGTCAGGCTAGCATGTGTGACACTCTTGTGGGCGTTTATTACAAGCTACCTGATTCAGTAACTCTGCCTTCTCTGTATCCTCCGTCACCAGAGCACTCACCTCATTCAACAGTGGGCCTACGCTGTCTTTAGTGTTAGTTTTGTCCACAGTGTATTTCAAGAAGCCCATCTTGTCTTTGACCTCCTTTGCAAGGCACAACACCAGCAAGGCTGTAGCTTTCCTAGTTGCCTCCCTACATCCTCTGATGACAGTCTTACATTGATCTCAAGTGGCCATCCCTTCCTTCTGTGATCTATAGACTCCCTTCTTCCACTTGAGTTTGCCCAACAATTCCCTATTTAACCACTGGAAGAAAACTATTTTGGTAGTTGCCATCAGTAAGAAACAGGAGATATACATCAAAGTATTAGTCTCTAGACGGTTCTGTTGACACCTAGTAAAGCTGATGCATGGGCACAAAGGATGAGCAACATGGGCAGTCAAGAGACTAGCCAGTATCTCATTAATACCTGATACATGTTGCATCTTTTCTTAGAAGACAGATGAGCAGAAGAAAGGTACGCAGAAATAGCCATGAGCATTAGGGATGCAAGTAACAGAAGGTAAACTATAGCAAACTAAATATGCAAACAGTAGTGGTTAAGCTTGGCTCAAGTCCAGAAAAGGCAGAAATACTATAGGGAATGTGATGTTCTGGAAAGGATGTCTTTACTCTTCAAGATTTTCTCCCAAATGGGCCATTGATCCTCAACCATTAGAAAATGCCCTTCTTCAGCCTAGCTCTCTTTCTGAAACTAATAATAGGCACTAAAGTTACACTACTGAGGAGAAAGAACTTATTTGCAAATCCATTTTACCATCTCACACCTTTTAATGATGAGGAATAAATATAAGACGTGCAGTGAAGTCTAACATACTGCTAATACTTTTTATTAAAGTGCCAACTTCATTTTTATGAATGAAATGTAGCAATGAGGTATGTGTGTGTGTCTGTGGGTGTGTGTATTTGCAAGAGATATCTATTGATATTCCTTCAAGAAAGACATACTGAAAGGCCTTGCCAAGATGCTGGAATAAGTCAGTATGGTATTAAGCCTCAAAATGCCCTCTGATCACCAGAGACAGCGATTCCAAATGTAATGTATTAGAAGTGATTTTGCCATTAAATATGCTCCCTTTACAGTTTCCTAATAGAATAAAAGATTTGTCTTGAATGCTTCTAATTTAACAGCTTCTGGAGTTTATTTATAGAGATCTGGAAGGATTTGGAATGCAACATGCTTTTGTCAGAGCAAATAAAGTTACCTCTTAAATTATATTTGACAGCTAGCATCACCTAATCTTGCTTGTCAATTATAATTCAGAGGAGCTGGATGGATGAACCCTAGGATCTTTCCTGTCTTCCTTTCATCCTCCATCTTTCATTTTCTCCCCCAAAAGCTAGCCTTTGTCAGCCTGGAGATGGAGATATGGTCATGGAAGTATGAACTTTCCATGGCCTACAGCTTGAGCCAAGCATGCTGTCTCAGGACTGCATAGATTTACTGTGAGGTTGAAAGATCCGTGCTTGTGCTTGCTACACATTAAGATCAGCTGGTGTGATACGTAGTTGCCCAGAGCTATGCATTTAAATGGGAATCAGCAACCAGCTTAGGGAAGGGAAATACTTTAATTTCAAGGCACAAGGAGAGCCAGGGAAAAATGATTGCCGATGTGGATGCTAGGGCCCTACAGACCATGGGCTAAGAGTGAACTGAGTGAATTTCTGCTTTTCTGGAAAGCAAGAGCAATTGGAAATTTCTATGTGTAATTCCTCAAGGGCTCCACATGCCATCTCAATGGGAATGACCAATACAAACCCAAGCAGCAGTACATTCTGAGGATTGACCTGCTGGAGAGCAGCTCTGCGGAGAGAAATCTGGGAGTACTGGTTGACAATAAACTAACCATGAGCCAGCAATGTGCCCTCATGGCCAACGGGATCCTGGGATGCATCAAGAAGAGTGTGGGCAGCAGGTCAAGGGAGGTTCTATTCCCCTTCTACCCTACCCCGGTGAGGCCTCATCTGGAGTCCTATGTCCAGTTCTGGTCTCCTTAGCTCAAGAGGGACAGAGAACTTCTGGAGAGAGTCCAGCACAGGGCCACCAAGATGATCAGGGTACTGGAACATCTTTCATATGAGGAAAGGCTGTGAGAACTAGGGCTGTTTAGTCTGGAGAAGAGGAGACTGAGAGGGGATCTCATTAATATTTACAAGTATCTAAATAGTGGATATCAGGAGGCTGGGACATCCCTTTTTGCTATTGTATCTAGTGACAGGACAAGGGATAATGAAAAGAAGCTGGAACACAAAAAGTTCTATTTAAACATAAGGAAAAACTATTTCACTGTTCAGGTGAGGGAGCCCTGGCACAGGCTGCCCAGGGAGGGTGTGGAGTCTCCTGCTCTGGAGATTTTCAAGAGCCGCCTGGACACATTCCTGTGTGACCTGATCTGGTTGAACCTGCTTTAGCAGCAGGGTTGGACTAGATGATCTCTGGACATCCCTTCCAACTCCTAACATTCTATGATTCTGTGATTCTGTGGGTTTTGAAAATGCAAAAACTCGTCTGCCAAGTTGTCTGAAAAGCCTACTTCTGAAAAAAAGAAAAAAAAAAAGACAAAATCTACAAAATTTGAGGCATATTTGGAGCTTCTCTTTTAGTCTAAAAGTGGTAGCAATGGGAGAAATAATCTGGGAAAAAAGTGTATAGACGGCTTATAAATTCAGAACATCAACATGAAAGCATCTCTGCATATTTTTAAATGACTTTAATGAAAAAGCAACCGCTAATAAGAAGTGACTGGTTAAATTGTGTCAATGACCAATCCTATTCTGCATCTTCTGCTGAAGCCAGGAACCCTCTGAGGACAGCTGGTGCTCAGTCAGAATGTCATGACCGTGGTCAAGGTCATAGGTCCTCATGTGCCAAGCAACACAGTCTGGTTCCTAGTTTTTTAAACCTCTTTTTTTTCCATGGGGAAGTAAACTGAAATATACTCAGTTGGACACATTAGTATTTTTAATCCTCATCTCCTTTTGATATAAAAATAAAGCTATCAGTTATTTTACATTTCATTATTAAGCCCTCAGTTTTTACAAGGATTTCAGAACTTGGCCTAGATTAGAAACAAAAATAGTAAGAGCTCTTTTTTCATGAGAAATAAGATTTAAAGGTATTAGGGGGGTACATGCTCTCCTTTTTAGCAAACAGCTCAGGGAGTTCTTTTTTCCGCGACCCTAAAAAAATGAACCACAGTAGCTCAAAACATGTTTTCTCATTTCATTTTTGTAAATGCTGTTTGTAGTAATATTCCACTAACACACAGAGAGGAGAGTCCTTTCACAGCCTTTTTCTGGCTGAAATTGGATTTGCTATGAATAGTTGGTATGTAGCCCAGTGCAGAGGGACTGGACTGAATGTTGAAACAGGTGTATTTTTGGCTCAGCCCCCTTCCACTGTATGTGACTGGTTTCTGCATCAGTTTTCCTTCCTACTCTAGTTTGTCTGTTCTAGTTAAATAAAAGCTTTGAGTTTTAAGATGTGACATCTTACTATATTTTTTAAGTAACCATACCCAAAACAATGGTTTGTGCTTGAATCCTTATGTTCCATTAACATTGCAGTAACAGCAGCCTTTCAATGATTGCCTCTTCAAAGGAGTTGGGCAGCTTCGACATTGTGCTTTAATCTTAAATTGAGCTTTGTCCAGAGTTGTAGCAGTCAGGAACAAACTGTTATGTGTGGGCATGTGAATTCAGGAACAAATGGAAATGACTGCATCCAGGAATCTGGAAATCATTATGTTCCCGCTATTGCAGGCAGATACATTGTACAGTTCTTTCCAGCAACAGACCCTCATATTGAAAGCCACTAGACTCTACAAATTTAGCAGAAAACAAAACCTGGATGATTTTTTAGAGGTTCCTGATGGTTGTGTTTCCACATCCTGAGCTGGTGCCACTGCTGACTGTTCAGTAGCCTTATCATTCTCAACCACTTTTGCCAGAATGTTTCCCTTTCATTCCCTGGTGCTGGAAACCATATTCTGATGCAAGACTACATCTTTCTCCTCAATGGCAGGTTTGGGGTTTTTTTTTGGAAACAGATGAAGTGCCAGACAACATCAGACTCATGGCTCAACTTGTGTAGCACCTGCTCCCTGGCACTTTGTCATGGAAGTACCTCTCATCTTGGTCTCTAAGTTAGAAGAATTAAATGTTCACACCCAGCATTGTGTGGTTTAGTTTGTCTTTCAGAACAAAAAGTGCAATAGTTTTGCATATTCTTTTTACTGTTCAGATAAATTTCCCCTTCAAATTCCATGTCTTCTGGACCTCATTACCTAGGCTCATTTCAATCTGAGATGCATTTGTTATCTTGCAGTTCAACCACAGACTCACTTCTCCTTGCAGTAGGAGATACTCGATCTAACTCCTCCCAGACTTTCTCTAGACTTAGGAATATACACTATGTTCCATAGCCTAATTTTAAAAGGGGAAGTTTAATTCCTCTTTAGGAGTTTGAATTACCTGAGACTCACCATTGTGATCCTTTTCCTTTAAACATTCTTTAATCCTACAATATCCTTTTGAAGTATATGACCATATACAGCAGCCGAGAACAGGCATTGCTAGTGGTTTATGTAATACCATTCCATTATTTCCTGTATTATTATCAGTCCATTCCTAATTCACTCTGGCTGCTTTTTATACACAGATAATGCAAGATGGCAATGACTGGTCATTGCGTTTCTAGCAATTGCCTAGGTCAGTTTTATGTCTTGTGTAGTCATTATTAAAGACAATAAATGAAGCCTAGTGAGCTTCAGAAGGGCCAGTTTAGTACTTATATTATTTGTTTCTGCAGAAAGGAAGAACCAGCTTGTCCAGAGACTCAATGTTGCTGCACAAGGCTGGGTTGTCACACAGGGAACAGACCTCTCCTGATTCAGTAAAGAAAGAACAAAGGCAACCAAAGTACTCCCTGTCCAATGGAGCACAGAGTCCACTTGCCCACAAAAGGCCACCTGGTTTCCATAAAGGATGTTAAGTAAGACAGTTATATGGGAAATAGCCTTTCATGTCAGGTCAAGCAACAACCCTCTACAAAGTTTCAGACTTTCTGACCTGATCCATACTATAGCTGCAGCATGCATTTGCAAAACAAAATTCCTGTCATACAAGCTGGCCAAGTGGCAATACTTATTGTGACTAAATTCCCTGGAGCTAAACTACAGAATATTTTTTGCTATCCTTCCTGCACTGGTATCACTTAGAAAAATAGCTTGTTTTTTTCTTTTTTTTTTTAAACAAACTCAGTCACTAAGTTCTTTTTCCTTCTCCTCATTCACAGGTAAATAAGGCAATCCCAACTACAATTGCTACTGCTGCTTGCTCACTCATGCCTAGATTTTTACAGCGTGAAGGGCTATTTGCTCACCTCACCTGGACATGATAAAAGCCATGCAAATTGTCTTCAGTTGACAAAATGCAGCAAAAAAGTGAAACACAACAGGAAGACTGGTTTATCAGCATGTTGGAAAATACAGCTAGTTTACTTTTGTACTGAAAAAATGTATGTGCTGTCTAAATGAACAATTTAACCTGCTATTGAACTTCCCAAAAGTCTTCACACATTCTGCATCCACATGTGAAAGATTGTGGTTGCTTCATTTTTGAATTCCTGAGCTTAAACTTTGGTCTTACAGGACAACTGGGCTAAAGCCCAGAAGCCTGGCATTCTCTCTCTTCCCACATCCACATAAAAAGCAACTGGGACTCTGGTCTTGCACTGGAGACTCTTAACTGTTGTGCATACGTCGAAAAGTGAGTCTCAGAAGCCTAGCTGATGGAAAGAAACTATTCTGCCCACTATGCACAAGAGCTTAGTCTGAGTCAGCTTTGCAGCATGGGTGCATGCCTGCTTACAGAACATGAGCTAGAGACCTAAATAATCAGAAGGAAGAATAAAACAAGACAAGTATTTCAGACCTCACATTCTCTTTTCACACTGTAATGTAGTTGGTTTCTCTAATAGAAACAGAACTATTTGCTTTTATCTCCTCAATGGTTAAAACTACGTTTGGGAAAGGCTAATAAACAGAACAATAGAACCCTGGAGCCTGCAGAAATTAGGTCCAGTTTGTACAAAGAGGAAATAAAAAACAAAAACAACCCTAAAAAAGGCCCTCTGCTTAAATTTACCACAACAATCTCATGCCTAGAACCACAGGAGGAGGCCCACACATAGTTTGGTCATTAATTAGGATTTTAGCATCCTTTTGGTAGTATTTTTTGATGACAGGCGCAACTGAAGGAAATCAGAAAACAGAGCTAGCCACCATTCTGAGTCACTTCTTGCTTTCTCTGTCTCTTTTCAGGGGCTAGCAGTCCTTGGTCTTATTTCTGCAATTTCCTGAGCATTTTCCATGAAGTGCTGACTTGCAGTCAGCAGTCTGTATCACTTAGAGTGGTATTCAGCATCACAAAGGATCAGATCCCACAGCTGAATCCAGCCAAGCCGGACTTACAACTTGTCAGCAGTAATCCACCATGAGCAAGGTGACAGAGTACCAAAGATCAGCATGGCTGGATGGTTGGCACATGTCCCACATTTTTGGGGCACATATATGACCCTGTGTTACATTAATAGACTCTGACTTAGTCTTACGGTGAAGAACTATCAGCCTTATCCAATTTATTCATTGTGATTGAGTGCTCACCGATTATCTGTAAGAGTGCTAATACAGCTGTTTGTTGGACATGAGGCATTCATTTATCTCTCTGTATTGTCAAATGTATTATTAGCTAATTTATAGTAGGAGAATCATTACCTCCAGTATGTGTGATGAACCTCATTTGAATCTATTTTGCACCTATTCTATGCCTCAGCTTGCTCTGGGTAATGGTTAGTGATGTGTGCAAGCCAGAAAGAACTGCTTTTGACTTTCATAAACATACTGAGCTTCCAAGAATGGCAATTAAAAAAAAAATTAAAAAGGTATTAAATAATTCCTGATTTCTTACTGGTAAATACAATGTATTTCCTGCTGATTTGCAAGGACACAATGCCTATGAAATTCCACAAAACCATTTTTTTCCCTATCATGTTTCAGAAAATAAATTTGCTTTAATGCTTAATCTTAGAAACAGCTCGAAATCAGACATGACAGTCCTAGAAATCCTAAAGCACTAAATCTGAGTTTCTCTGAAGGGATTTCTCACTGGTTTATTTCGTGCATATAAAAGTATTAATTCCTAACCACGCTTAACAGAGAATGGTGAGTAGCTAGATTTTGAACCCACTTGTCACTGCTGAAAATGACAGGGTCACTTCTTCCATAGTCGTTGAAATCCTTAGTTAAACAATGACAAATATATAGCAAACAAGCAGTTGCATGCCTTAAGTGGATGAAAGGGTACATAACTTCATCTCTCTCTGAGGTCAGTACTCACCACCTTTAAAGAAATGTTACACTTTTAAATAGAAGATGTGCAAAAGGCCATATTGTTACTTTTCCATCTAGGTGCCAGAAGATACAGAAACCTACTCAAGCCTCACAGGGAGGGAAAGATTCAGATCAGCTGGAGAGGGTCCAGGAGAAAGCGATGGAGAATTACAAGAAAGGCAGTGCACATGGACTGTAAGGAAAGAGTGTAAGTCTGTTGATGGTTGAAAGCAACAGCTGAAGAAAACAAGGGGGGAACATAACAATCTGGCTGTTTACAAAGGAGTGAAAAACATCTTTTCATGTCCACTGAGGATAAAGGAAGAAATCAGTTCAAGTAAGAGAAACTTAGCTTTAGACTTCAGGGAAAATATTTATTGTGATAAAAGTAATGAAGCAGTGGGATGTGCTGCCAAGAGAAGCTGTTGAATTTCACCCATAAGTGGAAATTAAAAAAAATGTTTTGGGAAAACACCTTAATGTAGATATAGTTGTTCCCACCAGAAAGGTGGAAGGACAGACCAGGTGTTCTAAAACATAGGATCCCGATGTGCAGCTTATTTTCTATACTTCTGTTATAGTCACTGTTTTTATGGCCTGGAAGTAAATTAACCAGCTTTAGACCTGAAGATTTTGGAAGGGGAAACAAAAAAAACTTACCTTTTTCACATTTTCCTCCCTATTGTTTTAAAATTTTTATTCTCTCCTGTGTTCTTTCCTTCTGGATCCCTTAAGAAAGGAATGTTCTTTGTCTCACTGCTAGATTAACCCTCAAGTAATCCTTCTTCCATATCTGTGCAAAGTTATGCTGGTTTTTTTATGTGTTTCCAGAGTATGTGGCTGCAAAGTTATACTAAACTCTTGCTTGATTGTGCATTGGAATTACACAGTTTGAAATTACAGAAGTGATTCTGTTCCTGCAGAAGACATCAAGGTTCTGAGCTTCTGATCCCCAAATCGGCAAAAGTAGAACTTTTATTATATGCAGCCTTGGCCACCATCAACTTGGCAATTACAAAGGATTCTCACTCACTGAACTGCTGTGGATTCTTTTAAAAATCAAGTCTATGCAAAATCTTAAAGTTTAATGCTGCTTTCTCAAAAGATCCCAGACGTTCTGTTGTATGTCTCAATAGCAGTAGGACTACCTCATTGTACTGGGAAAAGATTATTTACTCTCTTTTTTTTTCCTATGCACAACAGTTCTCA
This sequence comes from Colius striatus, assembly GCF_028858725.1. Classification (NCBI taxonomy): domain Eukaryota; kingdom Metazoa; phylum Chordata; class Aves; order Coliiformes; family Coliidae; genus Colius; species Colius striatus. The sequence continues at coordinate 21,116,799 of NC_084762.1, read as the reverse complement.
TAGAATACTAGATAATGCCAGCAGGATTTAAAAAATTAATTCAGAATTATTTTAATTACCTTAAATGTTTTACTTTTTTTCAAAATAAATGCATAAATGGGATCTGCTCAAACATGCCTAGAAGGATGCATTTAAATGCTTCATGCAGATAGGCTGTTCCCTACTTTCTTGTTTGGTTTAGTTTCCCCTTTCTTGTAAAGAAAAAAAAATCCAGTAGTGAATGAATGAAACATAATTATGCAAATATACTAAATCCAGTTGACAGGCAAGATGCAGGCAATGCTAAAGCAAAGCTGGTAAGCTAAGGGCAACATTTACATTTCATTATTTATTAGGGGACAGATGTGAAACAGCATTTGCACACACAGAGAGACAGTCAGTTAGTAATATTTACAAAAACACCTAAGTGAATTAGGTGCATTATTGCTGTGCAATTTTACTGATGGCAATATGGGTAAATCAGTGAGCGAAATAAGTAATTTGTGGCACTCCAGACTACTTTATGACTCAGCAATCCTATGCATTTTTCTGAACAGAAATCCCAAATGAAAAACAAGTGTCATATACATCCACATTTTTATTTTGTAAAATTACTGTATGCTATCTGTAAGGAAAGAACATTTTGTACTTTCTATAGAAACTCTACTGGTGACAGCTTTACCTGTTCTTATTGAAATGCTATAGGAAATTACAGATCATGAGCTATCATTTCAGTGGTAAACCTAAAAGTTATTTCCAAGCCTCTCTGCAAAGATGAGTGATAAATCAAGGCAAAGAGAACATGACAAAGGACTTATGTAGTTAGTATTTCTCTCCTAGAAGGGACTGAAGAAAACATAAAAAGAAAAAGCAATATCACTATTGTTTCTGTGTTATGAAAGACATGTTTTTTACACAGCTACTTATGGATGCTGACATTTGTAAAGGGATTTAATCATAAGAATTACATCATGAGGATGCAAACCTTCATGTGTTGAGTAAGGTTGGTAGTTATGAACAAAATGAGTGAAGGATTCCAATCAAAATAAACTCTAAACTTTGTCATTTTTAGCAGCTTGCTATAAAACTCACACAACAAATTTGTGCTTGGTCCAGTCTATGAACAGTCACATTACAGACTTGGACAGCAGATTAAGGAGCACACATAAAACTGGCAGATGGCATCTTTCTAGGAGGGATTCCAAGCAATTGAGAGGAAAAGATTAGCACTCACTATGATCCTACAATGTTACTGAAATAATTCAAAACTAACAATATGAAATTCTAAGAACTATGCTTGGGAAGGAAGAAAACCAACTGAAAAATTTAAGATGGCCAAACAGAAAAAAAGTCTGGCAGTAATGGTGAATTTAAAAAAAATCTAAGATATACTATGCTGAGTAAAAAGGCCAGTGCAGTTCTGGAGTGTGTTAAATGGTGTGCCATAAGTAAGAGATGGGGATCTTTATTCTGTCTTATGCAGCACTAATAGGGCTTCAGCTAAAATATGCAGACTGGTTTTGAGCATGACACTTTAAGAAAAGATGCAGACAAATTAGAGTGCAGACAAGTGCAGAAACACTACCACATGGTTTAAAAACATAACAGACAGTTGGAAAAAAAAAGGGTTTATTTAGTTTGGAAAAGACTAAGGAGCAATTCAGTAAATTTGTCTTAATAGTTAAAAAAAGTGTTAAAAAGAGTATTGGTTATCAGTTACTCTCCATGTTCACTAGTTTATTTTTCAGAAGGGAGAAAGAGATTAGATTAGATTTTTTTTTAAAATTAGATTAAATTAGACATTAAAAAAGCCACCACTTTTCCAGCTGCAAATGTTGTTAAGGACTGGGGGAGGCTGCCTAAGGAGCTTCTTTAACTTCATAATTGAGGACTTCAATAAACAAATTGGACAAAATCAGATAAATGGTCTGAGTGTATTTGACTTTCTTTCAAATTGGGAAGACTGACAAACTGAATTTTAATTTTAAACTGAATTTTAAATTTCATCCCTGCATTTCTATGATGCTACTGCTAAATCACTTAGAAGATAATATTCTTAAATTATCTCAAATCCATAGTTATTTTTAAAGTAACTCACTTTAAAAAATATTTGAGACATTCTGCAGCTCTTATTGGTCTTGTCAACATCATACACCTCATTTGGGGTTTGTGATTCAGTTTAGAAGGCACCATTTAAAATAAATAAACAACAACAAAAAACCTAAAACCTGGATAAACTCTTTACTTTTCTCAGAAAATGAAAGGTCAGTTCATCTCTCTTTGAAGTCATGAGTTGTGTTCATTATCAGAGGAGATTCTGTGCTGTTCAGGATCAAGATTTGATATGTTTAGTCACAGAGAAGTGTGCTTGAATTGTCACCAGACATGTGAAAACTGCAAATCAAAGTTAGTAGGACTGTCCCTGGAAACACCTATTAAATACATATGCTACGATATGTCTGTCAATTATATGTTTATTTTAGATATTATGATACACAAGTGGACTGCTATCAAATTAATTTTTGTGTGTGTGTGGAATTTTCAGAGATATTTTTAAAGGGACTATGTGTAACCTTGTAACTGAAGCATTGTTTCCCCTTAAACTCATACAGTGGAATAGCACTTTCAGCTAAGAAAATTCTTTAGCTTGGCACTGCTTGTGATTGCCAGTGCCAAAAACCTTGCTAAGGAAGTAGCCTTATCTGAATCTTCAAGTCACAACAGACACCTTGCAAAGATTAACATGTCTATAACCTACATATAAGCCATTCAGTTTGAGAACAGCAAGACTTGTATAAGAAAACTTTTCCCAGGCAAAAATGTGCTTTAAATAGACACTAGTAACATGTCATAAATATTACAATTAAGCACATTTCAAAGGAAGTCAAATAGCCTTTCTTCTTAATACTCAGCCAAGTTAATTCTTCCTAAAAAAAACAATTTACTGTGTAGATACTGATAGGCAGTCACAAATGGTTAACAATAGCACTGTGCAGATCCATCGCAAGACATTAGGTTTTACGTCTATTGACTTTTTTTTTCAGATCAAGAGCTGCCTCTCCTTTTCCCTGTCTTCTCCTTCTCTTAGCTGCTGCATTCAGATCACTTTTACAGTAATGATGTTCTCATTGTGAGCATGTATTTGAGAACTTACTTATATCTTATAGGCTAATGATTGGCTTTATCCCTCAGAACATGGAGGTGTCAGTACATATTAATAATACTGTGAAAGGGATAACAGTATTTCCATAAATTGACCTTCTCTGATGATGACTTCACCCCATTTTCTTCAGTTCAGTTTAATGACTTGAAGAGTGCTCCGTGATGAAACCATTCCCAGACATAAATTATTCACTACAGGAAAAAAAAGAAGTTCCATTTTGCAATTTTCCATCAGTGACTGAGCCTCTGTAGGTGAATTGCCTGCAGAGGCAGAATAATCCTTCTGACCCTTGTAAACTTATTTGCATCCTTTTTCAAAATGAAATAACAAAAAAAGGAAAAAGGAAGTATTATGTAGAATAACCCTTTTCTTCAAAATAAATGTTGAATCATCCATTTCTACTCTTAAAAAAATATGTGAAAAGTCATCTTCTAAAATACTTTTACTCATTAACAAGGAATTTCATTTAAAAGATATAAATAGGAAAGATCAAAGGCCTGGACTAGAACCGTTACCATAAATATTTTAAATACTTGACATTACATACCAGAAACAAATAAAAATAGAAACAAATTATAGCTTGCATTTCTAAAGATAAAAAACTATTCCATCTGCATGTTAATATTTGCATACTCAATACTACCTTTTAAACTACATTTCTGAAAGGAAGATTTTTCTAATATCTCCCCATAACTGCTTTTATCATGCCACCACATTCAACTGGAATTTGATGTAGAGAAAAAGAAAAAAAACAAGAAAAAATTTAGTCTTGTTGCAGGAAGAATTTTTCCAGTGAGATACATGGGTATCAGCTGCCCTTCCCTGGTGTTATTCCTGACATGCTTCCTTGATTTCTCAGATCTGCTGGAGGTGGTGGGCTGGAGCCAGCCTACTGTTGGTTGTCTCTGCTACAGTCTGTGAGAAATGTTCTCAGTGATAAGCCATAAATTCTTGGCCACCTAATGAGAATGGGCATCATACAGGGGAGCCTATTTGCAGCTTCAAAAGATGCTTGATATCAATATGATGCCCATTTTCTGGGTTTTGTTGTTTGGTTGGGGTGGTTTTTTTTAATGTACCTTGCACTCTTAGCATATTAAAGGTATGAACTTTTGGAGTACAGCAAGGTCTGATTAAGCATATAGAGTGTCACAACTAGGTTTGAATTTGTGCTGTGTATAAGGTCAGAGAGCAGAGTTTTCATTCTGTCAGTACAACTAAATCTTATGATAACAAGCTAGTATAGTAGAGGTTTTTGTAAATTGCTTTCTCATTTAGGCACATTAAAATGTCAAAACCTTCCCTTTCCTTTCAGAGGGTATACTCTTCCCTAATAGTATTGGGATACTCATTGTTAAGTCACAAGACAGAAGATATGATATGAGGAAATAAAAGGAAAGCTGTTGTATATAATCATCATAATCTTCTGATATTCAAGAGAATGTAATCTTATATTAGGAACTACCTGGCTGTTCCAAGAGGTCCCAAATTATGAAGATCTAAATCAAATCTGGTAGACCATCATATTTTATAAAATTGATGGATATCCTCTTGCCTTTTAGCCTTATTACTGTGTAAAAGCACAGAAGTTGTAATTCCTGAAGAATCCCAGAATGGTAAATGCAGTTCAGGTCTGGGCACTTGCTGGTTTCTGCACTTTGAAAGGTAATTGAATAGGAACAAGTACAAGTGCAATTGAATATGTAGGCTAGAGGCTCTAAGTTGCAGCCTCAAAGAGGTCATGCTGAAATGAATTTTTAAAAAGGACTATAAAATTGCATCTAAGATAGATGGGGTGCAAAAGCAATATTTAAATGAAATTGTTATGGATATAAGTCACTTGCCAGGCATTCTAACTATTTCCAACATAAAATATGTTTTCACTTCATATATAAAACATTGTTATTATTCACATCCAGTGTCATGTTAACATATTAAAACTTAAATGTTTAATGCATATATTAAAATTTTGTGTCATCATTAACACCGCTGATGAATACCCTTTAACAAAAATAATGGAAAAGATATGTCAAGGCAGATAATTTTTACAATTAGAATAAAAATACATAACTAAAGTGTGATAAGATAAAACCATTTAATTCAAAGTTTCACAATCCCGTCTCCTTGCTCATGGGAATCCAAATGCCATTTGTTTTCCTATTAGATGACATTTCAGATACTTTATTATAAACATAAATCACATCTCCTTTTGAGAAGGCAAATGACAAACTAAATTTGAGGTCTGACTTACATTTCTATGCTCCCAAGACCAAATAGATGAGCAGTTGCTTTATAGATTGTATTTGATGGATAAACAAAGAGACGCAGTGGGTTATGGAAAACATGTCACTTGGAACTGACATCTGCCCTCATCACTTGTGAGCGTCTTACCCTGCCATGTCACCTCTACAGACATCAGTTCCCCATCCTAGTTCACAACATCCAGGGGAAGAGCTTCAGTTTTTTTTAAGACTCTGCCTTTGTAAAATGCATACCCTTCTATAAGAGGGATGCAGTCCCTCTGAGCTGCCAATGGTTGTGCCAAGCTTTCCTAAGTAGGGGTGATCAAGCATAGGTGAAACACCACCTGCCACACGGCAATCACACCACATCTCACTGGGCATGTTTAAATTTAATCTTCCAGAGAATTTTTTTTTCCATCAGTGATGACTTCCTTCCCAGACAAAGCATTTTCACCTGGCAGACAGGAGGTGGTGGTGACTGCAGTCCATCAACTCTTCTCCCATAGAGCCACACAGTGAATGCACACACAGGTGCCACCAATGCAAAAAGCTGTTTGGTCATCACTAGCAGAGTAATAAATCTGGGCTAGATATTTTAATACTGTGACACGGTTAAGTTGGTTTGTACCACTTCAAGAGAAACTCTTGGACCCCAGTGGACTTACCCAAATTCATGAAACAGGTTCACTAATCAAGGCTTTACATGTGGAGAAAGGAATTCAATTGTCTTCATAAAGTAATTGAAATCTACAAGGTGCATTATTTTCACTCAGAAATCCCTAGCATTTACACTGCAGCATTTCTAGCTATTACATTTTTATTAGCGGTTTTATAAAGATCAGAGTGTTTACGTGTTTTTTTTTTTCCTAATTAATTCTAACAGGCAAGTGGTTAAAAGATAATCTCTGCTTTCATGTAATCATGATTCATTTTTTGACCATTCAGATGTAGAGAAAGATTTAAGGATGTAGCTCCTCAGTTAAAAAGACAAGTAAATAAAACTTAAAGCGGGGCTTGTTATTGCTGTCGTTTGGATTTTTTGGTTTTGGTTTGTTTTATTTTATAAACTTCTTGAATTTTAATTCACTTTTAGTATTTTGTAACCTCAATCAAGATTTCTGAAAACCTGACTTTGGCAATAGCAATGCTCTTGTCATGCAGAGATATTGTCAGCATGTATTTGGAATGACCTGCATAATTCCTTCATGAGTAATACGTTCAGGCCAAACACATCCTCTAGCACATCATTCATTTGTATTTAGGTGATGTGTGTTTATAAAGTATAATGAAGAAACACTAGTTTTTCTCCATCTTGCAGGAACACAGCATGCTTTTTCACTGTGAGAAAATTAGCTTAGCCTTACTATCAGCCAAACTAATTATAACGGGGAAGAGAATGTCCTGCTGGAACAGCAAGAACAAACTTACTCTCACCCTTTTTTTGATGCAAATCAATAAGTGAGTTTAAATATTTGTTTTCGGCCTAGTATTTCTCTGTCTTTCACTAGCACAAAATGATTTAAGAACACTTGTTTAACGATATTTGTTTCAGATAGCTAGATTAACCATATTTGTTTCCAAGAGAATGAGCAAGAGCGTTTTGCAGGGCTTTAAAAAACTTCCATTTTAGGTGTTCATTTTTAAAAAGCTATCCCTTAATGCCTTTAAATCATTCCTCTGCCAATTAAAGCCTTTTCAATTAGGTCTTTCTTAGAAAAGTCATATCTTGCAATGCTTTTGTTACTGTTTTTGATTTTAGGAACGTCAGGAATATTAAATTTGTGCTGGTGAAATCCAGCTGAAAAGAAAGGTATCTTAAGACAGCTAATGTGATGCTGATCTTCGTAATACCTTAAAAGAAATCCACAGCAACAAGTAATCAAAAAGTAGATTTTTCATCTTTTCTGGGATCAGTTAGCTTAATGTTATCCAAAAAAAAAAAAAAGAAAACAAAACAATATCCTTCTAATGATAGAGATGGAAGCAATTCTGAAAGCCGTTTGTTTCTGAAGGAATTCTGTGACATAGAAAATGTTCTAACAGTAAATGACAGAAGAGCAATACTCACTTCTAGTAACTAATGATGAACGTGTCAGGAAATTTTTAACATAATCTGACATGTAGTATAAAACATCAGATTCAGGTGTATCTGATGAATTCAAGCAATCAGATTCCTAATTGCATTTACTGTTTAATATACAGCTTTCTGACACTGAAATCATTCAAGCAAAAAAAAAAGGTAGTTTTTGTTTAAAAAATCTACAGCTTTTAAACATCCATTTTTTAATCAATTGTGCATAAATTAATAATTTTATAAAAAATAAAATCTTAAGCAAATATATTCTTAGTCTTTGCAATACAAGAGTTACTCCTGTTACAATTTCTCTGGAAGTCAGTTAAATTGCAATTGTATTTTACCATGTAATATACCTAAAAAGGCAGTCTGAAATGTAATACAAATGTCTAAAAAATAGAAAAATAATAGAAGTTATGGCAGATTAAACAAAATTCTGTTCATACAAAAGCAAATGCAGAAAATTTGACACTCATTTTCACCAAAAACTTAGAATATACATTTTAGAGACAAAAGGACTTGCGTTAAAATGCTGAATAAAAAAACCCACAAAACAACCAACCATGATGGAGCTTATAATCATGATATGATTTTGAAAATGGGGTGCATGCATAGGAAAGAAGTTAACTGTTATGCAGTTTGATAAACTCCTGTCTGTTTAGGAAAATGATAACTATCTTTTGAAATACACTAATTGTACATCGTGGATGACTGAATAATCATGCATATACATGGGGTATAGTGCGGTTTCAAACTTCATAATGGTTTGTCCTGAAGTATTGATAGATTGGTTTTACAAATAAATTGGGCAGCCTTTGAGTATAAATATTTTTCTCGAGCATGTTCTAGAACATTTGCTCCAAAGGAAATCCAAAGCAGATTTCAAAGGATCACAAAGGAGATACAATCACCATATCTTACTGAGATGGGATATGCATTCCCTTATAGATTATCTTGGAAAATCCCATTGTACATGACAATACAAATTAAAACAACTGCTGTTTTATCTATTATACTGCAAACAGACAGCTACTACCCATCAGTGCTGACTACCGAAGTTGCCAGATCAGCATACCGGGGGCAGCAGAGCTATGGTGGGGATTTCCTCTTCTCGGTGTGCAGCTCTGTAAGTACGTCACAAATCACTGCTCTGTAATTGTTTTCTACTGCTCAATTTCACAACTGCCTTCTGTATTTGTCTGTATATATCTTTATGGAACCAGATACAGATTGATCAACATTTTACAAATCTCAGCTTCTTAAATACAATTGTGCTTGTCTGGCCTGACAACAACAGCCCCGAGCACCTGGCAGCTTCCACTGCTGCCAGTGGCAGCAGCTGAATCATCAACACCACTTTGGAGTCAGCTCAGGTACCAACACAGGCAGCCTCCACACAAGTTATCTGGTCATTTGGAGGACCATGCTCTGACAATAGCGCCAAGCACACAAGGCCTTGTATTACTTGAAATGATACTAAATTTTCTTACCTTCTAAAACAGGACAGATGCATGCAGTCAACTCACTGTCCAAAGCCTAAACTAACAGAAAAGCCTAAACTAACTAACTATCCCATTGCTAAGAAATTGCTAAGAAACCAAACCAATGCTAAGAAATATTCTTTGACAGGTTTTAGTTCAATGGTATGAATTGGCTGTAGAAATTACTTTTACTTTCCTATTATCAAAAGATTAGAGGTATAGCTTTTCTTCGTCGGCCATGGGAAAGCAAAACCAGAGAAAGAGTGTTTAAAATTAAAATGAAAATAGTAATAGATACTCTGAGCACCTCAAAGAATTTTTTCATACACTGTATTTTACTCACACTTTGGCCAGGCCAGTGTTTCTGTGGTAAAGCTCTAATCAAACGTCATAGTTAAGCCTCAGAATAAATGAGTGTATAATTTAAAACTGTCACATATGGCCAAGTTTGGGTTTATTTTTATATAAATGTTTATTCAACTAATGCACTGCAAGTTAGCATTTAATGATGGAAGGATGACATGAAGTCCTGAATGCTATCAAACTAGAAAATAAATGAATGAAAATCACAAAACACTGTTTCTAATGAGACAAAAAGCAAAATGCGTAGTATTTTCAACTAGTCACTGGTTACCAAGGCTAACAGGTTAAGCTGCAATAAACACCTACAAGCAGAGGTGGGGAAAATGCCTTCATGTGACCTTTTCTGAGGCTTTCTTTACCAGGCATCTCACAAGCTTGATGTGACAGTTGTTTTAAAAGGCTGTGCTCAAATAATCAATTTCAAAATTCAGTTTATTTCTCACTTTTCAGAAGAGCACTATGTGCCGATTGTTTTCCCTCTGGGGCTGGTGCCAAGCCTATCTCAGCAAGACTGGCTGTCCTCTCTAGAAGGCTGTCCCAATGAAAGGTAGGGTGACCACCTTAATAATGATAGCTGCCACTTCAACTGATTGCAGTGAGGAAATTCAGCCTGACTCAGGGAAGAGGGCTCTCTCCTGATTTCCACAGACAGCGATTGCAGTAGTAAGCAACAAACAAGTGAGGGAAGCAGAAGACGTTCTGGAGTGCCAAGGGGAAAGTACTTGGAGGGTGGTTGAAGACAGCTGAAGGAGTGGGTCTGAGGGGACTGAGAGAAAAGGGTGCATGAACATGAGGCATAGGGTAAGGGAGTCAGACAGCATACATATAAGTGTAGGGTAAAGAGTGGGTGAGATGTCCAGGCAGAATGGGAGATGCAATCTGTGGACTGAAACATAGTTGAACCGCTAAGCCTTTAACAATAATTTCACTGCAAAACCTCCGATGATCATGAGGTGCTAATGTATAATAATTATTAATATGTACAGATATAAGTAGGCATTCTTGTAAAATACACTTATCACTACTATATTAGTAGGTAGGTAATACATATACACTACATATTACATAATTACTTGCTTATACATATATATTTCATGATTTTCGGGTTTTCAGCAGTACAGGGTGTTAAGGCAGTAGAACAGATCCACTCTTCCTCCCTCACCTGCTGAACAAGCAGAACAGAAAGCTCTGCACTCCTTTTAGCTGTCAGAACAACAAAAAGAGGAGCAGCAATAGGGTTAAGAAGGTATATATGTTGCTAAGCCAATCAGAAATTAAAGGCTCTCCTAAGGACCTGCTGAGGAACTTCCAGGCTAACAATAGAAGGCAGAAGACACCTGTAGCTCAAAAAATCTGCTGAGCCTGGGGACAAGGCAGCCATTTAACCCCCTAGTACACCTGAGTATGGTACTAGCAGCTTTTTCACCTTGCTGTGTGAGGTTGCAGGCATTTTTTTTGGTGTCTATAAGCATTTTGTCCAGTTGCCTACCTGTAAATGGGGAAATAATCACATACAACATACAAACACATATAGGTGGCTTAATGCCTGCCAAGCTTTAACACATACTCAGATAGAAAGTATTTATTGAGGGAACTGTTGCCTCTTCCCCTCCTTCTGCATTTTAAGAAAAACAGCCTTTCTGAAGTAGCTAATTAGATGGAATGTATTTTTAAGTCTCACTCACCTTAAATTAACAAACCAGAATACAGCTCTCCATTACATTGATCTGACCAGGAAGACCTTAAGAGTGTTCCCCCACCCAACATCATTTCGATTCATCTTTATTTTACTTTACTAGAAAGTGTGTCTTGGTAACTTGCAGTGCTGGGTGACGTGCCCTGCTGTGACATGAGACGTCGGGTTCTGTCAGTCACATCAACTGATGTGATGTGACGGAGCCTAATGTGATGGGACCAATGCCCTGCTGAATGCATACTGTGTCACTGTGGGATTCAGAGGCTGGTTTCTGTGAGAAGAAATGCAGTGAAGGAAGCCAGGCTTCCCATGGCAAATAAGACTAAACAATTTTTTAAATCATAATGCAATCAGGTGTTTGCTGCATATGAATATACAAGTAGTACATTCATTGAGCTGATTTTGCTTTTCTATTTGTTTGCAACAGCACTTTGATGATACAGAGTCATGAATTTCACATGAAGTGTCTCTCAATCTTATGAAACCTTTCCTGGAGTCTTTTTGAGAGTCAGACTGGGGTGCGGTCTTGGAGTGCTGCTCTCCTTGAGACGAATGTTGTTTCTGGAAGGCCCATGCATTTATGAATGCCACAGGGTAAACTTGAAAATCTTCTGCAGTCCCTTCATGATCAAAGCCAACAGCCATTGCTTTTGCTATTAGCTTTTCACACCAAACCAGTCCTATGTCCCTGAACCTCAGCAACTAAACATCTTGAGATGGTTGTTATTTTGGGAATGTTAACTAGTCTATACAAAAGCACCATGAAGTTTACTCAGGTCTTAAAAATGTTTTCAGAAGACTTACAAAGAAATAAACGTGGTAATCACCCATTAAACTATCACATTTAGCACAAGTGTTGGCTTTTAAGGATACATCTTTCTGTGCAGTGCCAGCCCTTATATCTCTGTACTTGGTTGCCACTAGCAATCCTCCCACATAAGATGGTGAGGCCCAAAGAAGAATGCAAGTCAATCCTGTCCTTATAATCTGCCAGTGGTACAGTTACCAGTGAAACTGGATGGCTGGTGAGAGCAAATTCTCTCTTTCTTAAGCCAGCTCCAGGTGAAAGCTCAAGCACATATAATTTCTTCTGGCTAACAGCACGACTCTGTGAAATGCTGACCATCTCATCACTGCATTATTACTAGTTTCACAGTAGGGGTTTTAAATAATTGCCTGGGCACTAGGAAGCTATTTTGATTTAAGATAAAGCCAATTTTATAGCAAGTTTAAAAGCTGCTTTGTTTACCTGGCTCACTTAAACAGTAGTGAGATGGCTTATTAGCTTTTCACTCCTTAAAAAAAAGCTCAATTTCTGTCCATACTGGTTATGGTAGAAGTGTACCACTCACTGTTTATTATTTTCATTATGGAGTGCTCCAGTAAATGACATGTGGCAATGTTGCAGGAACAGGGAAAGCCCTTTGAGTTACATATGACTTAGATATGGGTGAAACATCTTGTTTCAGCACCCACAGAAATGCATATGTCTTCTGGCACAGTTCCTCAGGAACATGTCAGGCTTGTTGCTTGTATACAAAAGCTCATTATCATTGATTTTAATGTAGCTAAACAGTCTGTGCTCCCACTCACAGTTAAGAATCTCACAAGTACTGTATGTTCCATCAGTATAAAAATTTATTTGGTTTTATTTTACTTTAGAAACTATCAGCTTAGAATAAGATGGACCATGCACATCAGAAGATAAAAGTAACCCCCAAAAAGCTTGTTTTTAAAGAAAAGAGCATTAGAGTTATTTGTTGGTAGTACAAAAGCCATTATCTTGGTAGAAAACAAAAAGAAAGCTGGGTGGAGGAGCAGAGAGAGAAAAACAAACCTAAGAAGTGGAGCTTAAAAGAAGCTTGATGGTACCCATTTCTGTGAGCAAAATTCACAAAGCCAAGGCAAATTCCACTTACAACAAACAAGAAAAGCCATGTGTCCAGGAAAGTCAGTCTCACCAGTCCCAAAAGTCCCAACATCAATGTGAGTGGCAGAGGGGTTATAAAAAATGAACTAACAACAAGCACTGTATAGAGCACATGCATGAAAACTTCCTTCTGTGTCATAAGTAGCTGCCAAACCTGCAGCCTTCAGTCAAGCAGCCTTTTAAAACTTGGAGCTAAAAGCAAATTCTTGTACTTAGGACTGTAAATGGATCTCGTGAATACAGATGACTGTCTCAGTCCTTGTGATGGAAAGATTAGCCAGAGAGAACGGCATTCCTCCTGGAAAGTAAGTTCAAATACTTTCAAAATGGGAGCAAGGCTCAGGTTTCCAAGTCATGTGGAAGAATTTCAACCTACTAATAAAATCCTATTTTCCAAAAGGCAGACATTCCTTTTTGATTCCACCACACATCTTTCCCCTCAGGCCTTCACACCATGTCTCTGAATGATAGTGACTGTGCACTGGGATAATGACAGAGCTGCTGGGTGCACTCCTACCTCCCTGGGCCCATCATGAGGCTGGGATATTGGCAAGGTAAGGCTGAAAAGCCCTAGAGGGCTTAGGCTCCACAATCTTCCATCCAACTAAGATAAGAGGAACTCTGAATGCATGTGGTAACAACACTCTAAGACTATATAAATAAGTTTTGTGGTGTAAATACAGGTTCCTGGATAGTGTCTCCTACCTTTAATAGTTAGGCAAGTTAATTGGGTTTTTTTTTTTTTAATCATTCTCTTTGATTTAATTGCCCATATGCTCCCCAGGGTGTATTTAATTACCAAACTGCCACTTTGGATCCTGGCTAAGTACTTAAGAATGAAAAAAAGTCTTGGACTTCAGGAAAAGGTGAGTTCCTCACTGCTGGACAGTAGCTGGCAGTGCCCCATAATTTACAATTCAGGACTTACAAAGCACAAGTGAAATCTTCTCCTTCATGGCATGAGTGGATCCAAGTGGTGAAGAGGAGGTTAAGAGGGCTACTGACATCCATCTATTTTCTCCTTCCCTGACAATATACACAGATGGATGTGATGGCTAGGCTCCAGCTTGTGTGATGTGGGGCAATCCGGGTGTACCAGAAGAGGAGGAAGGAAAAAGGGCTGTGTCTCACCTGTGTCTCTACATCAGTTGCTGGAAATTGCTCAGCTGGCAGACAGGAATTTCCAGGAAAGTGATGTCATTGCCAGTGCATCTCTGCTGGGATTTGGGCTGGTAGGTGCTGGCACCACAGCTGCTTCCTCTGGTGCTCCAGTGCTGTATGAAAGATGCTGTCAGAGCATCATCAGGCTGACTCTGCAGGACAAAGAAATACCTCTGCTGTGGATGCTGTTTATGATATGGTGCAGTGAAATCACTGCCATCTGAGATGGCTGAAATAGCTTTGGGAGGTATCTTGGAGGAGGATCACTGGAGGGAATGGCTGTGCCATGCCAAAGAGATGAATTGCATGATCTAATAAGTGTCTTCCACCTCTAGTATTTATGACCCCCTGATTATTGGTAAGGAATGAGGTAGAGAAAGAGACAGCAGCTGATGGATTAGGATGCTACTTAATTTTCATTACATGTCTCTTCATCTGGAAAACGAGGCCTTTTAACCATCCCTATGTAAGCTCACCACTAGAACATCCATCGCAAGTTGTTCAGTAAAAATGATGTTGTTTAGACCCTTAAGCATGCTTCCTCACACTTGGTGCGAGTGGCAGTTAAATGGTGCTGTAATGTTTATATCTGGCAGTTAGACACTTGCATTCTATTTACGTGGCAACATCAGTAGCCCTGATGTAAGAGGCAGTACTGCAGGGAGCAGTAAAGATATTTCTCTGGGGGTAGCTTGACTGGTCTTTGTTCATAACAAGATGTCAATTATAACCATTGCATTTGAGGAACAAGTATAAAAAATATAGGGTTGGTTATATTTTTGCAAGGGAAAAGAAGATTCCATAGCTTGATTAATTTCAATGCCTTCTCAGGTATTATTTTTCTCTTTCTAATATTATTTCTAAGACATTTGACTCTGTTACAAGTGACAGAGCAACTTCAGGTCTTGCTATGATCTCCATCCATTCTGAATAGCTTTTCCCTGTCTCATCCTATATGAGATTTCTCCGTTGTTTCAATCTTGAAGCAACATCATAGAATAATAGAATAAAATAGAATAAAACTGTTTTTCTGTGTGCATATAGACCCAAAATGCTTTGAGAACAAGATGAAAATATTATTTTGTCTCTGACTTGTAACAGGGAGAAGAAAAAAATATCATCAGTTATATTTGAAGTGTGAACATGGTACATAAGATAATTACATTACCTGGCTTTTCTTTTTGGGGAAAAAAAAATACAGTTATAAAAGTACTTTCCATGGGGTGAAATTTTCAAAAGAGCCAAGCATCCACAATTGGGACCACATTTCTAGAAGGCTTTAACTCTGGCACAGAAATCAGTGGCCAGATGTCCAAAGAGCTCTAAACACTCGATTGTGGGCATTTATAAAAATCTGACTGTATTTAAAAACACAAATGAGAGCTGAGCTCTTTGGAAAAATTTGTCCCGTGTGCTAGGTGTTGAACTGGCTTGGAAAAAAAGTCTGGGTCCGAGTCTATTTTGGTGAGGGGTGGTTTTTTATTGTGTGTTTTTTTGTTTCTTTGTTTGTTTTGTTCTCTATAGGGATTTGAATTTTTTTCCCCTGTTGTTTTTAAAAGAAAACTGATCTTGTATGTCATTAACTTGTTTTTGTGGAGATTTGCATCTCTAAGCACATACTTCAGTTTTGCCATCTAAATAGTCCAGTTGACTTTAAGAAATATTGATGTGCTTGAAATGAAAATGAAACATGTGCTTTGCTGGGCTGAAGATTGAATTTATCACTTGAAATCCCACCCGATTTAGCCATGAAATATGTATTGTCTTCACCAACAGGTTTCGTGCTTGGAGGAACTGTGACTGAATGGTGGCCATGCACAGTAAAGCAATGGCTATCGCTGCATGAGTCTATCAGTGTCCTTTTAATAACCTCTCCCAGTAACTTCTAATTATTGCATTTGAGACACAGATAACATGAAAAAGCTCACTGGCAACATTTCTTCTAGACCTGGACATCAAGAGTCAAGTAGGCTGGCAATGGAAATTCAGATTTACTGAGCTCATTATTTTCCAAAATTTTAAGGAGCATTTCATGAGGATGGGGTTGGACAGGGACTCCAGACAATTCTTTGATTTTCTAAACAAGGACTCAATGTTACCTGAAATTAGAGTTCAGTGGCAAGCTGTTCAGTGTTCAGTGGGACACTACTATTACTCCAGGGAATCCAAATGCCTCCAGGCTGTGGGAATAGTCAGGGTTGAATCCATTCCTGGATGCACACTTTTCAAAGCAGGTATTCCCCTTCTGCAACTCCACTGAAGTCACAGGATGGAAAGATTCTTAGTCTGCCCATTGCTTCTGATAAGAGAAACTGAAGTGTAATATGTGTCCAGGTGTTTTCCCTTGTCATATTACTTTACTGCCCTTCCTCTCCTTTCCCACTCAAAATGGAACAATTCCAAAAGAAACAAGATACTTTTATCCAAAAATATTATTCAGGCTGTGAAGTCTTTTCAGAGGGTTGTTCCAATGAACATTAAAAATGGGCAGCCTTATTCCCTCTGAAGCCAAAGTGTTGGTTAGAACATCGAAGGCAAAGGTAGTATATCTTCTGTTTCTTTTAGAGGAATATATATCTACTTTAGGTATGAAATGAGCTTCAGAGAATGATTTAGTCATACTTGTGAATGACATCAGATCTGACAGCATTGCATTGACTTATGGAAAACTAAGGCTGACTTGCTGGTGTTAAAAATGTCAACCCTTTTCCAGGAGTTACTGATGCCTGGAATCTGCTGCAAGTTACCATGAAGGTGAGAAGAGATAGGGACACATAACTACCTACATGATAGGCAAAAAATCACAGAAAAGCGTGCTTTGAATGTTGTATCCTACATAGAAGACTAAAATGGTTGTATTGTAAAGCCACCAACAATTTCTAGTGTACAAGACTAAATGGATTTCAGGTCAGGGAGTCTCAAGATTAGCTGATGGATGAGATAAACACCTCTCATCACTATACTGGATCAATCCTTAGTTAAGTGCTAGATTTATGACTGCTCCTCTCACCCATTTTCAGATTCTCTTGTTTCTGCTTTGGCTCAGGGCCAAATTAAGTTGTTTTACTAAAAGTCAATGTTCAGAGCCCCGGGTCCTGGAGTAGAAAGCGATTTCATGACCTATGCTCTCAATTAAAAGAAAATGCTAATTTTGTAGATTTGATGTTTATCAGTATATAGCATGTGCTGCCTTCACAAGCCCAACCCCTATTCTCATGACTTTAAACAATAACATATAATCCTGACTGGAATATTTTCTAGGAGCTGACATGACCTGGTTCTTTATTCCTGTGATCCTGAACAGAAAGCTAGGAAAGGGAGGAGAAGTGTGGTTCTGTCACAAATACTCTATTTTGCTCCACAGCTGAAGTTACCACTTGTCACAGCCCCTGTAAGGTTTTGAAAGCGTTTTCATGTTTTCCTTCCACAGAAAACCTGAAATTTCATGGAGTGCTGAGAATCTGAGCTAGTAGGCAGCTACAATGTTGAAATGCCAGATAGCTGCAGCTGTGACCAAACTGTAACCAAGAAGTCAGCACCTTCCAACATCTCCAGGCCTACTAATCTCAGAGCTAGGAAAAACCACATGGAATGATTTTTTTATCTTCTGCATAAAGAAGATTTTTCCAACTGAAAGTTGTTAAGCATTTCCATACAACTTCATTTTCTATCTCTCAGTGGCACTGTGCAGTCAAACTGTTGTGTTGGGCAGCTACCATGAACACGTGTCCTGGAGCTCCACCAAGGCTTTTTCCCATAGGGAGATTGTTCAGTTCTGCTGGAGGTACTGAACAACACAGTAGCTCTTGACAAAACATTTCCTTGAACATTTGTTTAGCAGTGTATAAAATGTCTGTTCCTCTAGCATTTATCCACACCTAATCAGAAATTGCCCTTTAAACAAAAAACACGACAAAGAAAAAACAAAAAAACTATGTCAGCTGTGAATTAAAAAGACTGAAACTGTGGTCTAGTCTAGATATGGATAGAGCAGCATGAAACAAGAAGTATATGCAAAACTAATCCAGCCCTGCACTGACAGCTGGACTAATCGTTATAAAGGTATTGAGCATGCAAGTCTTTCAGTCAACAAACTGGTCAACAAACCATCTAGACTCACTTTTTTTAACCCTATGTAACATAGATGCTGCCCTTCTATGGCCTGGTAAGAATAAACTTGGGTGGAGCAGCAGGACTCCCTATTTGTACATTCAAATCCGCTGACACTCTCCTCAAAAAACCCCTCCCTCTAGTTAGACAAGGCAACTGTTACTGTCAACTCTCAGACAGAAGCACTACCTTTTCAAACAATGCTTCACAACTCTAGAGCATACCTTTAAGTAGGAAGAGAGGACTTTTCTACCTCTCTTACTTAATCTCTTGCCTAAAACAATTACCATGGGCAAAGTGAACTGGCAATCACAAGTTCTGAATTCAATAGACTTTCCAAGTCCAGAGCAAAGTAGTTCTGCTTTCAGGCTGAATCTGGTAATCTTCACTAAAAAAAATCTTGATCCCTCAAAGGCTGAAAATTTTCCAGGGTTATTAGTTTCCCATCTGAAAACACAGATTCACTGACGTAAAAATATCTTGAAAGACAATAATATAGTACATCAAGGCTATAATACAAAAAGTATACTTAGCTCTCATTAACATACAGCAATTTGATAAAGTCAAACAAATTTTTAAAATGACATTTTTTAGAGATTTCAAACTGGGAGATTTTAATTTATTTGAGATTTATCTGGGATTTCAAACAATGTCTGAATCCGAGATGAACAAAAATATCAAAATATTCGACTCTTGCATGGAATTTGCAGATTAAATTCTCAACACTAAGAGTTATTCTGTGCAGCCCTGGGCTTGCATGAAACCATTAGAAATGGAGCACCTAAATTCTGCCAAAGATTAGTCTCTTTGGAGGAGGAGTACTCACCTGCATCTCCTGTGCTTTGATCTGCCATTGTCTTTAAAGAACTGAATACATAAATAGGCAGTCACTTACTGGGTGCAGTCTATACAGTCACTTCCAGTTGGAATGTTGGCCCTGAATATTTGAATTCCCTCTTTTGCTTTTCACCCCCTTGTTCTCTGCCAAGTTGTAATTTCCACACTGGATTGTATCAACAGTGGTGGGAATAACACTTCTAACTGCATCTCCACTTCCATTAAAAGCAAACATTTCCACATAAATCTGCTAATGTAAGGCATGATATTCCTTACATTTTTTTTTTCTGTTAATGATGAAAACAAATGAGTAAGATTTATCTCTTTGACAACTCATGTGGGTGTGAATCTTTAATTAGCATATAACAGGTTTAGACTTCAAGTCCCTATGGGCGTGGGAATCACTTAAAAAAGAAAATCCCACTTGGTAAAACTCTGGCTCAGGAAGCCAAGAGTATTATTTTAAGAGATACCTGTAAAGATGAAGATTGCAATCTTCATGCATGTCAAGGTAAAAAAGCAAGCTATTTCATCTCCCAGAAACTCAGTGACCATACTTTGATGACAAGCCAGATGGCAGCTGTTCCCCAAGCCCAGTGCCAAGAAAGATGATTGGAGCTGCAATTTACCTTCCGTGGTGAAGCTCAATGCTGGAGCTTACCACAGCTGCGAATTTGGCTGCTGCCAGTAGGTGTGTGCACAGTTGGTTTCCTCCCAACTTGGATTCATCAGGTAAGAGGCTGTATCAGTACCCAGCAATTATGAAATTGGCATGCATTGGATTGTTTACTCACAGTAATATTCCTACTGGACTTTATTAAAACACCATCTGTTGTCAGTGCAGACAAAGAATCAAACCAGAAATGTGCATGCAGAGCGAGAGAGTGTGTGCCTGTGCGTGTGTGTGTACGTTTAGCCGTGTTGCAGGATCAGGTCACATTTCATATACTCTTTTCTTCCTTCCTCTTCCTTTACAGGTAGCTTTTCTTAATATGCCTTACATTCTTAATCAGTATTTCTCCTCTGTTAATTCCACTCAGAAAATAAAATTACATTGAAAAAAAAATTAAAATTGTGGCCAAAGTGAAGTTTTATCTCTGTGAGTCATGCTGGAATGGGAAAAGCTCGAGTCTTTGCATACGGGTGGAACTCAACAGCATTCGCTTTACTAC
Source organism: Colius striatus (assembly GCF_028858725.1). NCBI lineage: Eukaryota > Metazoa > Chordata > Aves > Coliiformes > Coliidae > Colius > Colius striatus. Next base: position 21,096,590 of record NC_084762.1, on the reverse strand, counting down.
AAATTAAAGCCGAAACGGTTGAAGAAAAAGTCATCTGACTGAATGATGTTGGGTTACAACAAACTTCTGAGTTAATGTGTAGTATATAGGGTGAGTAATAAAATATATCTGCCAATAATAATATCTTTAGGGCTTCAGAAAAAAAAGAGAGACTAGCTTTTACAATCAGCTGTTTTCCTGTTCTCTATTGCCTTTTTTTTTTTTTTTAATCTTTCAGATGGGGATCAGATACTTCTAATACACAGCTGGTCTCCACAAATGGCCAAGTATCATTTTTCATATACCAGCATATAATTCCAGGTGAAATTAATTAGGTGGAATTCTTCATCAGGTAACACACTAATAAAATATGATGCAAGTAATTAAAAATGCAAATACAGGGAACAGAGCAGTAAAACTTAGATGTGTCATTTCAGTCCTACAAAAAGGCATCTGTCAATTTAAATCTTTAGTGCATGCACACACACACACACACACACACACACACACACACACACAAAGCCTTTAAAAATAAAAATGTAAACAAGTCCCAATTCACATCATAAGATTAAAGCTGTAATAAAGGGAGAGAACACAAGCCAAGAACACCCCCTGGGAGAAGGAGGAAAGTGTGTTAAAATGCTTGGGTTGTTTATGAACTAAGTATTTGGAGATCTCTCAGTGCTGAATGAAGGAGTTGGGGTATTTTAGAGGACCCACAGGGAGGTCGTTTACTACAATTGGGAGTCATTAAAGCCCATTTTGCTCAATATACCCAGTCATTAGAAAGAAAACATTAGTCCTAATATAAGTGAGTGCAATCTACCACCTGCAATAGGACTGGGCATAGTTGAAAGAGAGGGGATTTGCCCCAGATATGAGCCCATCTTTGTTGCTTTATTTAATTTCATGTATACACAGACTTAAATTAAAGACACAAAACATTCATTGCGGGAGCTTGACTCTGGACAGGGTAGAGCATAATTTCATGGCTAAGGTATAATTACCTGTTCTCTGTTTTCCACTCCGTGGTCTCTGCCCTTCCATCAAATGACTTAAGCCCTGAGCCACACATGTGCACTTGTCTACTCTGCCAAGCCTAGGATGGACCTGGTACATTATAGCAGCAATTTCTCCAGCACTCTGTATGCACACCCTCCCCTGCCACTAGACTCTTGTTTGTTACTTACTACCAACAAAGGACTAATCTCAAGTTTATACCAACGTTCCTCTCATAAGGAGGTTACAGGACTTTGCTTTTGTGCCTGAGTTTTAATTATTTATTATATTAATGGGAGGAACATTACATTACTCGATTTATGTCCTGTGAAGAACTTTTTAAATCATCTTATCCATTGTACCCTTCAGCACGTCCAAGGAGCAAGTTCATCTTTTTAACCATGCAAATTTATTTTTTACTGGAGCAACTGAGAGGGGAGCTTTTCCTCTCCTTCCTCTTTCTGATAATTTTGGCCAAAATACTCACTGCTCTCAAAACCATTCTGCCATATGGCCTGGAACTGTAGAGTTCAGCCTCACATAGGGACAAGGCCAGCTCCACAGGCAGCAGAACCAGGAAGGTTAGGAGATAACAGACATGAACTGTCTTCTAGGGAGCAGCCTCTGTAAAATCAAAGTTCTTCTCCCTTGGAGGAGGTCTCCCAGAGAGGTAGAGACCAGAATGATTGTGCACATGTTTCTGCTGAGCCACACACTGGAGAACCTGATTTAGGTTCTATAGCCCTGGGAAACACTTGAAAGGCGTATCAAATAGTGACTCACATTAGACTTTCTTATACAGACCAGGTAAAATGAGAGTAGCAGGATTCATCTGTCCCCAGTATCTATCCCTTTTCAGCCTCAGATATTCAAAGTTTATGAAATGGCAACACTTAGAAAAAGGAAACACTGAGTTAGGCAAGGTGGATTCCCATCCTCACTACATCATGAGACATGAAATATCTTTAAGCTGTTTAAGTTGAATCTCTTAGGGGGAATAGAATCATAGAATGGTAAGAGTTAGAAGGGATGTCCAGAGATCATCTAGTCCAACTCCCTTGCTAAAGCAGGTTCACCTAGATCAGATCACTCAGGAATGCATCCAGGTGCATTTTGAAAAACTCCAGGAAGGAGACTTCACACTCTCCCTGGGCAGTCTATGCCAGAGGTCACTCACTCTTACACTAAAATAGCTTTTCCTTGTGTTTAAGTGGAACTTTTTGTGTTCCAGCTTATGTCCATTACCTCTTGTCCTGTCACTGGAGAGAAGAGTAAAAAGTGTCGCCCCATCCTCTTGATAAACACCTTTTAAATCCTTGTAAGTATTAATGAGTATTAGTCTTCTCCAGGCTGAACAGCCCCAGTTCACACAGCCTTTGCTTGTAAAAAAAGATGTTTCAGTCCCCTGATCATCTTGGTGGTCCTTCACTAGACTCTCTCCAGAAGTTCCCTTTCTCTCTTGAGCTGGGGAGCCCAGAACTGGACACAGGACTCCAGATGAGGCCTCAGCAGGGCAGAACAGAGAAGAAGGAGAATTTGCATAGACCTGCTGGCCACACTCTTTGCAATGCACTCGACGATGCCATTGGCCTTCTTGGCCACGAGGGCACGTTGCTGCCTCATGGTTAGTTTGGTGTCCAACAGAACTCTCGGATCTCTCTCCACAGAGCTGCTCTCCAACAGATCAATCCCCAGCCTGTAGTGGTGCATGGGGTTGTTCTTCCCCAGGTGCAGGACCTTGCCCTTGTTGAACCTCATGAGGTTCCTCTCTGCCCAACTCTCAAGCCAGTCAAGATCCCACTGAATGGCAGCACAGCCTTCTGGGGAATCAGCCAGTCCTCCCAGTTTGATGTCACCAGCGAACTTGCTGAGGGTGCACTCGGTCCCCTCATCCAGGTAGTTGATGAAGATGTTGGCTAATACAGTGTTCACAATCTGATCTTTCAATAGCTTATTCTTCCTGAATGTTAACATTTGAAATGTGGTTTAAATGGTTTGGAGGCCTTCAATTGCTTTGATAATACTTAAAAGCAAAAAGCAAACTTCTGAGTAATGCTCATCTCTCCAAAAAAGGAAAAAGACTGTTCTCATTGGAAAGTAAGTTTTTATTCTTTATATCCCTTCAGCCTCCAAGCCTTCTCTATAGGGGTTGTGTGCAGGGGAGAGGAGAAGAAAGGTAAGTAAATACATAAAAGGAAGCTGCCAACTTTTCCACAACAGAAAGGTTTTTATGATCCACAAATCCATTAGGAATTCAACAGAAGCAACTAATTACAAGAAGCAAGTGCCATGTGCAGAAATGACCCGTTAGAAAGATAGATGCCAAATATGTTTTCCAGCAGCAGAGCCAGGGTTTGCCCCACTCTGGAGCTGGAAGGGCACCACTGGCACACACACTGCCTTCTGCCCTACCTGTGCATCAACACTTCCAGAATAGTCTGCCGTGCTGTGCAATGCAAACATGCTGAGGCTGTGTAACATCTGTGCCAGCACTTCTGCATCCATATTAATCATTTCCCAGCTCTTGCTGGGGCAACAAGGAAGAAAATGTTGGCATATAAATGTAAATCACTGTATGTCCTCTGGAATAGAATAATAACTGTGTTGATTTACCAGACATGCACTGCTCCTGGGGACGGATGGGAAGGATTGGCAAAGAAAGGTCTCTACTTCCAGCAAAAGAACAGATTTGCTGAACCACACAAAAGGGGTTGGTATAATCAGAGATGCTTCTGTCTATGAAATTTGTTTCCCATTAGACTGAGCATGAGGGTTTCACCTCATTGCAGGTTGAAATGTAATTACTTCAGCTCTGGTCATGTCCAAAATAGAAGCATACAGGGACATTATTGAATCAGTTACATGGTGAGAACATAAGGGCAATTTTTTTCCATCCTATATGGAATTGTGGCTACCTCTGAAGTTGTTGGTTGCATGTGTTCTCAGGAAGAATTGAATCATTCTGAGACACTGAATAAAATATGTGAATAGGAAAAAAAATCAAAAGCATTATCCCAAATAAGGTATTTAACAAATTGAAGAAATTAAATTAAATTAAAGCTTACTGACTTTCCTCATCTTAAAACACAAACAGAAAAACTTACCTCAATTGAGGTCAACGATAAAGCTTTCACTGGGACCAAGGTTTCACCAGTCGAATCTAATGTCACTTCTTGACTACAGCAATGAAGCCTATGATCCATTTGCAGAGGTTTTTACATTTCTTTTTCTCTCAATTTTTCATTTAAAACAAGCTCATTATCACATTTAATCTCTCACCACCTACATATTTGTCATGAAAAGAACACGATTAATCCAACACACAATGAGAGCATCAACCTAAAGCCACCAATGGAATGAATGCACATTGGTCAATTCATACTATCTCATTACCTTCCAGCAATAACTCTTTGTTTAATTTTACAGACTGTATTGACCACAATAAATTATGTAAAGCAATTTTTAAAATGTTTCAGGATTTTATGGAAGGTTGTCAGACTGCTTCTCTTACATAACCGTTATGTCAAGACATAAACTGACATTTCATAATAATATTTTTCTCTCAAAATTTTTTGTCTATATGCTGCACTCAAACTTTATGAACACACAATCAGCCGCACATACAGAGTCTGGTACTTTGTACTGTGTTATCTGTTCCAGGTGTACTGCTGAAGTTGAAAACTTTCCGTGAGTCACACCACACACCACGGGCTGAGTTTACAGTCCATACACTTTAGAGGACAAGCAGAACTGTTCAAAAAATCATGCAGTTTAGAAACATATATATAAGTACCACTTGTGAGATAGCATGTTGTATTTCAAAGGAATACTGTAGCATTTTAATACTTTAGCAATATTTTTACTGCCTTTGCCTATATGTGTATGCCAGATATTTTTGTGGACTTTTCTTAGGTCCCAGTATTTTTTTCCATTTATATAGCTCTTTTATTGTGAAAGTACCAGACATTTCATAATTTTTGAATGTGTGCATGGCAGAAGGTAGTAATGTCCCAAATCAATATTTCAAATGATACAAAAATCAAACAAAACTTAGGATAACAGGTGTCATGTTTAGTAAAAAAAAGTTCATAATTAAATTCACATAATAGTGTCTATTACACACTACTTCATTATTATATACTTCATTATACTATATTATTCATTACTGTTATACTAATTCCTTACATATTTCATCATTATATACTTCTTCATTATTATATACTACTGCAATATGTACTATTTCCTGATCAATGAGTACCTCACTATGAAGGTCACTAAAGGCCAAACAAAGAAAGTCAAAGAAAGTAGACAAAGAGAAACAAAGAAAAAAAGTGACAGACTAACTCCAAAGTGTTGCATCCTTATTTTTAATGCCTCAAGTGAACAACAGGACACATTAAATTGCCTAAGGATCAGAGTATCCAGAATGATAGAAAGATCACCTAATATTTCAAGAAGTTAAACTTAGGCTTTCCAACACGTCTCAGACCTAAAGATATTTTTCTCACTTAACAGAAGTTACTTGAATGTCCCTCAACTAATCTAAGCAAGTTACACAACATGCATTTCATGATATGATGTGTCATCATCTGGCAGTGCCAGCTTTCTATTCAGAACTGAGCAGCTTGTTTAGGCTAGAAATTAGTACTACCAACTTCACTTCAGACAAGCAGCTAGAATGCAGGCAGAACGTGCTTGAGGGTGTCATGAGTTCTACAGAAGTGACCTTGCTGTTCACCAAAGACTTAGCTAAGCATCAAAAAAGCTGTTTTCAGAAAGCATGCTCAATGGTGACAAACTATACAGCTTGGGGCTTGCAGATTCACATTCCCAAATTACATGTAATTTTTAAAAAAATGTCTGCTAGGTAGATGTGTCCATGACTTCACAGCCCATACTCAAGAATTAATCAGGTATAATCCAAAAAATGGAAGCTAGATGTATAGTTCTTCATTCTTACCACATCAGAGAAACCTGACTGACTAATGTCAATGTCAATCAAAATTTTCCCAAAGAAAATTGGATTGTCTGCTTTTCCCAAAGTTCTCCTACAGATGGTAACAACTATGTCCATCTATCTGCCACTGGGTAAAAACGTACTCAACACTAACTGTTCCATAGCTATAATACAGACCTTAAACTGTTTTCTAATAAAAAATAAAAATAAGAAAGCAAAGCAAGAAGTGTCATTTGGTAGGTGTCTGAAAGCTCTGACACAGATTTGATTCTTTGTTTGGCTAATTTATATCTTGCCTGATGTGCTGAGTCTTGTCAGTGGAGATATTTCTACTTTGTCTTAACAGTCCCCAGAAAAATAGGATCACATACCCTAGTTTGATTTTCTAATTTATAAATTTTTAGGTAATTATTGTAACAAAATGCACATATATGATATAGCGTAATGAATGCTGGAAATATGGTACAAGTGTGTAGGTACTGCATTTTCATTCATCCATTAACCACTTAAAATCTAGAAATTTTTCTGTGAAAATACAATAGAGAAAGCACAGTTATATGACTTGATGCTTTCTCTTCAGCATGTCCAATTTTAATAAAAAAGTCTTTTAATATAGAGTAAATGCTGTTCAACAATTGAAAAATGCTGCTTCACAGATTATTTATTCTGCTTCTACTACCCCCAACCATCAGTTTTAATTCTGAAGTAGTGCTAAGTTTAGGAGGACAACAAAACATCCTGAAGAAAACAAATAACTGTGCTATATTGCTGGTTTGTATGGAGCAGGCACCCAAGTTTACCACTTCCAATGTATAAGTAGCATTTATCTGTGCTGTGTGGATGCAGCATAATGATCAGGAAGCAGATTTTCACCAGTATATAGACAAATCATTATACTGACATGAGCCAATGGTCATTGGTCAAAGAGATGACAAGGCTACTCAGATCCTGATGTTTAATAATAAGGCCTGTGCCTTAAGTAATTACAAATCTTATATGGCTGACGTCTTAATTCATGAGATCTTGGTGTATATAATTGGACAGAAATATGAACTTAGTTACACTAGTGAACTTGCTTTCCAGAAGAAGAAGAAAAAAAGAGAGATAACAGACTTCTTTGTCATCAAAGGGTAAAGAAATGTGACAATCTGGGAACCAGTTTTAGGACCCCATCTGCTAAACCAGAGAGAAATCAAGATTTTACAGTTCTATAAATATTTTAGTGTATGCCATCATTTATGAACTCTGGCAGCTATCATAAAATCTCTCTGACTTTTGTTACAACTGCATATAAGGCCAGAAAATTGCATCTCATGGTAAACCATAAAAACCTAAGTAAAAGCACCATTCCTTTCAGTATATTCTAAAAATATACAACCTCCCTGTCAGTACATGGCAGGGTAGTTACCATCCCAAGATGCCTGTTTCCCTCTCATTTTTTTTTATCTGATCTTACCCTGGTCTTTTCAAACCTTTTTGTATTTCAGTATCCTTTTATGTTCCATAAATAACAGCCATCACAATGTAACAGCTGAAATAGCTTTTACTTTGTCACAACGTACTGTAAGCAAGAGACACTTGGGTGATGCTAATGTCTTGGATACAGGAAGAATTTATGCTGACCTTTTCTCTAATTGTTCCTGAAATTATTTTCATTCAATGGTGAGTTTCTCCAGAGCCCTGAAAGGGAGCTTGCCTCAGAGCAGATTTTGATGCTTTAATCAACCAGTAGAAAAACCTCTATAAAAAATAAGAGATATAAATAGTTATCCTGAGATTAACAATGCTCATTTTAAATGTAAACCCTCAATCCTGACCTGTGTTAAAAAAGGTCTCTAAAAGACATAGAGATCATGTATCATCAAGTTTGTGCAGAGAATATTCTGACATTCCAGGTACAATCTGCACAGCTTGAATTATAAGACAATGCTGGCTAAAATCACCTGCCAGCCTGAATAATTCTTATTTATAGTTCATTTCAGCAAAATTTCTAGAATATATTTCCTTGAACAATTCTTGGTGGGGGTTAGGGCATGGAAGGACAACAAACAGGAAATGAGACAATCACTCTATTAAAAATAAACACAGAAATCAATAGGTTTTCAAAGACTTTAAATTCAGGAAATAAATTTACCAAATGTAAGGCCAAATTTCAGAAGGTATCCAGACAGGACAAGATGTAACATCTCCATCATCTTATTTGCACAGGCAAAATAGAAATCTGAACATTGAAGTGACTGCACACACAACTATTTGCAAAATAAGTGCACAAATCAGGTTTCTATTGTTACACATTTGAACTGTGCCTATGCCTTCGCAAAGGAATTGCCTAAAACACTGGACATGTTGCTTCTCTTTTTTCCTCCAACTTAAACTTTCTGTAGCTCTTAGTATTACCATGTCTTATGATCTACACTTTTCTGAAACAATCATATAGTTTAATCTTTTGGACGCGATGGTCTTAAAGGTCTTTTCCAACTGTAATGATTCTATGATTCTATGACATTCCATAAAAAATACAGAGTTGTCTTACATATGTATATATACATAAATATATGTATGCAGCGATGCACATTATATACTATATAAGTCACATATATGAGATATTTCCAAACAGTAAAACAATAAATATTCATCTTTTAAAATCTTTCTATTTTTCTTTCTTTTCTAGTAAATTCAAATTGTTGGTAATTAATTTGTTGTGTCCTCTCTTAAAAATATTGAACGCTTAGTCAATACCTGTAAAAAATATGATGGAAATTTATCCTGGAGATAACAACTCCACTGACTTCCCTTGAGTTAACAGACAGGTTAATTTAATGATTGGTTCCTGAGTAAATGTAAGAGAGATTTCAGTGGTTTTCGAAAGGTCATGCTCCATTCAATAGCAGTTGTGTTACTTCCTCAAGAGGAATTATTCTTCCATGATGAACACACTGATTCCTATACACAGTACAATCATTTAGGACAATATTTCAAGCATTTTGTAGTTTGAATAAAAATTTGCTTTTATCAATTGGAGGAATGGTTTTGAGGAAACTCAGAAATCTCCATCATTGTATACTCTTTCATACAGAAGTGCATTTCAGGTAATATTTTTCATCCTTTTGGTGTTCTAAAATAGACTGAAAGGATAGACATGGGCCTTGATTTGCATTATTACTCAAATGCAATCCTTTGGTTGTTTTGATCTATTCAAGATACTGACCATTTCCTGAAAATTCATCTCATTTTAAGCAGGATTCCCTTCAGAATCCATGTGTTGGTGCAAACTTACAAAAGATTTGGCTTGTAAAACTCTGAAGTCACTAGATAATGCCTCCATCAGGAAAATAATTTTACCTCTTTTACCATCTGTGACCTGAAAAGAAAGCAAATTTTCTACCACAATAGAAGAGTTAGACAATAAATGTAGTCTACTTGGAATATTTAACTAAGATCTTCCAGATGTTACATCTTCAGACAAACATACTGTCTTTCTTCTCTGTGGCTTTCAGGTTGCTTATCCCCCAAAACATTGTTTCTCTAGATTCTATAAAACTGACTTGTCTATCAGTTTAACAATGCTTCCATTTATACTAGTTCAAGCCCATTGTTGATGGTAGTGCTTCATCTAATTTACGACAAGAGAAGAACAAAGCCCAGAGTCTCTCAATCTTTTCAGTAGCAGGCTTTGAGCCAAAACCCTTGAAGTCGCTTTTCCATGGACTCCAGGGATCTCTGCATCAGAGTCCTAATACCATTGGGAGTTGGCAGTTCAGGAGAGGCTACACAGCAGTAAGAAAGAGTGAGTTCAATAGACACATAAAGATTTTCTGCTGGATTTTCTCTGTTGATATTCAGTGAGTGAAATCCTATCTCCAGAACATGGAGATAAGAGAACTCCTAACATCAACACTACTGGACTTTCACTCACCATCAAAGTACAAATGCACAGCTTATGTTTGTCTTATTATAAGCACCTTTGCTGACTGTATTTTGCAGAATATTTTTTGAAACAGCACAAAACTCTGATCTACTGAAGAGAAAGAAATAAAACTTAAATGAAGGACTAAGAGGAATGACTAAAGGGGTAAAGAGGTAAACTACCTGCAAACCAGGAAGCTGTATCTGCTCAGATCATAGCATCTGCTCTCCCTTTAGCAAATTGCCCTGGACTACATTGTTTTTCAGGGCAAATTGTTACAGAGTGCATGAGCAACACTAATAATAAATTCTAATGGTGATCAGAATGAAAATAATAAATAGCTTCTCTGAGTACTTTCAAGTTTTCTATATATGCTGCTGTATATATACAACACTCATTTCTTAAAATGGAAAATTTTCTTAGAATAAGAAAAACAATCTATCTTTTCTTAAACTCTATAATTAAGATTCCTTTTCCTCTCTCATATAGGTTCTAATTCAAGTGAGCATGTATTGTCCATATCCTGTGTCTGACATTAGATCACAAATTCCTCCTCATGCACTCTATGAAGAAAGCCTATGCTGTGTGCTCAAATTGCTCTCATCTAGTGAATATGATGGGAAGCTCTCTCTGTTCACCTGCTAAAGCAATTGAGATTTCTGAGGAGACAACAGGGCAGGCACTCAGGATTGACCTCGTAACAATTTCCCTTGTCTTTTCTAGCTTTCTACTTCAGCTTCTTTCATCACCATCAGCTTCTGCACTACTTTGTAAGAGGTGGCATCAACAGCTGCCTGTGAGACAGTCACTGTAGCTGACAGTAAACAAATAAATACACTGAGAGCACAAACAAACTCTCAAATGTACTTCAATTCAGAAAAAAAAAAAAAAGAAACAAGAAAAAAAAAGCAAGCACCAAGTTTTCAGATGGAAATGGGGTTTGTAGCTTCCTCGACTGTGTATACATCAGTTGGATGCTGCAGGATGCTTTTAAGAGAGAAAGAGGTTTAGTCCTTTAGGCTTCTGTTTCTTGCTTAATTGGTTTAAAGGTTTTCCAGTTTTGTTTATTTAATAATGTGGATTTGTCACACTTATTTCTAAATACCTTATGAATAAGAAACAAGAGTATCTTTGGATGTGGAAAAGTTTGCTTCAGTTTTACCTTGGCAAGATTCCCATCCCCAACTCTCCTCCCTGCTACAATGTCACATCTCAGTGGAAATAATCTTGGAGGAACATAAGAGCAGATTATGTACAATTAAACAACCATCATTTCAAACTGACATATAGTGGTGAACCTGTGAGAAAATATTAGTCTGTGAACTGATGCTGAGGCCAGGAATCAGCCTCAGTATGGAAAACAAGCAGTCACCTCGGACAGCAATTGTGTGTTGGATAGTGTGAGTCCGAGTCCACTCTGCATGCAAAAACATCAATGCTAATTTGCAACCAGCCCAGTGCTGTCTTTGATTTTCATCCATTTCTCACAATACTCCTACACTTTTCATTCTAGCCCATGGTTAAGTTGTATGGAGCTAACTCAAGCAACTGCTTAAAATGAAATGGATATTTCAGGACTTTCCTCAGTTTCAGCCTTTATCTTGCATATCACTGGAGAGCAGGCTGGTTTGTTAGGCTGAATAATGTCTCCAAATTAATAGGTCAGCTACCAGTCCAGAAATAATTATCACACGAAGGGTACCTTGTGTAGGCAAGTTCCTAAGAGAATAAGTACATTCACATTTATCACATCACAACCTCCATTCTCCAGACAACTTCTCAGAGATGTGACTGGTAAAGTACAGCAGCTGATTTCTAAGCAGGAAGCACAGCAAGGCAGAACTGCACCAAAGCCAGGTGTGCTGTCCCTCATGAGTGCACAATTGTGTTTGCTCAAAGGGCTCTGGTGAGCCATGAGCCCTGGGAGTGCAGCTCATGGCACCAGGAATCAGCAGCCAAATGCCACATCAAAATGTCATGTGAGTGCTTGGCTTCCTGTGCTGCACTGTTTTGTAGATACTCATAGATCATACAATTAATTTAGTTGATTACTTGCCCCATTATTAGACTTAAATTAGACATTGATACTACCAGTAGGTGGAGGTCAGCAGAGTCTACTAGAGTCTTCAACAGAACTTTCTAAAAAGATTCTGTTTATCCATAAAAGTTACATAGACATTTATCAAATTTTCATGATACCTTTTTTTTAATTTATTCCAGCAAGCAATCTTTTAAACAAAATATTTATCAAAACAATTACAGTGACAATATAAACAGTACAGAAAGTAATGTGGGGGAAAGGGACCTGGGGGTGCTAGTGAGCAGCAGAATGAACATGACCCAGCAACGTGCCCTCATGGCCAAGAAGGCCAATGGCTTCCCGGGGTGTATTAGAAGGGCTGTGGCAGTAGGTTGAGAGAGATTCTCCTGCTTCTCTACTCTGCCCTCGTGAGACTGCATGTGGAATATTGTGTCCAGTTCTGGAATCCTCAGTTCAAGAAGGACAGGGAGCTACTGGAAAGAGTTCAGTGCAGGGCCACCAAGATGATGGAGTATCTTCCTTATGATGAAAGGCTGAGGGAGTTGGGGCTCTTTGGTTTGGAGAAGAGGAGACTAAGGCGTGATCTCATTAACGTTACAAATGCATAAGGGATGGGTGTAAGGAGGATGGAGTCAGGCTGTTCTGAGTGATGTCCAATGATAAGACAAGGGGCAATGGGTGTAAGCTGGAACACAAGAGGTTCCAAAGGAACACAAGGAAGAATATCTTCACTGTGAGGGTGATGGGGCACTGGAACAGGCTGCCCAGATGAGTTATGGAGTCTCCTTCTCTGGGGACATTAAAAACTCACCTGGACAAGTTCCTGTGTGACCTGCTCTAGGTGGTCCTGCTCTGGATTGGGCTAGATGATCTTTTCGAGTTTCCTTCTAACCCTTAAGATACTGTGATTTTGTGATTTGCGCCAGTGTAACTAAATCACTCGACCTGGACAAAGAAATTGTACTCCTAATATTTAAGTTAGAGAAAATTAATGTAGCATATTATCCCATTAATTACAGCTGTTCATGTTTTCTTATAAAGCCATCAGGAACGTCAGCAATCCACATTTCATCATTTGAAAGAATAGATCTAAAAAGCGAAATCTGAGTCTGAAATTCAGGAAGACGTAATAAAGCAACAAGAACTCATGAAAATCAAAGACATGTTGCCTTTCACAGAATTACTGAATCTTCCTGAAATTGACAAAATAATTTCCCTAGATGATTATTCAGGTAAATCAGAGTTTTCCAAGCCTGACCCCTACTGACTGAAAGTAATGGGAGCCTTCTCCCTTGTATGTGGGAGTAGTGGATCAAATCCTCACTATTCTCCAAACGAGTCCGGGAATCTAACCATGGTATAGATAGAACAAATTTAAATTCTAGCTATCTGCTTGGTAGGGAGCATATATGTTTCCATTAATACGTATTGGTAGCCTTAATCTATTTGGGATTGAGTGAAAACTAGTATGAGAAAGAGTGCACAGAAAAAAAATAGAAAAGTTTTCCACTGTAGAAAATCACACAGATCTTGAAGTGATTTTTAAAAAAAAAGTCTCTGACATCTCATATTAAACTATCACATTTGGAAGGTACAAAAATGCAGCAATGATACTTCACTCAGCAGCAACCAAGAATGATGAGCACAGGGCAGTTTGTTTCCTTGTTAGTGCTTAAATCCCTTTCATCCACTCCCCACCTCTATCTCAATCATGAGGCTTGGTGAGGGGGGGTTTAATTAAATATCTGAGCAGAGTGGACTCCAGACAAACCTTCAGCCTGCACAACTAGATAGTCCCATCATGTGCCCTCAATGCTCAGGTGACTTGTAGCCACACTGTACTGCCACCTCCGTTGTTAGCTCCCATCTGAGTTTTGTTTCGTTTTGATTAGTTTTTTCTCCAAAAGTAGTGTGCTGTGTCATATAAAATTTGCCAGGTGGTAAGTTGTATGTTTCAGTGCTGTAACTCCCTTTCATTTCAATACATCAACGGTCCTTACATTACTTATTTCTACTTTGCACTGTTAATACTGCTAGATGCTCATCATATTCTATAACTGAAATATTGTCATTGTTGTGTTTTCTCAACCTGCTATCATTTCCAAACTGTATTCACATATCTATTCCATCTTCCAGATGGTTGGAAAAGCTGTAGAAAACTAGGCCATATTCCAGTTCCTGCAAAACCTCAGTTTCAAACTCCCCACATCAAAAACCTGTTGTCATTCATCCTAAATTTCCCTTTAAAAACATTAAATGGTCATTTAGCCATTTTCAGCCAATGTAATAGTGTTCCCATCCCTGCCATTAGGCATTGTTTTCCAAAGGGAATTTTGTGAAGCACACAACCTGATGTTTTCTTAACATCCATAAATATCACCTCTGTCCTCTTCCCTTCATGTGCCATTTCTGTCCTTCAGCTGAGAACCACCACAGTACACAAGCTGCTGTGGCAGTTTGCAAGTTTCTTGCTACTTCTATAGTAATATTCCTTGCTACCACTTTTCAGATTTTCTGTCCTAATAGATCCATCATTTTAATAGACAGGCAGATTACATTTACTAGATGCTAAATGTCCAGATTTGTCTTTTTCCTGGTTCACCTACACTGCACTTTATGCATTACATACTCTGTTTTATTCCAGCAGCCAGTGGTTTAGCTTTCAAAAGTACCTCTTAGTGATTCAGGATGTTCCCTAATGTCTTTAAGAGAGAATTTGTTTCACTGTGTTCTGTGGATTTGTGCATTTATCAATAACCATCCCAGCTATGATCTTCATTGCTTCTTAATTTCCCATACACTTTTCTTTCCCTTTAAATGATAGATTCAAAAAAAGAAGCTTAGTGGTTCAGTCATATTAAAATCATAATTGATTTTGCCTCACTCCTCATTTATTAATGGACTTACACTACCTTCTCACTAATAAACCTCCCAGTAATGAGTTTAGTCCACAGAGGATATATTTCCACCTCAACAAACCACCAAGCAATTTAGGACAGTTGGTAGTCTCTGCTTTAGGGAGTCCAAAAACTGGAATAGAAATTTATGCAGGCCATAATTAAAGTACTTTTAGAGAACTGTGTGGGGAGTTTGCTGACATTCTTTGTGCTGTGCCCATCTGTGGTCAGTGTAATTAATCCTTCACTCACAATCGAATAGGAACTAATCTTCATTCAGTTTTTGATAGAGAGGAAGCTTCAAATACTTATGCAGCAATCAAATTCTGGTCATTTTCTTCCTTTAAACTGAAAAGATTTGTGAATTTAATGAGGGTAGATCTTTTTGGAGGTGCTCAGTGCTGGGGAAGGCATGTAGACAGCAGAAAAGCCATTCACTGGGGCAACAGCTGTTCCAGATGCGTGTAAAGTCCAGTGCACTCAAAAAAGGCAGAAGTAAGACTTTGCCAGCTCACAGTCACTAGTGGGAGAAGATTACCTCACGGAACTAAAATATAACCTATAGTTTCTACTGGAATTACTTAAATGAAAGCATAGTTTTACACTTGAGGGAGGAAAAGTCCCTGGGCTGAGAGACTATGCACTGTGAGATAAGCCAAAACTCCAAGACTGTGAAAGTTTAATCATGTCTTTTTCTGCATTAATGACAAAGTCCTGTGACCTCTTTTCTTTCCAGGACTAGTAAGATTTTAGGAACAAGAAACTTATTTGTCCAGTACCTAAAACACTGGTGTCATGGTAAAGGGAGGGGCAAGGAGATGGTGGATTCTCATAAATCTAAGCTCATAGTGATGCGTAAAAGGAAACTCCTGTTATAGTGTTATTTTCTCCTGTATCAGTACGTTCACCGTGACTGTTGACTGGGAGTCAGATGCTCCCAGTTTTTCACCTCACAGGGAGGATGGTGCTGAAATCTTGCATTTTTGATTTGCTGGCACTTGATTCTACTTCACACGATGATACAAATACCTCCTAACGTATAAGGGAGAATCAGGTCAAGAAAGCTGAACCTTTGCATAACAATCACTTTTTTCTGTATCTCTCCTTTTGGGATCTTTGGATTCTGGACATACAACGATCAATATGTTTTCTGAGCTCTGGGATGGACAGTACATGTTTCACTTCTTGATGTTTGACCCTTCTTCATACACATAAATGCAACTGCTAAAGGGAGATCAGTCCAAGATTTTACTTTCCCCTAAATGCAAGTAGAGTTTTATCCATGATGATTCAATGCCGATAAAAAAATAACACATGCACAGAAAAAAGTAGCTGCCAACCTATCACAATAACATCAAACTAAACTCCATTTACATTGAGATAAATGATTCTACTAAGTGAAAAGGAATGCAAAATCTGGGAGAGGATACAGGGAGAGAACACAGGAGAGTCCAGCTTTTCTGATAGCATTTTTAGTTGTCATTAAATGCAATCAGTGCTTCCAGAGATAAAATACATGTTAACACATTCCAAAACACTTCTATTAAAATATTTTTTCAGTACTTCAGTACAGCAAATGATGCAAAGCCAAAATTCTCTAGACAATGCACAGAACACTAGAGAATTAGCTTAACATTCTGACAACCCTGCAATTTTATTTAAACAAGTACTTCCCTGTCCAATTCCCTGCAGAGAAGTATTGTACCCTTTTGTTAATTGTAGTGGACATGTTGTAGATCTCCAATTACCTTCCCAAAGGACCACTCACTACAAGAATTTTTTTTTTTGTGTTGCAAGCAGAGCTTTGCTCATTCTTGTCCCCTTCCTAGTCATCTTTCTTTTTTCCTTTTCTTCATGCTTTTTTCTTTTCTTTTTTTTTCCTCCCTTTTAATTTGCTGTGGATGAGCTGAAAAACTAGCCTGCCCTCTGTTCTTTCATGACATGATGCAACCTAATCAATTATCCCGAACCACTTTGGAGTAAATAAAATGTCTACACTAATAATAATTAGTCATTTAAAAAGAAAATAGAATCATGGAACTCCTGATGGGACTTAGGTAGATTTTAGAACACCACATTTTATGAACTGAGATTATTAGACCAGGAAGAAAAAACTTTGAAAGGGAAAAAAGTCACCTTTGGTAATTTATTCTGACAGACAAGAGTCAGTGTCCCTAGACTTTGGAAATCTGTGGCCCTTCGTAACCAGTTATGCCAAGTTCAAGTAAATTCTTCATGAAAGAAGTCAACATGTATAGCTGTTCTACCAAATGCCATTTTTGATCAGTAAGTTGTAAAAAAAAGTTTTTTTAAAAAAAGGTGTTTCTGACATGGCTCTAAGTATTAAGGGCATGGTAATAAGTAAAATATCTTCATGTGTATAGATGCTTCCACCAATCTTCTCTATACTGTAAGCATTTCACATCCTTTAACTAGCATCATGTTGTTATATGTTAGAAAACAACATAACAACGTGCATTGGAACCTTCTACCTCAAGCTGCTTGATCAGCTCCTGTGAAGTAAGGAGCAAGAAAAAATGTAGGAATCATTTTAAAGGCTACAACTTTGACATAGGTAAATATCAGACCACCTACTGTAGTGTTCCAAAGTCTGCGTTACTTTAAATGAGAATACTGAGTACACTGAATATATGTGTTTTCTCTCATGCTGCTTGATCTTGGCTGGTGAGAGACTGAACCAATTGCTTGTAAAAGTATAAAGTGCATCAGCAAGGAATCACATGATTGATAATGCTATTCTTTGCGGACTAGAATGTGTCTGTTCTTATACATTGATGGTGAGGCATGAGGCAGGCTTATATCCCTGTGGGCCTGTTGTAGCTTCTGACAATCAGGTGGGAACATGCAGAGAGAGTGGAGAAAAATCTTCATGATGCAGGCTAGTGAAGATAAAGCAATGGCTCACAGAAGGTCTTCATCAGTCCCTCCATGACTGCTCAGCTGTGATTTCTGTGACATGTATATATCAAGATACTTGCCTGTTTAGGCTCTCATACCACTTCTCCTGTAGTAGCCAAATGCTTCTGTCACCTCAACAACATGCTTAATTTCCAGCTTTCCCGGTACTTCAAAGGAGAATTCACCTTTCTGCTCCAGCTGCTAACATCTTGCTTCTGCATGTTTTTCCATGTTTTACCATCCACTTCAGAAAAGGATGTTGCCTGATGTTTCCCTGACATTGACCACCTTGAAATGTGATTTTGTGATTTTTGTCAAAATGTAGGACATGGATCCCTCGCAGGCTTTTATAAACATGAGAGTTCCCATGTGTCGTTGACACTGATGAATTACTAGATCAGTACAGAAGATCTTGGAAATGGCAGTGGAGCTGACTCTACTGGAGCTCCTGAGAGGGACCAGAGGGGTTTTTTAGCCTTTTTTAACATGATATCAGTTAAGCATTTAACAAGTTACAATAAAAAGCAACTTTCCAAGGGAATTTTTAACACAATGGAAACAAATTACCTTTGAGGTGGTTATCATTTGGAATCTTGAGTAGAATGAAAATAAGGCAAATGCCAACACATATTCATCCACATTGCCCAGAATGACTTGCCAGGCATCCCTGTTTCAAATCAAGTAAATCTGTGTGGCTTCTCTTTGACAGCAACACAAAATCCTGTGTGAAACACATTAAATGGCACAGCTGATGCAGAATGTTACCAGAAGATACTGAATCAAGCAGCTTTTGTTTTGAAGTGGTTACCACTGTTATGCAATTCTCTTAGAATTTGCTTCTTTCAAAGAATGAAAGGAAAAAAAAAAGCCTCAGCAAACAAAAACCACAATTCCCATACATTTCTCAACTCAGATGATGTTTCTGTACTCGAACACAGTCCATTCACAGCAATTCTAAAGTTCTGGCATTGACAGAGACTATATTTGTAGCACTCAGCTAGAGTAAAGGCCCAAATTGTGCATGATGGGTGAGATGAAGGTGTTTTGTGGAAGAGAGAGGCTTCAACTCACTACGCAAGAATGATATATATAAACAAAGAGTAACACTACTGTCAGCCAGCAATGTGCTAACTAAGCACGTGAGCAGCTTTAAGAAATCCCTTCTATTTTGAGCCTTTCTGAGGCTTTCTGTAGTCACAAGCAAGATAAGAGAGAACTATTGTGGACAACATTGGTAATTTAAGGCTGTGGACATGACTGATCTTTATTGATGTGTAGACATTAATTTACAAGCTTAAGATCTTGTCCATGTAATTTTGAATATATCCAAGAAGAGAAAAGCTAAACTTAATATTAACTTAATATTAAAAACTTCTGAACAGTTCACCAAATACTCATTTGAATGATAAGTACGAGAGAAAGAGCAAATGGTTATCTCCTTGTTACTGTTCTCATGTGTAAGCCAGCCACAAATGTGCTTCCAGGCTATGAAGGTAAGTATCTTACTTCATCCTCTCTCTGCTTCTTTGCCCTTGAGTGAAGTGGGAAGGGAGGGATACCATGGACAGAAGATGAGATTTGACAGCATTTCCTGTAAAAGGTTCCAAAGAAACATAAGGAAAATCTTCACTGTGAGGATGAGGGAGCACTGGAATAGGCTACCCAGATGGGTTGTGGAGTCTCCTTCTCTGGAGGCATTCAAAACCCACCTGGACAAGTTCTTCTGTGACCTACTCCTGCTCTGACAGAGGAGTTGGACTGGATTATCTTTTGAGGTCCCTTCCAACCCTTAAGATTCTGTGATTCTGTGAAGGCTCACAAAGCAAACTAGAGTGTGTGTGAAGGGATAGACAGTGTGGCTGTGAAGACTGTTATAGGTTCTGCAGGCCACCCGTTCATAAGAGAGAAATTGTCTTTTACTGAGTTCTCCCACATTTGTACAACATCTGACATTATCACTTTGCAACCTCACTCTACATGTTTTCTCACCAATGTACACAATGTTACAGATACCATTCCTCCTTCCCCAAGCAAGAGGATTCTTTCATTTCACTAAGGCATATTGTCATATCTGCAGACTTCTGGTGTGATTTTCATATGCACAGCACTTCTAGAGATGTGTGTCTATCTCTGTAGTACAGAGAGAATATTGTCTTTGCCCCTTCCTATGGCCAACACTCCCTCAACACTGCACATTTGTTAGAGCTTACTTAGTTTCTTGTTAATTCCCTCTGCTCCCTACAGTGCTTGCAGAGTGTATCTAACATGACACAGAGCAGGGATACACTTGGTGCTTCTGCAGACATATTAGCAACTACTATCTTCCACCTTCTCTGACCTTTTCTGCGGTTGTTCTCAGCACAGTAGAAGCTCCCATGAGGATACAAAAAAATCCACCCATCTCCAGTGCTCCACACGAGGACTTTCTCTTGTGCTATACACAAGTTCAGTTAGATGATCTTCCACCTTTGATCTTCTTTAAGCAGAAGAAGGAAGTCAGCTGAGGAAGGATGATATGAGCCTTCTTTCATGCTTGTTCTATTTCTTAGTGCAATAAAGAGGACAGCAGAAAGACGCTTGGGGAATTAAGTGTAAGATAATCAAAGAAATGACTGAGAGGGGTCTGCACCCTGCCAGCTATCCTGAGCTTTGCCACTCATTCATTCATGTGGCTAAGCTTTGGGGAAGGAGGGATTCCCTATTAACAGAGGTTAGTGTCTTTGCTCTCCCCATTTCTTTCTCTACCACCTCATGCTCATCTTTATTAGTTTTTTCACACTACACAGTCCCCTCATCGATTACAAGGGCCAGTACAAAGCAGCCTAATGATGGGTCAGTCTTAATGAGAAAAGCGGCTGCTCTTGAAGTGTTGTGGCTTGGTCCTGCACCCTGCCGAGTCCTGGCATGTAGAGCTTTGCCTCCTTTTAAAGAGCAGAGCCATGGAAAATCAACAGAGAACAGCCTGGTGCCTCTGAACAGAAAGGGCCATGTGCATGGCTATTTAGTGCTGTAAAAGAGAGAGCATTTGCACAAATGGGAGTGAACATAAGGAGGCCTTCAGAGAAGAATGGGGCCTTGGCAAATTTATAGACTCCCCTGAAAGAAAGTGATTACAGATCATTATCCAATTGAGGCAGATTGATGGGTTAGGGTCAAAGTAATACTGCAGAGCTCAGTGGAGGGACAATGCCTGCTTGTCAGTTCCATCCAGGAAAAGAAAGAGAAGGGAAACTACCACACAGAGAGGAAAGACACAAGCTTTACCAGCCTCTATCTGAAAAATCGTTACTTATCTGGAACATGTGTTCTTTCAAAAAAAAACCCTCAAAACCCATCCTGAAATTGCAGGAGCAGTATCACTGAGTTAAAATTAAGCATTCAGAACTGTAAAAAACTGTGCAAATACTGTGCAAACAGCAAATGCACTAAGCCTTGTAACAGTTACCCTTGGAGATCACAATGAGTATTAACTTTAGTAACAGATAAATTGCATCTTTATTTTATTTATTTAAAACAAAAACCCAAAGACATCTTCTAAAATAAATGTGTGTATATATTTTTTTAGTTTTGGTGAAAGAAGGAGGGTTTTGTTAACAGCTATGGTTGAACAGATTTGAAACTTTGCAACATCTGGTCAGGCAAAACTCAGCATTACTGACATTGAATAAAACAAGAATAAATGTGCTTCTATTGTTTCTTCCGTTTTGATTTTTAGAGTGTTCAAAAGTGCTTTGCATTCATGTACTTTTCAAATAGCCACAGAAATGGAAACAGCATGGCCCAAAAGGGAGCCCACAGCATTTATTGCGCATTTGCCTCCCATTTTCCAATATGATTTTGGAATGTAAAGAATTCCAGCAAAGAGAGAAGACAATGCATTCATGAGAGACCTGATTTCAGTTTTAATTATGTTTATTTATTAAGTTCTCTGTTGTTCCCCACATCTCAGTAACAGAACACCACACACACTTTAACGGATGCGTACCCATGTCCCTGTGGATACCAGAGTAAAGCACTGGCCCTGTTTTAAATAAAAGCTCAATAGGCAGCTTGCCTTTGGGCCACTGTCTTGAGAATTTAGCAAGGCTTTCCTCAAGTTCCATTTCAAAACCTTCACAGACACAGAAGTTACAGACCTGGCAATTGCCATGGCTTTCCTGGCACCTCATGTACTCTTGCAAAGGATATTCAGACACAAAAGGACCTATTCCCAACTCAGGATCTACTCAAAAGAGCACAGAAACTTGCTTTGGTAAATTGCACTTTGGCTCAGGCAGGAAGTACACTTACTAGAGTCACTTGAAAAAATTGTAGCAATACCAGGTACAGGTACTCTAGTTCCCATCTGTTGCAAGGATGGAAATTACCTGTCCTGCAGCCACTAGATAAAGTGGCTCAGCCTTGCACATAACTGTGGGTACACCCAGACTTGCTTGTCCTCACTTAAAGCAGTAAGGATAACAAACAAAATAGAAACATTGCTGTCTTCACACTCACCCACGATTTGTAAAAGTGTTAAAAGCATCAGGAAAGACTTCCAGAGTCTCACTCCATGCTGTACCTCTCATAGGAGCACGTATGCTTTTTTATATTCATTTGGTAGCATCCCAGCTGCAGGACAGTTCTACAAAGTGCTTCTAAAACAGAGTCTTTAATATCTTTGCTAGAAGAAAAGAGATCATTCACCAAATTCCTGTTGCTTTTTGTGTGTTGCTTTTTGTGTGTTGCTTTTTGTGTGTTGCTTTTTGTGTGACTCTTAGTCACCACTTTTATCTTCTCTCTAATGATTCTCAAAAGAATTACATATTCAGTGTAAATGACATCCCTTTTCCACTACCCCAAGACAGTTTGTCATGTCATCTTCTGTCTATAAACCAGCAAGGACCTCAAACAACATTCATACCAGAGAAATTACTAGAAAGAGCTGTGGGGGAATCTATGCAATGCCATTCCAAAGCATCTTCCCCCACCTCAGAATCTGGTGAAACCAAGGGTATATTGCATGGTGGAATCTTTCAGCATATAATGGAGTTGTAACTGAGACAGGTTACCACATATGAAACTTTGTACATTGTGCTGAGATATTTTTCTGTCTTGCCTTTCCTTCCAACTTGTCTCTGCTTTGGCTTAACAATATTCTTTCCTGCTGTGTATGGTTTAGAAACAACTTGTAGCTACTCCTTTCCTGAAGGGCTGCTGACATTTGTTTCTACTTGCCTCCTCCAGTTCAGCAGGAGATATGCCTATGTGCAGGACTCCATATGTTTTCAGAGATAATCTCCTTTTTACTACTAGTAAGAATAACCTTGAGTACACATTGCACTGTCACAACATATTTTCTATATGAATCAGAAAGTAAAACCAGTGCATTAGAACAGCAGACCATATTTTTAACAAGCAAATTCATAAACCATGCTTTTATGAACAGAGCAATCTGAGGGGTGGAAGTGGATCGTATCACAGGGAAACAGATGATTTGAACTCTCTGTCCTACCAATATCATGTTATGTTAGGGTCAATCCATGGAGAAATCTCCTTCTAAGTGGTGGTTGGGTGCTGAACTGTCCACACTGTTTCAGAGAAATCAGTGTGAGTACACCAAGTGGAAATCAGCACAGAACAAGGTCGAGGGAGCAAAATGGCTGTTCCCTTCCATTCCAATCAAGAAAACTATCAGCTATTCAGGGAACAAAAAAAAAAAATCCCAACCAAACCAATGAAAACCAAACCACAAATCCTAGAATCACTCAACTGGGAATAAGAGACGGAAAAGAACGTTTCTCTTAGGGACACTTTCTGCTCTATTTATAGCTGTAGTTTGTATGATGCTTAACGCTTGACCCACGGGGTTCGTAGGTAAGTAAGAAAAGCACAGATATGTGTATTCTAAGAGTTATATTTCATCCATATGTGCAAAATAGTCACAGGAGAGCTGCAGAAAACTACACACTTGGGGTAGCAACCTTCCTAGTCCAGGAACAACCCTCTGAATCATACTAAGTCTATCCTCTGGCAAGTCTTGAGTTTTGACAAGTCTGCTCGCATGAAAACCCAGAGTAAAATACCGAGGCATTCATTGTTGGTGGGAGCTTTGTCACTGACTTCATAGGATCCAGGAGTTTAGAAGGAGTAAGACTTGCTCTCTATTTATTTTCATTGTCTAATGCTTACAACAGTATAGTGGCACAGAAGATGCAATCTTTCCTCAAAGAGGTTGTACATATAGCCTCGCAGTCAGGCCAGTGTGATAATGATGAAAAGAGAAGCTGGTCCACTTGAAATTTCCAATATCCAGGAAGATTTCCCTTATTTTTAAGTTTTTGAGGCCAAATAATAATACTAAAAGACCTTTCTGCCTAATAAGGCTTCCTTTTTTCCCCCTCACTTTTTTTAAGTAATTGAGTTTTGTTGTTGGAGTTTTTTTTAAAGGGAAGTATCTTGACTGTGTGAGTGAATTGGGCTTGCTAAAACACGTTTCTGACTGGTGAGGTCTTATCGAAACGGTATGCGATTTTTTGTGTTGATACAGCATCTCCTGCACACAGAGCTGGCAGAGTACTGACAACAATTTCAGGTATATAATTTGTCTAAGAAAAAATGCCAAAATTGTGCTGTATTATTCACTATCAGTTTCTCAATTCTGCCTACAAACAGCTTGAATCACATAATAACTTTTGTGGTTTAGTGCCTTTCTTCATAGGGAAGAACATCTTCCCTGTCCTCTCAGGTTGGGGAGACTTTAAGAAATGTTGGCATTGCAGGTGTCTACACTCTTGTAGATGGGGATTCCCACAAATTGCAAAGCTCCCTAAAGATCTGCTGAAGCCTCTTCTTTACCAATAGGTCCAACTTTATTACTTGTTGTACCAGATTACTGCCTTTAATTTATCAAAAGATGCATCCTAGTGTTGCATTACGTATGGGTAGTAGTACTATTGTAGCTGTAGAGTCTAAGAATGTGAGTAGGATCAGGTTTGTATGTTTCTGTATAATTTCCCTTCAGAATGACATAAGAAAGTCCAGAGTTTTAGGAGATATTGATCAAATGAAATGTATTACCCTTCAATAGAAACTTCTGTTTATGCACAAAACCATGAGTGAAAAGGGCATTTAATTTTACCAGTGAAGGCAACATGAAGGCCGTCTTCTGTCTAAAAATGCTGTCATGTTCTCTGTTAATTTTCTGTCCATAAAGATGTGTTTGGCCATCGAGGTCATTACTCTAATGCACAATAAAATGCTGAAGAACCTCTCGGCCCATGTCATTCCCTCGAATCAAACCCAGGTACATAATGGGGCTGAAAGTTATTACCACATGCCCGCTCTTTGCAGGCTTTTGCAAAGGATGAGGTGGACAAAGTGTAGCAGGTAGACAGGCTGTAACACCCTAAGAAAAATATCATGGAAGCAGATTCAGCAAGAGAGGATTGAACATGAAGGACTAATTATATCCTGTACCCTTCCAAGGTGTTCTATCTACTGAAACTAAGATACATGAGTGATGAAGATATTGAAGTCCGTAGTTTAGAGCAAATGAGAACTATTCTGTGACTAGAATGAAAGTCACATATTTTCAAAGCCAGTTCAATTAAAAAAAAATGCCAGTCCCAGTTTCTTGGACCCATCAATTAAACGGTAGAGGAAAATGTTGTCCATTTGCCCCACAGAGGACCTAGTGTATTTGTAGTCCCCAAAAGCATATGGTCTAATCAAAACTGCATATAACAAGAAACAAATCCAAGAAACTCAGACAGTTTGGTTAATGAGACAAAGAGCAGCTTAGCATTCATTCCCTCCTAAACAAAGATCTGAGGAAGGGGTATGGGCTGAGGAGGGGAGGGAGAGTACAAGAAGTACAGCAGGCCCAAAGAGAAGGGCACAAGCAGACAGTCAATTAGGTAATGCATCCACGCCTGATCTGAAGACCTGTTGCAAACAGAGCAGCCATTCATGCACTATGACATTTAGGTCAATAGATGTCATCACATGTTTGCCTGGTACTTATGGTACATTCGTGAAACATCACGTGGCAACACATGATAAAACTCAACCCCTGATCACAAACTACAGTGGCAAAACGAAAAGCATCTTTGATTTTTTTCCCATTTAAAAAAAGAAAATCATCATTATTTTTAAAATTCAAAATACAACCTCTATTTCCCCACTGAATTCTCATTATACATTTAAATGAATTATAAAGAACTTATCATATTTCATGCTCCATTCCTGAACCATTACTCTTTCTAATTATCTTAGGATTTTTAACTTCCAGGAAAATACATCGAGCTCCTCCACTAAAAACATAGATGCAACTATTCTTAAACATAGGACAGTTGCATTTTTTTTTTTCCAAGGCACACATTTATCAAATAAAAAAGTCAGAAAATAATTTTCCTTCCTATTGGGAGTTACTTCCCATTTGGCCAGATGCATTACGTTGTTTGTCTTTTCTGTTTCTGAAGCATCTGGCAGCAGTTACCGCCAGAAATGTGATAATGACCATGGTCAACCAGTAGCTTGAGCTGGTGGATCTTGTGTTCTGAGCCGCAGACTAACCGAACCATAGATATTGCTTTCTCAAATACAAGCAACACATGTCAGCAAGCACAGCAGAAGAGTTTTGTCTGTTTTCTACAAAAAAAAAGGACCAAATCCATCTATATCACATCAAAAAGCCACAAAGTGGAAGGATTCAAGGCTAAAGGTTTTACAATAAGTAATCATGCTATGGGCTCCTACAAGGGCTTGTATCTCCTTTGAGATCTGAGTCAAGACATTCAGCTAGTTTTGGAAGCATTTGTGATGTTGGCAGAACGAGAAGCTGTTGAGTTGTACCATTCTCTTTGGATGATGAGTCGAATTTACCAACCTTCGATGTAGAAAGGAATTTCTTCTCTTTCTTTCATCCTTTCCCTTCCTTCTGGTGTGTAGTATGTGTTTGACATCAAGAGATAAAACAAAGAAAGGGAGAAGAAACATCAGCATTAAGCATCAGTTTTAGGTGAGGAAGCTTTGCTCCTGTTTGTTTTACCTAATGATACCTTGGAGGAAAGGCAATCCATACTCTTAATAGATCCCAAGAAACTTTCTCTGCCAATTGGTTATGAAGGCAAGAAGAATAAATATGAGGAGCAAAAGCATGAAACAATGTGTTAGTAGGAAGGGGGGAGAAAAAAAGAGGGCAAATATACAATGGCATATAATTTCTTAAATCTGTGAAAACCTTGCATCAGCAACACATTCTGTTATATCTGCTCAGAAATCTTTGTAGAATAAAAAGGCCAACACAGTAAATTTTAGGACTGCTGCTACAAAAAGTTCCTGAAATACAGAATACAACCAACTGTGCCTTTCTTTCTGGCCTGGAGGAGCCCTCAAAAGCTGTGAATGAATGTGTGCAAGCTTCTTATCATCCAGAAATACACATTATTAGAAATCTGCTAGAATTAAGCTGCCAGCGGCAGCAGTACCATTACATACTCTTGGCCTGTATGTCTGATGTGTGACATTTTTCTACACCCTGTCAGAGATAATCTATCACATAACCATCTTTTGTATTACACTTTGAGACTGTGGTCTTTTAGCAGAAATATAATTATGCTTCAAATTATGATGCTCACCATTAGGAAGATGATCACAGGTCTTGTACAGAGGAAAATATTACCAGATAACCCAACACATGCTAAAGACCAGTGCAAAGTATCAGTAGTGGACAGAATCACAAACCAGCCCAAAGACTGAGACACAATAGCAGCTATGGACTAAGATGATTTTATCTCCTCTGCTTATGCTCAAGAAATGCAGGATTGCACTTTCACTTATTCTGAGATCCATAGGTCTGATGAAAGGGAAGTATCCTCAACCATCTGTGTCACAAACTAGTCTCCAGGAAATACCCAGATGATGTAATAGTTTTTTCTTCTAGAGTCACAGGATGCTCCAGAATGCTGTTATTTGTTGTTATTTTATATTAAATATAAAATGGGAATGTCTTTCAATGAGCTCCTTCCCAACACCTCCTTTGCCTTCTGTCCCAAAACAACTAATCTTTGAGTTTTGTGTAGTGCTACATGTAGGTGGAATTTGTGTTGCTTTCATTCAAAGTCTACAGTCTTCTAATTCAGAAATTTTCAGTGATAATAAAATAGCAGAAAATGAACATACAATAGATGCACTTTGGGTCTCAATATAGCAGAAACTGGCCACCAGGAATATTACCTGATATTAATGGGTTAGGAAAATATACTAAGTCATAGTGTACTATCCAATCCCTCTTGGAATTGCCCTGGAAGAACCAGAGGGATAGTAGTCATCAAATATACTATGATTAGAGCTATCACTCCCTGTAAAAAAGATGTGGACTGTGGAATGGGATGAATTAAGACGCAACATAGGAATGAATATCAAATATTTAGTAGAATAATTCAATGGCTAGCAACTTGAAAATTAGACCATTATGACAATAATAGCGAATCATTTAATTTTGTTTAAACCATAGAGAAAATAATTTCATTAGTACGAACACATTATATGGGACAAGCAATAGCAGGACACATCAGGATCCCACTGAACCTATTCTGACACATCTGTTCTTCGATACAGTAATGAACAATTTGGAAGACAGGGTCAACAACAAGGTGACTAAGTTTGGTGGTTATGCAAAATGATCTGTGGTCATCAAACTGACTGTGAACAGCTGCAGAAGGATATGCCAATATTTAGTGACTGGGTAAAAATATGGCAGATGGAATAACTTGGTGATAAATCCAAACTAATGCATATGGGAAACCATATGTCACTGTATATAACTTTGCTGTGTCTAGAAGCCTGCATATGCTTCTAGATACCCAACATCTCTGAAGGCATGTTAGATAGTTGGAACGGTAGGGAGCAGAGCAGTGGAGATGATCAGAAATATGAAATTCCTTCTATATGTAGAGACAAATAAACTCAGACACTTTCTATGTGAGACACCTAAAATTTGAAGTTCATAAAATCATGAACGTCATGAGCAAAATGAATACAGATTATTTTCCTTTTATGTTGTTATATGTATAATTTACATGTATGTATTATTTTCTATAACCTGAAAAGTAGAGATCACAACTGAAAGCAACAAACAGCATATTTAGAATAAATGAAAGTGCTTGTTCTCATGACACATGGTTTTATCAATTGGATGCTTTGGATGTTGAAAGCATAAATGAGTTCAAAACACCCTTAGACACACTCGTAGAGGAAGCGTCTATTGGTACATCTTAAACACCACGACACAAATACAATATCTGGCTCAGGAAGGACAGGTTTTCAGGCCTGGAAGGCTACACCAGGAGCAGTGTCACTCTGTGCTCACGCTGTTGTCATCCTCAGTCCCCAGGCTCCTGTTACCAGCCACAATAGGAGACACTTAAGTTTATATTACACCAGAGAGGAAAGTCTGGGCTATGTGAATATGCCTCTAAGGAACTTGTAATAATTCTAAGACAGTGAAACAAAAAACAAGTTGGGTGTTTTTTAAGTTGACTCAATATTTCTCACTGTAACGACAATTCATTGCATTCATCACTTTTAATATTTGTAGTTTAATCCTCTACTTTAGTATTAACCTCCCAAACACTTCAGGTCTTTGAATGCAAAAGAAGTTATACACGAGCAAGCTAGGAGTGGACACGGTTGGTTTCCTGGTTGTTTAATTAGAAACTGAAGCAAAAGGCATCCTGCCGCAGGGAGACGACAAGGCTGCAGATTGTGACACTGCCATAGCCTTGCTCTGTCTCTCTTTAGCCTTAAGCAAATCTGATCTTGAGCATCCTGACCCTGACTAATTGCATACTGTTTCCTGTGATGCTGAGAAGCTCCTTCCATCCATTGCTGGACTGTTAAGCTTCTCTGCTCTGGCTGATAATTAAGTGGCAGAATACTGAACTTTTTTGTTGCTGTTAGTTTAGCAGGTTGGGTTTTTTTTATCCTTCTTCCCTGCTTTTTCTCTTCAACCCTTGATATACAAAGGCCAGCTGGATACTTCGTTTGTCATTTTGTCACATTGTTGAGAGGCACAGACATCATATCACCTTTCAGAAGACAAGGATGGTGATAAATACACTAACTTAAGAGACAAAGCGTCAGGACACTAATGAAAATCTCTAGTGACTAGACAATAAGAAGGACCTTGCTTTGAGAAACTTTGTAAATGAAAGATAACTTTAGCAACCTATGCAAATGTCAAATCTAAAGTACATCAGTTTAACACGGCCTCATATTTTTTTTATCAGGACAAAAGTATATGCATTATAGAGAATTACTTGCAGGAAACTATGTAAGGAAGTTCAAATGATACGTGTAAAATAAGTGAGAAAACAGTTTCTTCTAGCTGTTGTCTTGATATCTAGATTTATAAAAATACAAGGTGGCCTTGATTAGGAGGATTTCTTCCCTAGGTATCTATTTTTTTTTCCTTCTCCAATTGAATAAGAATTGTGTGGGAGAATCATATGTATTTGTTTTCTATAATCTTAATGAAAATGGCAACTAAAACCATTCATCAAAATTTTAGCAGTCATAAAGGCTTCACTGGGCCATTATATTAGTTTATTAGGTAAAATTAAATAAAAGGAGACTTGCATGAATTATAACCAGCTTGCAAAATAACAAATATATTGTGTATGAGAAAATTAGCTCCATCTGATGTGCACCAGCCACCATGTGTAAAATGCCCATTATTTGTCCTGTCCCTTTGAAATTAATTTTATTGGAATGTACCAGTTAAACTAAAACACATGACCCTCCTTCTTGTGACATGAAAGAAACCACTGAAGAGAAGCTTTTTTTTTCCCCCTCCTCTCTACTCATGTGAACTTTCTGGGAAAAAAGCAGCTTGAAGGATTTTTATCAACATCTGTGTAATGACAAGTGCATCACATGCACCCTGAACCATTATCTGCCTACATCTGAAAGAATTTGGTCAACATTTAGGAATTCACTTAATGAAAGGCTGGCCTATTAAAGCTCTGCTAGCTTTGGAAGTTGATTGAGCCTTTCTTTTCAACTTCCTGCATCGTTGTAAATGATGCTATGCAGTGCCCTCATGTGATATAGTCTAGACAACAAGCTTGCATTGTAACACCAAAAAAAATCCAAATGCTAGGTGATACATTTCTGCTCTGAGATGCAACTATACATTACAAGGCTCTTTGTAAATCTCTGTGTGAAATCATGAATTAGAAAAGCAACAACTTCAAAAAGCATCTATTTATATTCTGGAGAGATAAGGGAACAACATTTCCCTCATACATCCTCATGACACTTGAATCTGCAACTAAATAGAGAAATAGAAAATCGGTAAAAAACTAAGAGTCAATGGATGACATTTCTTCTCTCAGACCATCAAAACCAATAGAGATCGGAATTAGCCCCCCTAACTACTGCCTTCTAATTTTGTGGCTGAAAGATGAATTTGCTTTTTTAATGACTTTACACTCCTGAGATTTCAAGACCAGTGTGAAGCAGGCTGTGAGAGCAGTGACTCTGCATTGGATAGGCATTGTTATCTTATAACATCTCTTGATTAACATAAATGCCAAACGTAGGGGAGCTCATAACAGGATAGCATTAGATGAAGAAGCAGATAGCATGAAAAGGACTATCAGAAGGGGAGGTCGCTGGTTGTCTGAGCACTCATCTGCACCTCAAGCACAGCTACACTGTCAAGCTTACGGGACAAGCAAGATGGGCTTTCTTGAAATTGCAGAGAAACAATTTTTCTTTAGATAACTTCATTTTCTCTCTACGACTTGAGTGAGTATAAGCACAGAATCATAGAATCAGAGAATGGCAAGGATTGAAGACCTCTAGAAATCATGTAGTCTAATCCCTCTGCTAAATAAGGTTCACTTAGGTCACATCTCACAAGGAGCCCAGGCAGCTTTTGAAAAGCTCCAGAGAGGATACTTGAGCAGCCTGTGCCAGGGCTCCCTCACCCTCACTGTAAAGAAGTTTCCCCTCATGTTCAAGTGGAATTTCCTGTGTTCCAGCTTGTGCTTGTTACCCTTTGTCCTGTTACTTGGTGCTACAGAAATAACAATGCACCCCAATCTCTTGACATCCACTCTTTAGGTATTTCTAAGCATTGGTAAGGTTGTCCCTCAGTCTCCTTTTGTCCAGACTAAACGTATCAAAGTTCCTTTCTTCATAAAAAAAATGTTGTAATCTTCTCATCATCCTGGTGGCCCTGTGCTGGACTCTCTCCAGCAGTTCTCTGTCTCTCTTGAGCTGAGGAGCTCAGAATTGGACACAGGACTCAAAACTATGCTGGTGCATGGAGTTGATCCTTCCGAGATGCAGGACTCTGCACTTGCCCTTTTTGAACCTCATGAGGTTTCTCTCTGCCCAACTGTCAAGCTGGTTGAGATCCCGCTGAATGGCAGCACAGCCTTCTGGGGAATCAGCCTGTCCTCCCAGTTTGGTGTCATCAGCCAACTTGCTGAGGGTACACTCTGTCCCCTCATCCAGGTCATTGATGAAGATGTTGAGCAAGACTGGCCCCAGAACCGATCCCTGTGGAACTCCACTGGCCACAGGCCTCCAACTAGATTTTTATGCCATTTATCTGTCATTCTTTCACTCTGTTATTCAGCCAGCTCTCAATCCACTTCACTCTCCACTCATCCAAGCCACGTTGCATGAGCTTTCTGATGAGGATGTCATGGGAGATATAGTGTGAAAAGCCTTGCTGAGGTCAAGGTAGATATCATCCACTGCTCCAGAACTGATCCCTGTGGATCCCTACTGGCCACAGGCCTCCAACCTGAATTGGTGTCATTGATCACCACTCTCTGGGCTCTGTCATTCAGCCAGTTCTCGATCCAAGCCACGTTGTCTGAGTTTTCTGTTGAGGATGTTATGGGAGACAGTGTCAAAACCCTTGCTGAAGCCAGCACTACAAAGCATCATCATATGGGCAGCACCAGAGACTGAAATCATTACCAAAAAAAGTGTAATCGTGTTTTGAGATTTGCTGGCAGAGTGCCCATGAATGACGATGGGACTAGGCTCCATTTCCACAGGATAGGTAAAACACGGGGAAGAACGTGTAACAGTTGTTCCCTTTCCAAGGCTTGGGAAAAGAGTTGTATCACACGAGCTTGGCACAGGGTCCCTCAATGAGATATCTGATGAATAGCTTATGAAATTACATTTATGAAATTAAATTTAATTTTAGAACAAAACTACAGTCAGCTCACATTCCAACTAATCTTTCTTCAGGCTCCAAGGGCTGAGGGTTTTTTTGTTAGGGTTTTTTTTTTTTTCTGTTTCCCAATGTGATTACCTACTTAACTCCTGAAATAATTACCTCTGTTGACTTTGATCCGTACTTGCTAGAGGAACATCACCTTCTTCTAGGAGGGCAGGTTGCCAGCTTCCTTCAAATGAAAGGCTTAGGTTTATGAGGTCATTTTTTGATGATATCACCAATTATCTTCTTGTCTCTGATCTTCTCTTTTGGGTAAGGTTATTGGGAAAGCTGAGTAAGGTAACTGTAGTCTCAGGACAAATTTATCCTTATCTACTGTAACTTGTCTTTAAGACTGGATGCAGCACTGAGACTTTATTACTCCCTCTGGAGAAGAGCTAAGAATGATGACACACGAGACTGGCCAAACACAGATGCTTAAGCACAGGTAGATGAGACCTTTTATATCAATGATCAGAAAATTTCTTTCAATCTGTGGATGAGTTTGGTGTGAGGGTAAGGTTATATTGTTTTTGTGTTCTGCACCTCTCATTCAAAAGAAGTCAGTAAAGTAGCCATTATTGTCTTTCAAAGCATCACCAGAAGAAGGGCTTATCCAAGATAAATTCCATTCAACTTACACAAGACCAATGACTACAGAAATAAGAACGTATATCATGTTGATAGTATTGTGCCTGTATTACCAGAATCTGTCTAACAGTAAAATGGAGAAGTTGCTTCTCATAAAATTATTTTTTCATGGCTTCCATCCTGGATGGATGTAAGCAAACAGTCAACAGAAAAAATAAGTGTCTAAAAATAGTGCGAGCTTTAATAATGGCTGGAAACAAAAAATGGAGAGATACACAATTACACACACTAATCCAAAGACATGCTTTCTTGTCGCTTCTTCCATGAGATTTGAGCCCATTCCCTCAAAACAGTGTTGAAACCCCACTTGATCTGCCTCCATTCTTCATTCTCCACATCAACAAGGACGGAAAGAGAGAAAGAAGGTCTCGGCCAGTTAATGAATCATAAAAACATACACTTTGTTGTTGGGGGAGGAGAAGTGCGCAATTCCTGAATAAAGCCTGCAGAAATTGAGCACCAATGGTGTGGAACTGTTTTTCATATCAAGCCTTGAGAACTCATCATGATTTGCATTCATGTAAACACCTACATTTTTTTGTTAACTGAACTGATTTAACTGCTAATTAAAACTAGTCAGTAAGCACAATGCAAAATTAATTAATCCATTTAGTCAGTAGATGCAAATGAGTCAAAGTTATGGCTTGGACACAACCAAAATAAGTATAAGTACTACTCATCATCTGGCAAAATAGTTCTTGAGGTAAATACTTTCCCCAAAGATGATGTAAAGCAATAATAATTTAAAAAAATCATACTGCTGACTACGTAGGATCTTTTATTAATAAAATGTGCTGGAATCCAGCTTCTTCCCTTTGAAACAATAACAAATTTGACTCTGTGGATTTTAAAAATGCTTGCCCATACAAGAAATCTTTCAAAGGTCTGCATCCCAGCTTGCCCTACCTAGGCATGCAAAGTTGCTCCTGTCTGTCACTGGGAAGTATTTTCCCTCAATCTGGACATTATATTTTTGACATCTATTTTTATAGCTTTGCATTTTCTCAGGAGGAAAGCATCTTCTTGGTGAACTATATTATCTGATGTTAAATGGAAGTAGACTTTTCTGTGAGAAAAGGCCAGAAATCTGTGTCTCTGTCTGTGATATCTCTGTGTTCTGCCTCCTCTTTCCACAGGATCCATGTGCCTAAGTCCTAACTTTTCTTACTCTACAAAGACTTCCCTGAGACAGGGAAACACACGGTCATCCATGTCGTATAAACTGTCATCCAAAATAGGTTAAATAAGCATTAAATCCAAAAAAAGAACCAAGATGTCCAAAGGCGTCATCCTGCAGCAGTTTGCATGTGGAAGCTTAGACTGAGGGACAAGTCCAGTCGTCATAAGTCACCTGGGCTCAGGAGAGTTTCCTTAGGCAGGTTCAGGTATCCAACAGGTATCTCACAAAGGCACAATTCAGATCTAGAGGAGAGGCCAGAAGTCAGACAGTGTAAACTATACTTCCACCTTTTCCCTTATTCCAAGTGCTCCAGAAATGGCACTGAAAACAAGAGCATGTGGAAGGAGAGATGTCTACACTCAAGAGACTTAGCCCAACAAGAAGTGCTGAGGACAGAGGTGGAAGTTAAATATCTCCTCCTCCTCTGGCTCTCCATAGCAGCATACCTTCTCCTCTGTCTCCCATCACCCAGCACGTGACTCCTTCTGCTGAGTGAACATAGCTCATACTTCACTGAAAAGCAGAGCAGGGTTTAAGCTTTCCATTTTACCACACACTATTGTCTTCACAGAGGCTTTATGCAATGGTGCAGTTGTCAAACCATTCATCCAGGATACAGGAGACTTTGCTTTGTTTCCTCCCACCACTCAAGCTGACACAAGCTTGCACAATCTGTTACTGAGAGCCCAAGCCCAAGCTTGATGGCAATGATGGCAGGCACAGGAGAGCAAGGGGACTGCCTTCCCTCCTGCTAAGCACATGTTGCTCCACAGAAATGCACTTGAAGGCCCTTGGGCCAAAAATAATGTCCCAGGGCACTCGCTGGGGAAGGACAGTTGTCAGCTGCTGACCTTGCTCACAGGACTACATCTGTCTGTTTCACAAACAGCTACAGAGCTGTCTCTGGGGTATTCACAAGCAAAATATAGAATTCCTGACTTCCCAGTAGGGTTAGTTGCCAGGAAGGCTAACACATTTTCAGCAATGAGCAAAGTGTGATCTGTCAGCATCTGAAGACAGGATGAAGCAAAGCACCCATGTTGTTTAGAGACTGTACTAGCAGCCATCTTGGACTTTCATCAGGTCTAAAGCAATGTGTCTGAGGCCCCCCGCAATGCAGGCAATGACCTTCCTCCTCACCTACAAACCTCAAAACCCTCTATTATCACTCCAGTCTTCCCCCCATCTCTCCTGAAATGCAAGACCCAGCTGAGTTGCAGGAGAAGCTGCATGTGTTAGTGGAGTACAGAGCTGTGCATGTTCCACATACTCAGCTTGGCTGGATCCTCCACGTGCAGACACCGAGCCCTGCAGCCAGGCATCCTGACAATTGCTGTGCAAGTACCAGCCGTTTTTTCCAGCACAGTGCTTCATTTTTCTATCTGTGCTACCAAATTGTTTGATTCCAGTGGGACAAATTAAAAACAACAGCTTACTTATTTTGAGCTAAGTAAAGAAGTCTGCCAGTCCCACACCTGACTAATAGTCGGTTTACATTTAATAATAGTCTTCTGTTTGAGAGGTTACCACATCCTTTCTCATTACTATTACTGTTATGACACTCTAAGAAGTCTTTGTTTCCTTACCACCCTGTCACCTTTAGGTGCACTTCTGCCTTTAGCTGCTTCCATTCTAATACAGAGAACACACGGGTAGGGAGGGATTGAAAGAAGAAATGAGCACACTCCCCTTTGCTCAGACAGTCCTGGAGGTGGTGACAGGGAAAAGAAGTCATGTCCTTGTTTTACTGTCCTCCTCTTCCCCTATGACTTCTGTTAATGGTAACAATACCCCACTTCTCAAGCATTGCAGTCAGTGTGACACTTAGCATGCTCTGTCTCTCCTACTTTCCGGTGAACCATTATGATCCGTGGAAGACGATGTGCTGGAAAGTGTGCAGGGTTCCTTCTAGAATAGCATCTCTAACATAGGACACCTGTTATGGCAGTTGTGCACTAGGCTTGCAGACTGTTAGCTTTGAGGCAAATCTAATGTAGTTACACTGTCAAAGGTATGGTACTTATCTGCATACTGCAAAGATGGAACTAACGCAAGCCAAAATAATTTTCTTTTCTTTCTGTAAGTACCATTACTAATATATTTCACATGGTTAAAAATGCATTATAGCTAGGGCTCCTTCTTTAAATATGTGTGCATAAACTTAGCTTGGATACTCTTAAATATAATTTCAAGCAACAGAAACAAAACAGCATTTTGGGGAAAAAAAACCATTTAAGCAGAAACAAATGCATTACAGTTAAAGTTTCATGAACATTGATAAGATTGCTAGGAAAAGCAGCTTAACAAAAACAAAATAGAGACAAAGGACTTATGTACTTCACTAAGGGCTGTGGGAGGCAGCTTGTGCTTTCAAAACCCCCGTGGTAGGGAATACTTAGCCAAGAACTGTCTCTTTTGAATGAAGAATGCCACAAGGCAGGTTTTACAGAGCAGATCTATGAACTATACAGGTGAAAGGAGTAGGGCTAGAGCTGCTGAGGTACAGCTGTCATCTCAGCTGGGGCACAATGCACTGCTCTGCAGAATTACTCAGAGAGCAAGTGCTCAAGTATGAAAAACCAGCTTTCTGCTTGGCCTGCTTCCTCCTGGCCTCACTGCAACAGGAAGCTGCATAAGGCTGCAGGCAGCTGCAGCCAGCACAGTCACTGTGTATTTAGCCTGTTTCCCCAGTCCCTGGAAATCCAGGCTGCTGCTGCTGCCACCAGTGAGGGCAGAGTTAGGATGCCTGGGATTTCCAGCACACCAAGATCACCATCCTAGTTGCAACTGTCCTTTTCTTCCCAACCTATTCCACACCCTGCCGGCTGATTAGAAGCCGCAAGCCTGCTTCACTAGGACTGTCCTGGCTCTGCTGCTTTCCCTTTCCTATCCCTCTTGCCTCCTGATGATTCCTGCTTAGTTTTGCCTACACAGCTAAGCTGGATCGAAGAAGCTAAAGACACTAACTCTGGCTGAGTACCTTGATAGTTTTGTTGTTCTGGAGTACAGGTTAGCAGAACAGGGCTCCATATCACTCTACTGTACTGTGTAGATAATGCATTGAATTAGTCATATCATTGTCCACATAGCACAGGCCTGTGACAGCCATTTGAGCAACTGCCTTTCTACCAACCCCAAATATGTATTATTTAGTTGAAAAGTCTTTTGAAGCATGGGTTGTCCTCTGCCATATACCTTCATGGTGCCCTGTTGAATACAGACTGGCTTTTGGTCAGTGCCTCAAGGTAGTTTTGTAACCCAAATGATTATTCATAATAAAATAAATATAATGGTTCACATCAAATGCCTAATGATACTATTCAAGGGATCCTGCGGGTGTTTCTAAAATGTGTTCTTATCATATTAAAAATGTAGGATCTGGGTATAATGTCATTCCCTTTTACAGTATTTTAGATGACCAAGAGGCTATTTTCTCCTTGTTTCATCCACTTATAATCTCACAAGCATTGCAAAGGGAACAAATAGGGACTAGAAACCATTTATATGCTGGACATGTTCCTATGCAACCTGATCTAGGTGAACCTGTTTCTGCAGGGGAGTTGGACTAGATGATCTCTGAATGTCGCTTCCAACCCCTACCATTCTATGATTCTATGATTATAAGAATCTACATTTCATTTCAAACAGCCTTATCTCCCTCTCTCTCCCTGTGCCAGAATACTATTACTTAGGTTGCAAAACAAAGCATTTAAAAATTAGGAAGTTCAGATTTTCTCTGCAGATCTAATTCTGCCACACTATATGTGTTACAACAGCATATGAGTAATTAAAGACTGTTATCGTCAAGTGAATTTCACCATATCCAGAGCAGACTGGATGACTGGATGAGTGGATGATGATTTAATGAGCTACTTTGCAGTATGCTTTCTCCTTCTTACTCGGTGTGTGGTCCCCAGCTCTACATTTGGCACCCTGTCTAGATCTGAAAATATTTTTTTCAAGAGCTTTCCTGTGCCTTCATCATTATTATACCCCAGTGCTTTATAGGTATCAATGTTTGTTTGTTTGTTTGTTTCAATAAGACTGAGGTCTAAAGTGCAACCTGATTCTGGGTACCCAGTCTGAAATGCTACAGCTTTTATAGATCTTTTCAAGTGCAGAGTGCTACTATTTACATCTCTAGGCATGACATATTTCTTCTGACCTTATTCTAACCTCTCATCTTGGGTAGACAAAAGAAGCAAGATACCACAATGAGAAATCATCCCTGAGAACATCTTGCCTGAGAGTCTGATGATAAAGGCAGAGGAGTTCCACTGCTCTGGGCAATGTTTAGGTGTTTTTAATACGAATGTAATCTCTTCTATGTGGAATCCTCTGCCCTGCGCATCTACATCTTTCAGATATTAGGCAAACAATTGAGCAAGGGTCCCTCAGACAACTGTCTCCTTCATTACACAACGCTGATTCAGGCCCAGAATAGACCCATCCTATGTAATGAGTAGGCTAAATAATAATGAGTTTTCCAGCCCCACCTATAATTACAAAATGAACTTCCAAATAGAATATTAAACATGAAGACTTAAGGAATGTTATCTGCAGCATATAAAACAAGTTGAAGTTAAAATACTGACAGATTTATTGCTTCAGCAGAAAATCCAAACAATGTTCACTAAATTTAGTGTAGGAGAGTAGCAAACAGAAAGACTGCTATGGAGCACATAAAACCTCACTATGAAATGCTTTCTTGATGGCCTTTTTCTGAGGAGAACAGAAGAATTGCAATGGAGAGAGCAGATGCAAAATGTTACCGGTTTTCTCATTGTCTGTAGCTGCAAAACATTCACATCAAAATCATTTTGCATGTAGTCTGCAGAGAAGCCACAACATGTGGTTTTGCTATAACATGTCTCTACATTTCCTGTTTCTTAGATAGCAGAGCATCTCATCTCCTCTGATAGCTGGAACAGGATCCCCATGCTGTCAGAGGTGCCTGGAGCCACCACAAGACAGGGACAAGAGGGATTCCCAGAAGGGTGCAAAATATACCTCAGCTGTGCCATCTGCTGCCAGCACTGACATCCAGGTCTGTGGTGGAAGTCTGTCTTCACTATCAGTGTGATAAACCACATTAAAAACTTTTAATTACATGCAGATGGGTTGGGAATGTGTGAGGAAGTTGCTATCATGTAGAATAAATCATCCCAACCTTTTGTTTTTTTCCTTATGCAATAGAGGCCACTAAGTGTGCCTACTGACAGCAGTGGGACCCGGATTTCCTAAGCCTACTATCAGTCCAGTCCTGAAAATGATGCGTTTCTCAGCATTTTGAATGGAGCTCTTCCAACTGGAAACTTTCAATTTTTATCAAATCTCCTGTATGCACTGTCTCAATGGAAAGCATTAAACTGATGTAGGATCAGATCCATCAGTGAGAATAGCAATATTTTCCTTTTTCTGCTTGCTCAACAACATATTTTTGTTTACTCTGATATCATCAGGCTTTTTGAAAAGAACCTAACTTCCTACTTGAGCCAGTGAGAGTAATGCAGAAATGCATTAAGAGTGTCTAGGTAAGTTTTGGGAAAAAATAATTTAGCACTCACAATATTCTTATTTTTAAATACTTTCAATCATGTATCAGTTGTAACAGTTGATATCAAGCCTTGAATCACTATTTTAGAAGGAACTGATGTCAATACTTCAGCTTTCTCATGTGGAGACTCTCAATATTTTTTAAATAACAGTATCCCTCTAACACGTGCATTCATATGCATTTTCCATCTCCACAAGTTTGAATAGCTAATCATTAATAACATGTTGCTAGCTTGTACAATAGCAAAGAACCTCTAATTTAATCTTTTTAACATAATACTAGTACCATTAAAATCTATTCTGTACACAAAATTTCTCTTTATGAAGAATGAACTTATTCTGCAAACACTGAAATTAGTGAAATACAGTTGCTAAAGGCTCTCCCCACTACATGCCTGGCTGCTGAAAGCCTATCTCTGCCCTTTACCTTTTATGACCCCTACCATCAACATCTATGTCTAACTCTTTTAAGGAACAGAGTTTCATGCTCATCTTCAGCATATTTTTCTTCTCTTTTCTCATATCTTCACTCAACTTCATCAGCTAAGCAGAAGATACATCTGGACTGTCCTCTATGTAAACTGCTCAGCTACATACTTGCATGCTGTCTGGACAGGCAGTCTCTGCTTCTCAGCTGCTGGGCCAGCCAAATACTTTGAGAAAGGGCTAAACTTGCTATGTCTTCTTCTAGGTAAAGGAGCTAGTGAGGTTTTTCTTTACTACCCAACCTAAGTTTTCATAAGGCATCTGCTCCTCTCTGTAATTTGGCAGACATTCTGACTCTCAGGTTCAAAAGTTTCTAGAAGTGGAGTGACCAATGGGCACAGAGGACTTGTAACTCCTCCAGGAACCTATCCACAGACAATCCGCCAGGAAAACCATGTTCTTGAAAAGTTTTATGATTAAAAACTCAAAAATATCTGAAACTGGAGGAAATGCATACTAAAAAGCACAGCAGAGACAGCATACAGAAATAACATATGCAATTGGTTAAGCATATACCAAGAGGAGAGAATTTTGTATACCATTTAGGGCACACCAAAATGATATTTAAAAGAAAAACAAAACAAAACAAACCCCTTTTTGTTTCCATCACGCTGAAAATTTGCCATCTGTTATATGGAAGTTTGTTTTTCCGTTTCATTGTAATTAACTTTTTATTGAATTAATTACTCCAGGTGAGCTGGAAGCGGCTGTTCTACCTCACCTTGTGTGGCTGTGTGTACCCACACCCAGCCTTGCCATTCACCATTCAGATGCAAATAGTCCTTCTCCCAACATGAAATCATTGGCACACACCCAAAAAGCCTGCTAGTGACAAAACAAAAACATGTCAGGCAGCTGCTGCTGCACAGAAGGGAAAAAAAGTTTTGGAAAAAATAGGACGTCTATTCCCTGCTTGGTCATTTAAAGATCTGTATTCTACTGAATAACACAGGTGAGAAAATGTTTGAGATAAACACTGAGTAAATTTTAGGTGACTTG
This sequence comes from Colius striatus, assembly GCF_028858725.1. Classification (NCBI taxonomy): domain Eukaryota; kingdom Metazoa; phylum Chordata; class Aves; order Coliiformes; family Coliidae; genus Colius; species Colius striatus. Next base: position 21,054,790 of record NC_084762.1, on the reverse strand, counting down.
CACATGGTCCTGTTTCTACATAAGAATGAATGTTTTTACTAGCTTGATCCATTATAAATATATATGTCTGTCCCTTCCAACCTCTACCATTCTATAATTCTATGTATAGATGTACACACACTTTCACAAACAGTGAAGGAAACCTGTCACAAAACTAGAATAAAGGAGTCGGGCTGAATTAGATTATGAAGTAGTTCTGTTAATTGTAATCAAACATTTGAAAAAATAAGATAGAGGTCCTCACTCAAGGATTGTCTCTCTTGAGATGATGAGTTAATTCCATGCACATTTATAAAACAAGGACAAAAAGGATATAAATGAAAGCTTCTTAAAACAAAATTGCGTATTTCATACACTATTCTCTCCTTGTGAGACAGCAAGAAAAAAAATAATCTGTTGTTAGGTTTTAGTTATTTGAATGATTTATCAAATGTTCACATGCTGAAAAATTAAATGGAATAGAAAGGAAAAGGAAAAGGAAAAGGAAAAGGAAAAGGAAAAGGAAAAGGAAATGGCAGCAGCCAGACCATTACAGACTGATGATTACTATGCCATGTGGCATGATTCACATGTATTAAGAGTATACTGAGACACTGTGGCAGCTTTTTGCAGCAAAGATGGCCTCCACCTTGGAATGGTCCCCATGCATAAGCCCGCTACAGCAATGTGGCCTTCATTGTCCTTGAGACAGCACATGCTGTTCTTTTTTCTGCAGTATCTACCAAGTCAGTACGTGTTCACGTATTTTTCCTTTTTGTTGCTTTGAAGTATTTTTCCCTTTCCTCTTTAAAACCTTCTCAAAGCCTAGGTTAAAGCTCACCCTGCTGAGAGACAGATGCAGTGATGAGGTTCCTATTATCTGAAATACTGAGTTGTTCATAGCCAACAACAGAGGCAACAAAATAAGATCATGCAGAACAGGCATACATGTCATCGCTGTTAGTGAAGTAATTACAGATTTGGCACTCATGCAGGCTTTCTGCTTGCCAAAACACTGGATGGAAGTTTTAGAAGCAAATGATTATCCCTATTCAGGGCAAAGCTGGTCAATCAATCCTATATCAGTTTCCCTGACACGGCAGCACAAGACCGTGGATGACTTCTGAGAGATCTGTACAGGATTTCTTCACTTAGCTGAAGCCCACTTCTGAGGGTATCTATCCTGAAATAGCATGATTCTTGTGTGAACTCTAGTGACTCACTAGAAACAAGGTTCTTTTCTAGAACAAGATTCTTTTCTGGTCTAAGTGTAACATTGAAAAAAATATGTAAACATGCAGTCAGGAGGAACTTGAATTCAAACAGTTTACTTCACAGTACTGGGATTGCCAACCACATTGCTGGCTGACTTTATGCTTTTCTGAGCACTGATGTGGAGCTCAGGTTTTGCTAGGGATTGTCTCAGTCACTATTTCCTTTATTTGGAACTTTAACATTCAAGGTAGAATAACAAGAATTTGTCTCTGGGAAAAGATTGTATATAGACCCGGTTGTATTTCAGAACATTGGCAAATCTACATATAGCTGATGTTTTTACTGTGGCTATTATCTTTTTCTGTATTAGGACAAAAGAGAGTCACAGGTCAGAAGTCAGCTATGCTTAATAATCTATGAGCAAGAAAATATGTTCCTCTATCTAGAAACTTACAGTTGCTATCATTTTCTGCATGTGGCAAAGGACCAAAGTGTATTTCAAAAGTTCTTCTTATCTTGTTTCCAACTGAGACTTTTAAAAATTTTTGAAGCATTTATCATATATCTTGGAGGTCTAATTGTGTCACAACTAAAATGGAGTCATGTGATCAAAAATTAGAAGCATATGAATAATGAGGACCAAGTCTATCACAGAATATACAGCGAAGAGATCTCAGAGTTGGTGGGGAACTGTGGGCAGTCCAGTCATGGCATAAGACTATTGCAATATACTGTTGATGGGGCTCAAGCCAGTATCTACATGTTACACTGCAGTGTACAATGTGAGTATGACAGCTCAGGCCAGATTTAATCCCAACACCTCTGCACAGTGCACACCTGCTGAAGAAGCCAATGTGGAGCCAGTTGGCACAGTGCTGAATGGAAACACACTCTTACCAGACTAAGAAGTCCTCAGCAGCAGTGCAAGGAGAAAGGATGCCGTAGGGCACAGTGGCCCCTACCACAAGCACGGTCAAATCACATATGAAATGCTCATGAGAACTCTTGTGTGCCTCATACTTTTGCCACCCAAGCCTATCTATGTCAGATATTTTTTTTTCATTTATTTTTAGATTCACCCTCTGAAGCAGTTGCTAGACTAAAAGTGATCAAGCAACTGCACAAGAGGATTGTGGATATGGTTGAAGTGAGCTTTCAGGAGCTGCAGCAGTTAGATTGCCTTGGGACCTAGCTGTATGACCAGCCCAGGATAATTGCACAAGGAAATGGTAAATCTGCTGGAAATTTCTGCCATCATTTGCTTATAAACCATATCATGCACAAATCTTGTGATCCTAGCCACAGAAATACTAGTCATAGTGTCTAGAAGGTAGAGAACTCTGGACTAAATATTTCTTTATTTTGTATAGTAACTAATACATGAAAGGTAAACTATCTTTTTATCATATTTATAGCTAATTACATTTACAGATCATATTTACATGCTATTAAGCATGCTACTAATTTGCAATAAGGAAAGTGAGAATACAATTACACCTATATTACAGGACAACTAGAATAATAACCACAGCAAAAATTAGAGAGGTCATATACATTTTGTTTCAACATATGTTCTATGTTTTGTTTCAGTATATAAATGGATACACATATCTATGTCTTTATATATGAATCATATATACATTATATTTATCTGTATAGACACTCTCTATATCTGTTTACATAGACATGTATATATCTAATCTATCTAATTTTTGGTCTAAGTCTTAACATACTCAAACTATGACTTGTCATTTACTTGTAAGATAAAGTTGAACATAAAAATGGGGTTTTTTACACATCCTTAATGAACAAAACATATTAGACGTGAATTTGACTCTGTGAAGGCAACTATAAAGCCTCAGTGAGAGAATTTTTCCAATTGTTTATTAACATCACTAGACGACATTGTCCCTTGCCACAAACAGGCTTAACTCCATCAACTTTACCATAAGTAAGGAGGTTCATAGTCACAACACTCCTATTCCTAAAAGATATTACATATACTAAATAGCAATGTCAGAATGTATTCAGTGTCAAAACATCACCAGCAACACACAGCTGCAGGAGTAGATAAGCAGAAGCCCTTCATCTGGATTCAGTGAAGATTCTTACATGTGCTACTGGATCAGATCCACATACTCCTGATTGCAGTGAAAATTCTGAGCCCAATTCAAAACCTGAAAACTCTGTCTCAGGCAAGAGACCTCTACTCTCTGCTCTAGCTAGTGTCCACTACTCACATGAGCACAAATTACTCACCCGAGACAGCCCTTGGCTACTGTCTATTACCATATGATATTTAGCAAATACAAGGTTGGTTGATAAGATTCAGATTGCTCATAAATTGTATCACAGTGCTGTAAGGATAACTGAAATGTGAAGACTTACATTTTTGAAGAGGAAAATGCGCAAACTACAAAGATATATTGTTCTTTTAAAATCTTCCCTTCCAGAAGTTTGTGCTAATTTTAGCTACTACCTTTAGCTAAAAAGCTGAGAGAACCAAGGCTATGATGAGTACAACTGCACTTCTGAATGAGCACTATTTTGTTTTGACTATTAAAAAGACCCCATAAATAGCTAGTATATCTTACAGCCCTCTTCATTCACATCTAGGGCTCTTGATGAACTCTGTTTACTTATTAATCTCCTAGTGACTCATTTCAAAAAACCCCAAAACACAGCAATGATCATATAAGTAAATAAAATTATTTACTATAACTGCACATGAATGGTATTCTTAGTATGGCAAAATCCACTGATCTCTCAAAACCCATGGGAGATAGTTTCCAATATGCAGGGTTGGGAGTAGATGCAGACATATCCCAGAAGGTTGCTAAGGAACTAGCAGATACGTGCATTTTCTGCAGATCTGATATGTAAACTATATCCCTGTTTCTTGGATCAGGCAAACTGAGAAAGTTATGGGAAACGAGATACTCACAGCAAATGTTCTTTATTTTCCTTAGTCAAGAAACCCCTGAGAACTGTAACTATGAATAATTCAATCTTTCACTATCATTTTGTGTAATTAATAACAGTATTTTAAAGCTGCTGGTTTTATGTATCTTTCTATGCATAATTAAAGGATGTTGATAGTTAAGTTTTCAGCCAAGGAGCAAAATAGATTTGGGTTTATTGGCAGCCACTGTTCCTAGCTTAGCTGCAATATGTTAACCTGATATTGTCCCGTCTCAGCGCACCCAATGCAGTTAACTTTCCCCTCTGTCACCATTCTTGTTCTTCTTGCTTGTTCTGGAATTTTGTGTTCTGTCCTACTTCCTTCTTCCCTCTCCTCTGCCACACAGGTTAGCAGTTTGCATCTGTGCTAAGGACATGTATATTTTCCTTATGGATACTAGTCACTGAAGGCATGGTTTTTTGCCACATGATTTTCTGTTTCATGCTTTGAAAAATTTTCAAATAGAAATGCAAAATAAAAAAATAAATCAAAAAACCAGACAGCTACCAGGGCATTAGAATTTCTGCTCTTCTGATTAAATGGATCCCTGGCTTTGAAGTCATAAAAGAAGTCCAGAGAAATTCCTTTTTTTTAAAAAAAAAACACTCTCCAAATTTCTGTTGTGGCACTACATTGCTTTGTAATCCCACTTTCCTTTTGTCTCATTAGAGAATTCTTCTAGCAGATTACTTTATTACTTTTGCTGAAAAAAACACTCCAACAAGGTCTCTTGCTATCAATTTTACACAACTTTTCACTTTTCACGGTGTTTTTATTAATAATAAAAAAGCAATATTTCATTTCCAGCACTTTCTAGTAATCAGGAAATTTTAAAACTAGAAACCAAAAGCAATGTATGAGTTAATTGTATTTCTCCTTTATGTCAGAACTTAAACCACTGAACTCAAAATTTAAAAAGACTACAAGAGCTTTCTTTTTACTTTTTCTGTAACTTGGATAGCTTTCACACAGAGTCCTTTACAGATTTAGAAATGGCACACATGGACATTTTAGTGTCACCATTTTAAATCCCACCTATATATATGTAAACTATTGCTTTATTCAATTATTCAGAAGTAAATTCAGCGGAAGAAAGAGAAAGTGAAAATGTGGCCATTTTTTTTCATCAAATTAAACTAGTAGTCGGCTACTGCCATCATTCCAGAGTCCCAAAGCAACTTCTGGTCCCAGAGCTAGAGCAAGAGTAAACTTCCTAGATGTAGTCTCAGTCAGCTTTCTCATGTGGGATCAAGCTTCACTCTGAGGTAAGTTGGTTAGCTGCATTCAGTAATATCTCATTTTCTTGTGAGGGTATGTTTGATAAAGGAAAGGGGAGCACAGGTAGGCATAATATCAGGTTAGCACCTACAGCACAGAGTTCTGTGTATTTCAGTTTGGTTCCCAACTTTTTCCAGTTTTCTGGTGATTGCATAGTCCTTTAAAGAGTTTTCAGATGTGTATGGACCACTGAGCAGTCACCCTGAATGAAGTCAAGATAGACTTTCTCATTAATGGTGGAACATGCTGCAGAAGAGAACATAGTATTTTCTGTGGACCCAGACTGAATTTGTGCTTCAAGAGAATTCACTGAACAGAGAAATAACGTATTTTGTTTTCATTCATTTTCTTCATACTTTGACCTAAGCTTGGAGAAAGAAGTCTCAATTCAACTGCTTAAATCTATAGTTACATACTTTGAAAGGTCATTAAAGAGTCTGAATACTTCCAGAACCAAGCCTAGCTGGAGCTTTGGACATAGAAAATAAAAGTTAATATTTTGAAACATGACAATGTCATGCAGAAGCCAAAGCCTGAGCTTCAAAATGGCATAGGACCAGAAATTTTTAAAAAATACTTTGGGATTAAAAAACCTTTAAATATCTGAGTCCTTAGGAGTACTAAGATGATAGGCTTTGTAAGGTGCCCTGATTCCTAATCTCTGAGTAACATTTGAAATATATTTCAGTTCTAGGGGTCACTTAGTCACCCCAGAATACTTTTCTCCCAGATACTACATATATGATTAAAGAGTCAGCTGCCTATAAGGCTATTGAGTTGTTTCCCTAGCCCAGGAAGAGCTAACATCATGTCAAAATCTTTTGCAGACTCTTCCCTCGGGCTTCACTTTATTAATTCAGAAAAATTAAACAAAAAAAAACCCAAACAAACAAACAAAAAAGGACAAATAATAAAAGAAGCCATCTTTCACAAAACATGAGCTGCAGATGCCGTTTTCCCATGCTGCATCTCTCATTGCCCTGAAGTCAATGTCTCTCCTGTAGTTCCTCATCTTAATGAGCTTTCTCAACTCTTGGTAAGCACTGCCTGACCCAAATGAGTCAAGGAATGGGCAGAAGTTTGTGTCTCGTGAGGCACTTAACTTGTCTGCCTCTCTTGCTGTCATGCCTGACCTCAAACTTCAGGACTAGTATTAAACTCTTTAGGAAATTAGCACAGTAGCCATGTAGTTAAGTATCTACTTGGATATTTGACTTCTAGGTTCTGTTTTTGAAAACACGCCTCTGCCGAAAGGCAGGACGTGGTTATTGCTGGCATTAAACGTCTCCATCCTTAACTCCTTGTGGAAGGGAAAAAATTGGTAGGCACTATGCAGAGTGGAAGCAAGGCACCCATATGGGACCGTTAGCTTGCTTAGCATTAGACACCTGGAACTGTATTGAGACCCACATGTGCTTTATAATGCTATCACTGCCTCTCCTGGCATTTCTGCTAACACTTCCTATCCAGAGTAATTTGCAAGTTTGTTCAAAACATGGCCCCAAACTCTAGAAGGTAGGTAGAAGAGAGACTATGGTATTACAGTAAGCCACAGTCCGTCACTCTTGTAATTTAAATATAATTAATATAATTATAATATAATTAATATAATAAATATAATACCATTGTGAGCAGAGCAAAGGCCTCATTCTATGGATGGCCAATAGTGCACACAGTTTGAAGGTAATTGCTCTATAAAGTGTGGATTGGAAAAGGATAAAGAAGGGAGATTTTGTCCTCCCAAGCATTGCCAGTACTTCTCAGACACACACAAGCAGATTCCAAACCCACCAGTATTATCCTTCAAAGCTCTACTCTTTTCCCATTGCAGATTCACAGATTACATCCTAATTTGGCATGATGAAATCTCTTTCTGTAGGTCTTTTCTTCATAGCCAATATGTTCATACACTTAATTATGCAGTACTTCCCCCTCAGTACCTATTATAGCTGTATCAGACAAGTAAGTACTGGCTTTTGCTTTTTGTTGTGCAAGAAGGATATCATCACTGACAGTCCAGAGATCTAATAATCTCTTTAGCTTGTTTTAGTTTATATTAAAAGAGCAGTGGGGCAGTAGTGATGCTCACTGTAATTGCAGGAGAGGATCATGTAAGAAAGTTATTCATGATAAATAAACCCGAACGTCTTTAATGAAGGATAAGGTTTTGTTAAAATTTGGTTTTGTATTGTCTTAAAAGTAATTGTCCAAGCTCAAGATCAGTGAATCCCCACAAGTAGAAAAGCCAGAAAAGGAGGCAAAAGGCCCCATGGATAAAGAAAGATCTACTGGGCCAACTCAGGGAGAAAGCAGTCATCTATGAGAGGTGGAAAAGGGGCCTGATTTCTTGGTAAGAGTATAGGAACATTACCAGAGCACCCTTCTAGGATGAAACCTGGTCAGGAAAGTAAGGGAAAACAAGAAGAGGTTTTTCAGGTACATCCACAACAAAGAGAAGATTAGGGGGAATGTGGGCCCTCTGCTGAACACTGAGGGTGCCTCAGTGACAGAGGATGCAGAAAAGGCTGAACTACTGAATGCCGCCTTTGCTTCAGTATCTACAGCCAAGGCCAGGCCTCGGGAAGAACAGTCCAGCAAGGACAGTAGGACAGTCTGAACAATGGAGAACTTGCCCTGAGTGGAAGAGGAAGAGGTTAAAGACTTATTGGGCAAGCTCAACCCTCATAAATCAATGGGACTTGACTTGATGCATCCTAGAGTGCTGAGGGAGCTGATTGATGTGGTTGCTAAGCTGTTCTCCATCGTTTTTGAACATTCATGAAGGACAGGCAAGGTGCCTGAGGACTGGAGAAAGGCCAGTGTCACTCCAGTCTTCAAAAAGGGCAAGAAGGATGACCCAGGAAACTACAGGTTGGTCAGCCTCACCTCCATCCCTGGAAAGGTGATGGAACAACTCATCCTGGATGATGTTAATAAACATATGAAGGAAAAGGTGGTTATCAGAGGGATTCAACATGGATTGAACAAAGGGAAATCCTGTTTGACCAACCTGATAGCCTTCTAAGAGGGCATAACTGGCTGGCTAGATGAGGGGAGAGCAGTGGATGATATCTACCTTTACCTCAGAAAGGCTTTTCACACTATCTCCCATAACATCCTCATCAGAAAGCTCAAGCAACATGGCTTGGATGAGTGGAGAGTGAGGTGGATTGAGAGCTGGCTGAATGACAGAAGGAAAGAATGACAGATCAATGGCATAAAAATCGAGTTGGAGGCCTGTGGCCAGTGGAGTTCCACAGGGATCAGTTCTGGGGCCAGTCTTGCTCAACATCTTCATCAATGACCGGGATGAGGGGACAGTGTACCCTCAGTAAGTTCGCTGATGACACCAAACTAGTGAGGAAAGGCAGCAGGAACTGGGCTTGTTTATTCTAGAAAAGAGGAGACTGAGGGGGGATCTCATTAATATTTACAAGTATATAAATGGAGGATGACAGGAGGTTGGGGCATCCCTTTTTTCTACTGTATCTAGTGACAGTACAAGGGATAATGGTAAGAAGCTGGAATATAAAAAGTTCCATTTAGACATAAGGGAAAAGTATTTCACTGTGAGGGTGAGGGAGCCCTGGCACAGGCTGCCCAGGGAGGGTGTGGAGTCTCCTCTGGAGGGTTTCGAAACCCACCTGGACATGTTCCTGTGTGAATGGATCTAGGTGGACCTGCTTCTGCAGGGGGGTTTAACTAAAGGTCCCTTCCAACCCCTACCATTTTATGATTCTATGAATTCCTTCTTACATGCATGTCCACAAGTGCAATGAAAGCAAATGGCTACTCCACCCTCCCACCACAAGTCTGAGCTTTACTGTCACTTGATAATTTCTAGAATACTTTAGGTAAAAATGGCACTTCACGAACCATTTGAAAAGATAGACTCCACCTGCCCCAAATGTTCCATAATCAAGAGCCAAATCTTTACAAATCCTGCAGCTCGCATTTATTTCACAAGGGCTCTAGAGTTCTCAGGAGTCAGCACTGTTCAGCTGGATCATCCTCTGAATGAAATCAATGGGAATTTTGCCAATGACTTCATTAGTCAAAGGTGCAGGCTATAATTCAGAGAACTAGGATGTCAGAGCCAGCAGATCATGCTTAGATGCGAGACAGCAACTCATGAAAAGGAAGAACTGGCAGCATGCTCTTCAGTTTGAGGTAGGACTTCATCAGTTTGGGACACAACAGCTAGGAGGGGGGAAGAGTGTAGGAACAAATCCATTTTGTGCAATGCTCTTGACTATCTCCATTGACTTCAGCAGGAGTTACTGGCCTAAGTGAGGATTTAGAGGTGCGTGTTCCTCCACAGTACAATGCATGAACCATACACATTAACAAGCATTTCAGGACTAACACCCAGCCTGTTAAAGCCAGAAAACTAGCCACTTGGGATTAACCATGCAGTATGATATTCATTATTCACCAGTACAGCAATCCAACAGAGACTAACCCTGAAGTCTGATATTCATTAAACTGCAATACAGCATCTCTGAGGTGGCCCATGGTGCAGCCCTGTGTGTGTGCATTTCTCTGCATGCACTTACGTATATGTGCTACAAAATATGATGGAAGAGAGAGGGACATTTATTTTAGAAAGGATACAAATTCAGCACGAGCAGCGGCTGGCCTCACAGGGATCTCTAGTAAAGATGCCAAGTAATGTTTGGCTTCCAGGTCAGACAATTTTTTTTTTTTAAATCCTAAATCTACTCATGCAAAGACACAGCTTATAGCTTGCAGATGGCTCATTCTGCTGATCTGCCAGTATTCACACTCGGAGTGTGGAATTATATCACATGAGCAAGGGGATTGCTGTCTTTTTTCATGGCTTTGTTATTGCAGGCAAAAAAAATACAGCTAACCAGAAAATAAGAAAAAGGAGGATACTGGGGTTTGGGGTTTTTTTGAGAGAGATTTTTAAATTCATTGGATCCTGAGAACTACAGGCCTGTCAGCCTGACCTCAGTGCTGGGGAATGTTAAGGAACAGATCATCCTGAGCACCCTTGTGAGGCAGGTACAGGACAACCAAGGGTTCAGGGCTGGTAAGTGTGGCTTTATGAAAGCGAGGTCCTGTTTGACCAACCTGATTTCCTTCTGTGACAAGATGACTGGTTTAGTGGATGAGGGAAAGGCTCTGGATGTGGTCTTCCTGAACTTTAGTAAGGTCTTTGACAGTCTCCCACAGCATCCTCCTGGAGAAACCAGCTGCCCATGGCTTGGATGGATCTACTCTGAGATGGATGGAAAACTGTCTGAATGGCTGGGCTCAGAGAGTCATACTGAGTGGAGTTAAATCCAGTTGCTGGCCAGTCACCAATGGCGCTCCCCAGGTCTTGGTGTTGAGGCCTGTTTTTTTAACATCTTTATCAATGATCTGATTGAGGGGATCAAATACACTGTCAAGACATTTGCAGACATATGAAGCTGGGTGATGTGTATATATACTTGAAGGCAAGAAGGCTCTTCAGAGGGACGGACTGCAGCAATGGTCCAAGGCAAATTGTATGGGATTTAACAAAACCAAGTGCCGAGTCCTGCACTTGGGCAACAACAACCCCAGGTAATGCTACAGCCTTGTGGCAGAGTGGCTGTAAAGCTGTCTGGTGGAAAAAGACCTGTAGCTGTTAATCAACAGCCAGCTGAATATGAGCCAGCAGTGTGTCCAGGTGGCCAAGAAGGCCAACAGCATCCTGGCTTGTATCAGAAACAGTGCAGCCAGCAGCACCAAGCAAGTGATTGTCCCCCTGTACTGGGCACTGGTGAGGTCACAGTTTGAATATTGTGTTCAGTTTTGTGCCCCTCACTACAGGAAAGACACTGAGGTGCTGGACCATGCCAGAGACAGGCAACAAAGCTGTTAAAGAGTCTTGAGCACAAGTCTGACAAGGAGTGGCTAAGGGAGGTGAGGTTAAGAGGAGATACGATCACTCTCTACAAATTCCTGAAAGGACATTATGGTGAGGTGAGGGCTGGTCTCTTCTCTCCAGTAATGAATGACAGGACAAGAGAAAATGGCCTCAAGCTGCACCAGATGAGGTTTAGATTGGAGATTAGGAAGAACTTTTTCACTGAGAGTGTTATTAAGCATTGAAATGGGCTGCCCAGGGAGGTGATAGTGTCACCATCCCTGGAGATATTTAAAAGATGCATAAATGAGATGTTGAGGGACATAGTTTGGTGATGGGCTAGGCAGTGTCAGGTTAGTGGTTGGACTCGATTTCTTAAAAATCTTTTCCAACCCTAAAGATTCTATTGTTCTATGATTCCTCAAACAATTATAATAATAATAATTCTTAATGTTATAAATACTAGGAGCCTCATATAAATGAATAACACCAAGAAAATTAAATTTGTAAGAAAGTTTCAATTCCAGATCAGGAGCAACCCAGTCTATTTACACAATATTATAATCAATTTTAAAATCTCAATAGAGTTTCACCTTTGTAAACCAGGAGTGATTGTATTAATTTATTGAAGTTATCTAGGGATTGTACCAATATAGCACAGAAAGGCTGACCTGTGAAATCTACAGTCTGTAAAAAAAGCAAACAAAAAATCCATTGATGTAATTTGAGCTAAAAAAAAAAATCAATATTTTGTCCTTTAGAAAATTATTTGCATTGATAAAAGCTAGTCACGTTTTTGTGATGAAGTAGTCAGATGACTTAATCAGAGAAAAAAAAATTAAAGGGGAAGGCCTTTCACAACAATTCCAGGATAACATAGATATAGAACCACCAGAGAGAGTCTAGAAAAAGGCCACTAAAATGATGAAAGGACTAAGAGCATCTCTCCTGAGACAGCTAGGATAGTTCTGCACAGAGAAAAGAAAGCTCAACAGGATCTTATAAATGTCTATATATACTTGAAGGGAGAGTGTAAAGAAAATGGAGCCAGGCTCATTCCAGTGGTTCCCAGTGACAGGATACAAACTGAAATGCAGGAAGTCCCCTCTGAACATCAGGTAACACTTTTTCAGTGTGAGAGTAACTGAACACTGGCACAGGTGGCCTAGAGAGGTGGTGGAGTCTCCATCCTCTGAGATATCCAAAAGCCCCATGCACGTGGTCCACAAAGGCAAGGAGAACTTTAAGGGAGGCTTTAAAAGGTACACAATGGCAGACTTCTGAATGTTTCTACTGAATTCTTCCTGTGAATAATGGGTAGAACAGAGCAAAAGAATAATTTGAAAACTTACATGAAAGAATAGAATGTAAGCTAAGAAACCCTGAAAGTGAACATATCTGTTCAAGCAGTATAAATAGAAGGGGTGCCATATTTTAATTAAATGGACAAAAACTTTACATTTTTAGCATCATCTGAAGGGATGTAGCAGCATAAAAATGTATTTGTCCAGAAAAAAACATATAGGAAAAGCTATTGAACAATCACATAATGAGAGTCTAGACAACAGTTAACAGCTTCAAAAACAGAGAATAAGTACATGATTTTTAGTTGTTACACTGAGAAAATAAGCCAACTTACAACTTTGAAAAAGTCCCTGGAGAGAGAGAATCAAGTGGAAGAAGATTACCATGTTGTGAATCTGCTTACAAAGGAGTATGCAAAAGAATAACAGAATATTCAGCTAAGAGAAAAAGAAGGGAACGAGGTTTCAGGAAGTGTGTGCCTGGGGAAGAAGATGATGATGAGAGGATAGGGAAGTGAAGAAGTGCTGATAGGAGATAAATAGAAAGGGCAACTAGGAATCCATGTAGATGGTAAACACACTACGTTACAGAAATTCAAATACAGAAAGTATTGTTCTGATACCACTTTCTTCAAAAGATGTGGCTACTGTTACCACAACTTTGCTGAGAGATCTTGAATGGTGACAAGGTGGTAACACATATGTCTGTAAAAGTCTGTTAAAAAGCTGGCTAGTATATTAAAGTGTCCTAGAGATTCTGGTGAAAGAGAAGAAAATTAAACTATGTGATTTATTAGGATAAACTACCCAGAGAGCACTATGACACCTTCCTTGTTTAGTAAACAGCAGCAACAAAAGCCCAATCATTTTCAAATCCCATAAAAAAATCAGAGCACATTTTAAGAGAGTATTGGGTATCTTTTTTTCCCCTACTTTTATCTATGCCAGGTTACCAATCCCTAAAGAGGATAACAGTTTCTACAGCACTCCTTTGGGAGATTTCAGTTAGGTGTGGCCTAATTGTGAGATGTGCCACCACATGAAAACTTCTGCAGGGCAAGGAACAGAGATTATGTTCATGTTTAAATCATTCTGTGGTAGGCAAAACAACAGGATTTTTAACTTGTAATGACTGTAGCGCTATTCCAATTAGGTTTTAAGTGACAAAGTCAAGTCAGGATATGCAGAATGATGAAAATACATAAAATAATCCCTGTGGAAAATCATGCCCAAACATCCTCAACTCCAGTTAGGAAAACTCTTGAGAAGCGTAATATTAGACTGGGGATCTAACAGAGCTATGAAAAAAAAATGATCAATAAAGACAATGCAGTATCCTGCTCTAGAGTCAGATTTCTGATCTGTAGCTCTCATTGTTGTTCCTTATTCATATTCCTCTTTGCCCATGTGTAAAAGAGGAACGATATTATTTTACAGGGTGAGGGCTGTGAACCTTAATTTGTTTACATTTCTAAACAAATTGTGAGATCCTGGGATGAAGGGGACAAATTTAACAATCATTGTTTGTTCTGTCTGTGCTCAGACAAAACTCCCACTGAGACTGGGAGCTGAACAACAATTCCAGAAGTTGATCCATTTTTCCTAGGAAAATGAGACAGTTGCAAAGTACAGTTTGTTTGCTGCATTCGTTCAGTACCCTGGAGATACAGCATTATGGTTAGTTACACATCTCAGAAAGCTTCTTCAGCAATATTGCAATGGCTTTGAATTCTTACAAGGCTATGCAGTCCAAGTAAAACAAAGCTGCTGGCAAAAGTAATAAGCCAGCACTCCACACCTGATTAAACAGCGTTGTTTTTTAGTCTAGTGCCACGCAAATTCTCATGTCAATGTGGATGCACAGTACCCAAGAACTGTATAAACTGCAGGTTCTACCACTGCAAAAGTGAGCAACTCGTTTTGCAAGAAGGTATGCCTAACACTGGTTTTTAGCTGAGCACTTCTCAGGAATCAACTTCCTCTCCCCCCTCCAAAAGAACAACCCTTTCTCAAATCCCCAAAGTGCTAGAATGTAAACAAGGTAAACTGAGCCCTTAAATGATCTGCACATGCATACACTACCTACAACATTTTTGATTGCTAACTATAAACAGCTGCCAATTTCCCTCTAATGCTCAGACGACTTGCTAACTGATCTGCAAGTCCCAAAAGTGTGTTATCTTTAATGTGCCTCTAATTTTGCTAAAAGCTTACTATTTATAGTGTGTCATTTATTTACTTATTTACCTTCAACTAATTAAAGTTATCATTAAAAAAAAAAAAGAGTAAGGAAAAAAACCCACATGTGTGTGTCCTTGTGAGAGGAGAAAACCAAATCTGTACACTTAACTGGATGAACATTATAAAAGTTCTTTTTTGCTTGGAAAGGAAATGCATGAGTAAAAGCTCCAAAACCTAGCATTATTATCTCTAATTACAATTGGCAATATGTGGCAATTATAATTATTCATTTATGCAAAATAGCTTACAGTGTGTCTCATTTTTTATTCCCTGTTAAAGGATGGCTCGACAAAAGAAGAAAAAAAAAAGATTATAGAGCTGAACATAATTGTGCTAAATGCTCAGTCATTTTGTTTAAAAAATACTACAAAACTAAACTGCTATTTCTGCAGAGACAGAAAATAATTTAACAAAGATATATAGTATACTCTGCAGGTGGCAATCCATCCAGAAAACATATTTCGCTGAAAAGAAGAGATATTTCACAATGAAATTGAAGAGCATAATTTTTGTCATTTCTGTCTTTCTTAAAAAAAAAAAACAAAACCAAAACAAAAACTCTCCCTGTTTTAATCTAGCATATGCTTCCCCAGTTAGTAAAATGCTAATTTTCAAAGAGTCAGAGGAGAGACCGTGACCATAATAACTCGCTATGGTTCTGCAATATGACACTCTATTATATTTCAATTCTACCACAGTGCACTAGGCAATTGA
The DNA here is from genome assembly GCF_028858725.1 of Colius striatus. Taxonomy (NCBI): domain Eukaryota; kingdom Metazoa; phylum Chordata; class Aves; order Coliiformes; family Coliidae; genus Colius; species Colius striatus. The sequence continues at coordinate 21,039,237 of NC_084762.1, read as the reverse complement.
ATAATATCAAGTGCACTTCATCACAAAAAAATATGGAACGGCTAGTTCATGCTACTTACATAAGTAATCTCTATTTATGCATTTATTTCTAGTGGAATACTGCTCTAATTCAGGCCGATAGAGCTGGATGTGTAAAAAGCCCAGAGGAGTGGCCAGTCATCCTTTTTTTGGGTGCTGAGGGTTCGGCATTTCACAGGACCACCTCTCCAAATAAAAAAGGCTGTTTATTAGGAAAAGCTGAAAAGCTACTCTAACATCTGATTGAAACACACAGTCCTGACATGCCATACCAGATAAGTAATTTTTACTCTTGGATCCAATCTCACTCTTGCTGATGGAACACTTTTGCTCCCATCGCTTATTCCCAACTCAGAGCAGAGCTGAAGGCAAAGGTACTATTTCCATGAAAAAGATCATCTACAGAACTAAGGGTTTGTTTGACAGCTAGGCATTAAAAAATGTTTCAAAGTGTCTTAGATATATAAAAATATAGGAGCCTTTAAAATCAAATAGGAAGCAGATTTTTTTTCTCTGTGTTGATGGTGTTGATTAGAGCAGAGGAAATGGAGATCACTGTTGGAATGCATGGGAAAAGCCAGCCTTCCAGAATAGCATGATAAGTTGCACTATGTATTTTAAAAAAATAATTTGGTCAGCTTCAAGCAGTGGTTAAAAGAGTGGAATTTGTCTCCTGACTTAGTAAAAGGTGACAGAAAATTAGGAAAACACAGCTGATAAGCATACAGCAAAGGAAATAATATGTAAATCCAGAAGAAATAAAATAGAGTGTTTCAATTACTTTCCACTTTACTTTCGCCATCAAATACAATAAATGAGTAACATGTGACTTTGTCTCTCTTCTCTCAAGAGCACATGGTTAGGATGCATGAGATGGGCCCAGCAGTGATTTCTAACTATAATTAATTCACTATATCTTGGTCCATTACCACTAAAAGATTTTTTTCTCCCACTCTTCAGACAGTGTGAGGAAGAAAGATCCTGTTCCTGTTACAGTCAATAGCAAAATTCTTTTTTTTTTTTAATGGGAAAAAAGGATTGAGTCCTGTATCTGCTGTGCATATTGTAACAGATAGCTCGTTCTTGGTCAGATATCTGGATTTGCTAACATAGTCAGCAATTCCTTATCACATTGGATTATGACGCTTAAATTGTCTTGGTTACAAAAGATGGATTGTTGAATTGTTTCATGCCATGGATTGCAATCATAAGATGTTGAACCCTAAGACACCAAATGTATCATTGGAGCAACACTAGGAAAAGGAAATCACTATTATCCCGTGAAATAGATGACAAAAATAAAGGAGGCCATGGGGCTAGAATCTACAAAGGGTGTGCATTAGTGAGGAAGAAATTCAGTTGGGAGAGCACTCCAGTCCTTTCTCTCAAGACAATCTAATATAACATAGCAAAGGGGCTGACAACAGGGATGAAAAGTCCACTCTCCTCAGCTAAGCCTCTAGCCCACTTTTAGTAATTCATGTCAATGTTAAAGTTGAACATTATCACTCACTGATCTGAAGGCCTATCTGGATTGTGGTCAGAGTAATTATCATCCAGTCAGTTGTCACAGTGATCAGTAAGGACTGTTTACACTGAGTAAAGCAATATGGAGAGGACTGCACATATTTTATTAGGAAAGGTGTGTAAAATACAGAATTTCCATCATGGAGAAACTGATATTTCTCCATCTTTCTTCTCATTTTAGGTGGAAGTGGCAACCTTCTAGATATTAAGAATTACAAACCACGGAACACAAATCAAGCAAAAATATTTGCAAAGAGAAGTACTATTCATTTCAATATTTCTTTTTTACTTAAATCAATCATTTCAGCATTTCTTCTACCCATATGTTTCATATACTCTAGTAAACCAATCTGAAGTGCTTCACTGGTGGTAAGCTCTGTTACTAAAATGCATATAGCATTCTGGTAGACTATCTCACAAGCAATCAGAGTGAAATGTGTGGCAGATTCCTTCTGTCCTATAGACTTAACTTCCTGGCTGGGCTTTACGTCCCTTATGGCATACAGAGGATGCCATGTCACATGACTGCCGTGCAACTGAATAGTCTCCAAGAATAAATCTACTGGATACACTACAGACCTAAGTTACCATTCATAACAAGATTGTAGCTTAATGCTTCAATTAACTATGGTCAAATATTACAAATATTTTCCTGTAAATTTCCTAAACAAAATTTCAAGTTTGCAAGACAGTGGGTTGTCCATGACAAAAGTATATTTTTCAGCATTTCCATGCAAGTTTTTAATATGAGGTATGTTCTTTCCTCTTCTCTTTATAACGTAATGATTGACTATTATAGAAGAAGAAAATTAATTGTAATATGGAAAAGAAAGATGACACAAACAATATTTAATAATTATATAATATATATTTAATATTTTTATATTTAATTTTAGAAATAAAACCAGACAAATTAATTACATTTTTGTATTTCTCAAAATTAACATGTGGATTACCTGAAAACTTTTTTCCATCAACATCTCTGTGATTTCACATGCCACATTCTTCCTGCCAATATTATTGTGGCTGGTAACAGCTTCTACAAACACTAGTCCTGCCTCCTACATCCAAGACATTAGTTGTTCTGACCTTAGAACTGTTATCTGAAGTTATTCAGAAAGTTAAATTCTGTACTAAACAAAATACAGTGCTTTTAGGTGTTTTTTGTTCCTTTATGTCTTATTCATGCAGTTTCCATCAGTGCGTCTCTGTAGTATCAGCATGCCTGTTTCTAAAGAGGACTTGTAAGGTAGTTCTCTGTAATATGGAGATGTTTTTCAGGATCTTAAGTTATGTTTATCTGTAATTTTCCACGGAATTATATTTAATATTTTCAAAATGCAACCTGAATATTAACTAATCCATCCTCAAGCTGGGAATTAACATGTCTTATCTTAGTTTTTCATATGTGCTAAAAAATTCAAAAGAACTAATATTAGAAATGAGGAACCCTAGATGAAATCCACAGAGGCTTGCTGTAATGAATTAGGTAAAGCATATGGGTTATGTCAACTTTAAAGTGAATCTAAAGCCATTCATACTCAGAAATTATCTGTAGTATGAGTCCCTGAGTTTTATGCGTAGTGGCAGTACAACCCAAGCCTAAGCTATCTGCTGTGTTTTCAGGTCTGAAGTCAATCTCATTCACACTCCTAGTTCTTCAGAAAGTATTTAGATCCTCTTGGATATAGGAAATCCTTCTTCTTACAACCACTGAATAACAATAACCACCAAGCAATAACAAATTAAAGACAGGTTATGAACCTTCTCAAAATACAATTTACACATATTTTTCCAGATAAACAGTACATAATGAAACAACATCCAAATGTTTTACTCTGTTAGAAAATCTTGCCAATGGAATAGCAAGTAGTTTGACTTAATTGTGCAAAAACTAGACGATGAAGAGTAAAGGTTTAAGTTAGATTGTTAACCATAAAACATATGCACCTCAACAGTAAGTTATATATTTTTTAATCTTTCCATCATAATTTCTTTCTTCTCATCCTTCAAATTCTGACTTCATAACAGAAAACAAGGCACACTTTGGGACTGAGACACTCTGTGCGTAGCCCCGCTGTCTTGCTTCCAGTAAGCACTGAGGTGCACTGGCACCATGGAGAAATGGATATAACAGCCAGGTGAGTGCAACTATGTCCCACCAAGTCAAGGGCAAACCTGCTACCAACTGCAATGGGGCCACCCTTTCTGTTACTCACTGTCTCTTTTAATAAGAAAACATGTCTTTCCTTCTAAGAAGAAACAGATTCCCTTCAGGATCAGTAGTTTTAAGATGATATAAGAATTGGGTATGTTTATAATTATTTGTCTTGAACTGTACACTGAGGACTAATAAACTAGTCTGGCTTAACAGTTTTCTGAAACACTAATACAGGTTCTGGAAGAATCATAGGTTACCTGAGGAAACCTGACTGTGTAATTCACTGGGAATCATACAATTTCTTTCATTTGAATTTAAAAACAAAGCAAAACAAAGATTTCTCATGTTTTATGTTTCCAAACCAATATGCCTACACTCATGTGGTTTCCATCTTAGGCAGAATGCAAAGAGGAAGTAAAATGTCAAGTTGTTTATTTCTGTTGAATTTTCTTATCTCAAAATAACAGAGTTTGTTAAATTTGATCAGTCTTTCATAATAGTCAGAGGAACTCCTTTGCTAGGCAGTCCTGTTTCTACAGAAATCTTATGATCTGTATGCAGAGGAGTTAAATATCTTTTGACTATTTTGTCAAAACCAAAAATGCCTCTGAAACAGTAGCTTTATTTTTGAAGGAATATAAAGAAATTGATTTCATTTAGTTCAGTTTGTATACTCCCTTTTCTTATTATTTCCTCCTTTTTTATATTGTTTTACTGTAGATAAAAAAGAAAGACAGACAAAGGACACCTAGAAATTCACTCTGCCTGATCATAAGCTTTCACTTAAAGATGTCAGAAAAGTGAACATGCTTAAATCAGCAATTGTTCTTTACTTCCACGGAACAATCTTCATTGTCAAGCATATGATCAAAGTTCCCAACTTAAAAGTTGAGAAACCGTGTGCTTCTGTTAAACAGAACAGTGATACCTTAGGCCTGATTTCAAAGCACAAGTGATTCAGCTACATCTTTCTTTTTGAAAATAAATATATATATATATATATATATATATATATATATCTGCATCCAAGACAGTGCTTTTGCTTCATGCCCTTTTTAATTGTCCATTTCACAGATTAATGAAATGAATATGATTCTGTATCCTTTATGCTAAAACCATACTGCAGATAAAAGTGTGATAACACTTATTAAAAAGGACATTCATTCCAATTTTATATATTTCTATGTTCTTGTTGGTCCATATTGAATGTATTTTCAAATGCACATAGAAGTCCTCACTCTCCCAATCCTTTATACTCAGTAAGGGAGATTTAGCTACAGAGACATGGAGCCACAGCAGCCAAAGGATGAAAAGGTAAGCACTCCCTCTGTTCCATTTTGCTCCCAGATCCTCCATCTAAGGGTACTCTGCCTGTCTCATACATATGGACAAGGAGAGGTCTATGTCTCTGCTTGCAATCATCTTGGAACTTAAGGGTAATGTTACCTTTCTGACTTTGTTTTATTTATAAATATATACATACACACACACACACATACATATATATTATATAGAGTAGCCTCAGATTACAGTACTAGGATGTAGCACAAGACTATATAGTTTATTGTCTCTCTTGCACTGACAAACATATCCCTTCTCACTGAATGTAAGTCCCCCAGAGACCAATGTGTCTTATGGTTGTTCCACACACTTGTTTTAGAGTGCAAGACCTTCCAATCCGCAACTCAGAGCATCATGGGTCTAGTCAGGTACTGCTTTATGAGATCAGATCAAATTCAAAATATCAGGTTGGTCTTCACATATTCACCACATGCCAAATAGATGTCTTTCTCCACTTGATGAGAATTAAGGAGCTAAAAATACATTTTTAGTTTATAATTGCCACTGTATTCACTGGCTGCCATACAAGAGTCTAAAAGTGCTGACTTACAGAGAGAAGATTAAAAACTCTCCTGAGATAGCTGGTATTAAATACAAAACTGCAGGATGAAGTAAAAGCTTCCCAATCAACATAGATCTTCCTTTTTTTTCGCCACCTCTATCCTTCCTACAGAAGCATAATTAAATGATCCAGGATTGGTTTGTTTGCATTTAGTGTAATTTACCACCTAGTCCAAAGATATGAATTCTGTGTATTTATTCTGTATATTAAATAAATCACTAATTTCTTTAAACATACTCACAGCCAACAAGAACATTTTAGATTAAAAACACATCTATATTTCATTCTCCTCTATATCTTTACCCACGGGGCTAACAGAAAGTGACATTGTCTTGCTTTGCAAATACAGAATATACTTTGATATCTGAAGACCAAATTATCCACTTGATTCCTAAATATTGAGTCTGAAAAGCTTGTGATGTTGACAAATCAAGTTCTGCAAACCACCCACAACCATCATTCCTATATGTGTCTGTATTACCACCCCTCGCATATGGGCTGAATTCCTATCAGTGCACACAGGCAAACGAGGCACAAAACCACCCACAGTGAAATGGTTTTTACCTTTAATTAGTTATTTAATAGTTAACCAGATGGATTAGACTAGACATCCAGGCTCCTTCAGTATCAATGGCTGCAAAGACAGGCATCCACAGGGGGTGATTCATCTTCTTCAAAGATAGGGGTCTAAAACAGGACTGTGAGCTACCTTCTGGAGGTGCCTGTCTCTCACCATGGACTATAGAGGGAGCCTAGATGACTAGCTGAGATTAGATGCCTAATTTTTAGACAGATAAATTGTCTTGCCTACGGTTACATGAGAAATTTGTGGCAGAACTGGGATTTGAACACACATGTTCTGCATATAGCTTTGTAACAAATTATTTAGTCAAATCTAGCACTTTTACTGCAAAAGTTTTGCGTGTTCACAATAGGCTATTAGAAAAGAAACACATCAAAAAGTCTAACAAACTGGTGATTATTCACCAATCTCCAGCGTATCTTGGTATATGAAAGGTCTAGTTTAAAATCTAAAATAGGAAATAAAACATTTTACCCATGGTCTACCATCTTCCCAATGAAGAACTATCTTAACCATAATTATTCTCAGGTTCTTCTGAGAATTCTGCAATATAGTTTTAATAATTGACTATTTGAATAATTACTTTTATCAAGATAGCAAGAGAGACACAACTATGTAAACACTCAAAAACACGGTGATAAATAGTTACAGAAGAGTTACATAGAACATGTCTGAGTTACATAGAACATGTCTAAGTTCTTCTTGATCAAAAAAGCCTTCTAAGTTAAATGGTGCTTTTTCAGATTAAATAAACTAAGAAATGTAACAGAATCATGTAATTGTTTAGTTGAAAATGACCTTTGGGATTATCAAGTCCAACCATTAACCTAACACCGCCAATCACATCACAAAACCATGATCCCCAGCATCTCATCTACACAGCTTTTAAATAACCCTTGGGATGGCGACTCCACCATCTTCCTGGGCAGCCTATTCCAGTTTATTTAACAATCCTCACAATGAAAAAGTTCTTCCTAATCTTCAATCTAAACTTCCCAGGTGCAACCTGAGGTTATTTCCTCTTGTCCTATCACTTGTTACTTGGGAGAAGAGATTGACCCTCACATCACTATAACCTCCTTTCAGGTAGCTGTAGAGAGTAATCAGGACTCCCCTCAGCCTCCTCTTCTCCAGACTAAACAATCCCAGTTCCCTCATCAACTCCTCGTCAGACTTGTGCTCCAGAGTCTTCAACAGCTTCATTGGACACTCTCCAGCACCGCAGTGTCTCTCTTGTAGTGAGGGGCCCAGAACTGAACACAGTATTCAAGGTGTGGCCTCATCAGTGACCACTAGAGGAAGACAATCATTTCCTTGGTCCTGCTGGCCACAGTATTGTTAATAGAAGCCAAGATGTCATTTGCCTTCTTGACCACTTGGTCACACTATTGGCTCCTATCCAGTTGTCTGTCAACTAACATCCCTAGGTCTTTTTCACCAGACAGCTTTCCAGCCACTCTGCCCCAAGCCTGTAACATTGCCTGCGGTTGCTGTGACCCAAGTGTGGGACTTGGCACTTGGCCCTGTTGAATCTCATCCAATTGGCCCCAATCCATTGCTCCAGCCTGTCCAGGTCCCTCTGAAGAGTCTTCTTGCCCTCATGCAGATCTACACACTCATTCAGCTCCATATAATCTGCAAACTTATTGAGTGTGCACTCGATCCCCTCATCCAGGTCATTGATAAAGACATTAAACAGAACAGGCCCGAGGACTGAGCCCTGGGGAAGCCCAGTGTGACAGGCTGCCAACTGGATTTAACTCAATTCACTACCACTCTCACCCCAGTGATCCAGAGAGTTTACTCAGCTACTTCAGAAGGAACCAATTCACATATATTTGATATTCCATCTAAATTTCTCATAGTTTTTTGCCAAGAGAGGTTGCAAAATATTGCAGAGAGAAACTAGGACCAAATGCTAAGATGGTCTTATCTTTCTGACATGCTTAGACTGAATTCCTAGGATGTGAAAAATTCAGTAGAATCCACAGGGATTAGAATAAATACAACCATCCAGACTCCAGATAGAACTGGATTGTGGGCAAATAGCCAGATATTGAAACATTTGTTCACGTAAGTTGAAATCCTTTCTAAAAATATCTGAGTAGTTGCATTTGTCAAATGATTATGTCACAGAAGAATTATATATTTAATATCAGGTGCATATATTCTCTTTTCTACATTTATACATTTTGTTTCTCATCTACTTTTTCCATCTGTTCAAAACAAGCTTTCCTCTTGGAGAACTATTTATGTTATAAAATAGTTGAGTGTAAAATTCCAGTATTCAGTTATGACTCAACAATATTTTCACTTCTTAAATATAGTCTTCTTCATGGGTGTGTAACTCAAAAATAAGTTCACTGTTTTCTTCAAGTTCAAAAGAGCGCAAAAACTACTGAGAATTATAAAATATACTTTAGTCTAAAAGTTAATTTGGGGGAAAATGTCAAAGTCCATCAGAACAAATCCTTGCATAAGGAAAGGGCATTTTTGCCCTTTCCAAAATTTTTGTCATGATTTTTGTCATGAAGAATTACAGATCTTTAATGATATGTTAATAATGTAGAAACATTACAGAACTTGAAACAATTTACTTGGATCAATTTAGTGGAGATTTTGTTCTTTTTATATTTTTCTGCTCTGTTTTGAGATATTCTTTACCCTGGCACTTGATCTAAAGTAGAAAAAAAAAAAAAAACACCTCAGTGTACAAACATACAAAATTGTTCTCTCAAAGTCTAGCCCCACCACACTAGGATCTGAAAAATACTTTGAAAGTGGATAATGCAAATATTGTGCTCTTAGAGTCTAGTCCACACCAGAGGTAATGTATTAAATTCTATAAATATGCATTTGATACTTTTTCCAGAGTATATAAATTTTATACCTACTCTGACACATTTTAGAAGTTTCCAAAACACCATACTTATTTAGTTCCTGTAAAACAACAGGAATTCTTAGTTCTGTCAACACACTAGTAAAGGGAAAAGAAGAAAGAAAAAAGAAAATAATAAAGAAAGAAAAGAAAGATGAAGGACGAATGAAGAAAGAAGTAAGGATAGAAAAAAAAATAAAGAAATCAGAAAAAGGGAAGGGAAGGGAAGGGAAGGGAAGGGAAGGGAAGGGAAGGGAAGGGAAGGGAAGGGAAGGGAAGGGAAGGGAAGGGAAGGGAAGGGAAGGGAAGGGAAGGGAAGGGAAGGGAAGGGAAGGGAAGGGAAGGGAAGGGAAGGGAAGGGAAGGGAAGGGAAGGGAAGGGAAGGGAAGGGAAGGGAAGGGAAGGGAAGGGAAGGGAGGGGAAGGGAAGGGAAGGGAGGGGAAGGGAAGGGAGGGGAGGGGGAAGGGAAGGGAAGGGAGGGGAAGGGAAGGGAAGGGAAGGGAAGGGAAGGGAAGGGAAGGGAAGGGAAGGGAAGGGAAGGGAAGGGAAGGGAAGGGAAGGGAAGGGAAGGGAAGGGAAGGGAAGGGAAGGGAAGGGAAGGGAAGGGAAGGGAAGGGAAGGGAAGGGAGTGAAATGAAGATAAAGAGGAAATAGAGATGCAAAGAGAATTTAAAAAACAAATACTGAAAAGAAATAAAGAAAAGGAAAAAAGGAAGGAAAGGGGGAGTTGTTCGAGTTCTTTGTGAAATGCTGCCATCTATGGAGTGTCAGTCGATATTGCTTTCCACGGTGATGTCAAGGAAAACCACAGGGCTGATTACTTCACAACGTGATTTGGTTCAGTAAATGAACCAGATTTTTTTTCTGCAATAAACAAGAATATAAATTACAGCTTTGACCATAACGTTAAGTTGACACTAGCTTCTACCACAACTATTTCTTAGATGTATATCAGCATTAGTAGTTATCTACTGCAACATTTGGTCAATGTTTTCTTGTGCTTTGTTGGGGGAGATGTATTCATTTTGGTGGGTTATGTTGTCATGTTTTCATTTTCATTGGTTTCCTAAATTTCCAGGCACACAAGTACAAATTCTTCCTGTTGTTCCATGTATGTATCACTACCTGAAAAATAAAAAAGCAATTACTGAAATTTATCTCATTTTACTTCTAATACCCCTTTAAAACTAAGGCATTTGAAGCTTTAAAAATGTTATCCATGCACACAACACTCTCTCTTCCTTACCATTTTTTATAACGATAATCTTGAAAAAAGAGAAGTATTAGAAGTATGTCACCTATGACAAATAATAACCATTTTAAAAATCACAGTTTGGAAGCTGTTCGGAACTTCACGAAGAACTAGTCCTCATTCAGTTCTGCCCAGCAATGACTTTATCATACTCACTAGAGGGCTAGATGTAAATAAAAAGCAGAGGACATTTCGGTTACTTAAATTGTGATTAAGTGACATATTTAATCATTAAGATAGGCATAAGCACAAATTGCAGCAATTCTAGAGCTTACAAAAATCTGGATCCCCAAAACTATCTTATGTCTAGAGGCTGGAATGTAAAGACAGGAGAAAAGTAGCATGTAAGGCTTTCAAAATATGCCTTTTTTTTGAGACCGCTGCTCAGGACTGTTTCCAAACCAGTCCCTCTCTTACCACAGCTTTCTCTTACCACCAGCTCCCAGTATTGAAATGTCATCAGCCCAAGTACTTCTCATAACAGGAAAGGTACAGTAAAAATAACCCTCATTCATACCTACTCTGAAAAGATGGGGTCAGTTCAGCTGTCATCTGCAGGGATCAGGCATGTCAAACAAAAGTACATTGGTGAAATGAAAAATAAAATCAGTGCTATACTCCCTGACAAACAATAGCAAAGTACCTAGCAAAATACTCACTTTCACATTTTTTTAATCTATCCAAAGACCTCATTGACAGTAAATCCTTATTATCCTAACATTGACTAAAGCTACCTGCAGGAACACTATTGTCTATCACACTTGTACTCTCTCAAGTCACTTACTTTTGCAAGCATTTCTCATCTTTATGCACCATATTGACTTCTAAGGGTGGCACTTGCTTATCATGTCATAACAGAATAATCATGCCTTGAATGTAAGCATCCACAGGCCAAGTTACTAAAGACCTTTCCCTTCTCCAGGTCATTCAACAGAAAGATGTCAAAATCAGTGGAGCTGCATTAACAACGAATTGTATTATAAGCAAAATAAGACTCCAAATGAATTTAAAATTTACCTCCTAGAGAAACCTCTGCATAGGTTAAAGATAAGACACTTCTTCAGAATGCTCAGAGGCAAGAGTTGTTTTAAGAAAATAGTCCTCCCCTGTTTGACTTCCAGCTCCCAAACACATACCCTGCTCCTTTGCTGTAGAGAGGTGACAGTGGCCAAAGGTCTATCAGCAGTAACCGCAGCCACAGCAAGCATCCAAACACTTCATCACACAGCTGGTGAGGCAACCACATCTACCTATAGTACTTAATAAGGAATGGCAGCTCTATTTGTTTGGCTTTTGGTGATAGAAATTCTAAAGGATGAGCCTTCTGGGTTTTCCGATTTGCCAGCTCACAACATTATCACGGGACAATAACCTCTTACTGCTTTTGGAATTATCTCGTTTGCATTTAATTCAAACTCATCTAAACAACGTCATCTTAGATAACGCTGCCTGTGTTGCAGCATCAGGAAGCTTGGAAGAGGCCCAGTTTGTTGCACATCACTAAAGGAATAGTCTTTCACTGATTCCCAGCATGAAGGCAACACCGGTGTGCGAGGCCACAGCCATGGCTCAAGGGCAGAGGACAGAGCTGACAGTCTCTGCATCCATTTTGGGGAAGGGCCACAAGCCCTGGGGCTTTGTGGCTGTTGGAATGAATGCCATGTAGAGTGAGAGTCTGATCACTCTCCTATCTACCACATGCAGAAATGGCAGTAAACAGGCAGACAGCACAGGCTGCAAGCACTAGAAGACAGTGAGGAGTGAGGCAGTGATTTTCTTTACTGAGATGTAGCATTGGTTCTGATTTATGGCTGGGTTCATAAGCACAGCTGGTCAAATGCAACTGAGAGTTTGCTTGTGAACACTCAGACATAATTGTTCCTTTTGTTATTCTCTACTGAGCTAAAATCAACCCCTGTTCTGAGGGGTATTGACCGTATGCCCACTATATATTGCCATAAATATATAGAGGCCACATCTTCACCCATCATCCTGAAATAAAGCATCGCCTGGGATAATTTAAATAATACTGATGAGGAGGGAAGGGGGAGCGGGTCTCCTTGCACTCGCTGGCAAATAGGGATATCTGTTCATGGACAAGAGCACACACGATACACTATTCATGCACTTGCTGCATTAATTATTTGGCTTTTTTAAGATTTTCTGTCTCTGGAGCAGACAGCCAGAACAAACTGTTACTGGGGGAAACCAGTCACCACAAATGAAGCAAAGTGAGTGGATAACCAAAATCTCACAGGTCAGGAAAGATTGTCTAGGATCTCTTGAATACTTGTATGTCATGAACTATGGATCACTATTATCTCACTATATGTATCAGCTAATGCAGTTAGAATGTTATTTGACCATTCTGATGAATGTGCGATGCACCCTTTTAATGAAATGCCTCCTTCCCACATCCTATTTCCCCTGTACTGCAGGAGTACCATTTCCCTGCTTCCCTGGACAGATTCAGGTTTGCATTTATATGTAAGTGGGATGTCTTAGGTGACAAATGTCACTCAGTCGCTGAGGATAACTCCACATTTCCAGACTGAAGCAGTAAAGTTCTTGTTGCTGAAGGTACTGTATGCTACAGTATATGTCTTACTAGAGAATTCAGATGTCATCCACCTGCCATTAGGTACAATGCAACACCTCTTTATAGCCAGCACAGCTGCCTGGAAGGCAGAACAAGAGATGAATAACTATTTCCTAGCCCATTTTATTCAGCTGTGAGACTTCTACATTGCTAAATTGCTTCAGATATTAAGATAGAATAACTAAGACTGGATCATATATATGAGACGGCATCAAGCAGAAACACTAAGTAGTAACATACGTGAATAAAAAGTGATTACAATAAGTATGAGTCAAACAAATTAATATTTTGCCTTAGATAGGCTTCTTTATGTTTGGTAACTATTGCTTGTGCTGATGATATAACACATGCTGACACCAAATATCAATTCTAGGTAAATCCAATTAAGCCCAGAAGCAAAACAGCTGGATTAGCAGTTCACTGCATAAATTATTTTTCTTCCATTTACTTTGTCTTTTTGCAAATGAGCCTTTTAACATAAAAAAATTTAGCACTCAAGCTCCCCTTTGCTTATTAATCCCAGAAGCCTAAAATGAAGAATAATAATAATAAAAAATCTTTTCTTTTGTTGTTTGTGTGCATATGCTCATCAGCTCCCTTCTGTAGGCTCCCCAGATTCTAGGTAGCTTTCCTTCTTCCTTGAATAAGTCATTCACACTGCATTGACTATGGCATAAGACCAGACATTTGAAGGATTTTTAAGTTTCCAAGCAATATATTAATGCATGATTATTTAAAATTTTATATTGATCTCTATTTTCTGCTACTGAAACAAAATTAATATTAAATTGTAAGGCTGGAATTTAACACACACCAGCTTTAATTCAGTTACAATAACAAAGACTACATAGAAGTTGCTTTGTTTTATCTTCTTTTTTTTTTCTCTTATTGTTTTTCTTCATCATATGCCTGCCAGCACAAAGGGCAATGTAGAGATTGGGAATCAATACATGCTACTCCTGTAGATAGGCAAATAATCTCAAATTGTAATCATTGATTGATTTTCAACATTCTGATAGTGACACATTGGGTGGAAGGGACTCTGATCTCTCTTGTGCTAGGGGAAATCTAGAGCAGTGATTCACAGCTGGAATTAGAATAAAGGACTGCCTCAGAAATGCATCATTTCAGTCAGTGAAACATATAACCTATCGTGTATGAAAATTACTTTTTCCTTCTGCTATGATCAGAGCTGACAACAGCAAATGTGCAAGCAGCAGCGCCATGCGTAAGCTTCCAAGGTTGGATGTCACCAGCCTAGAAGGTGGGAGAAGACAATGGTGACAAATACTGCAAGATGCCTGAACAGGAGGGTTCAACTCATATCTTACCTCATATCAAACACATGGGTCTTGACATTAACTCCCTATACATCCCTCCTTCTAGACCCCTGAAAATATACTTGTTTTAGATTACCTTCCCTCTGAATCCATATTTTCCCAAGGATCTATTGTGTCATCCATTCATAGGAGCCAAATTCCCAGATTTCCTAGCCAACAGGTCACACATGGGTATCTGCAAGCCCCATCCATCCCAAAGGATCCAGTCCAAAGAAAAAGTACTCACATACTAGTTATCAGACCAGCAGCTAGCTTGCAGTCCAGACAACTCTACCTAACTATCTATCTATCTATCTATCTATCTGTGTCATCTATCTTTCTATGTATTTATTTAGAAAATGCTGAATATAAGAAGTCTAAATTACTTCTACTGGTGTGAGAAAGGTTTTAAAAAAACATATTTCTAACATAACAAATATCAATTGTTTTTCTTTCATTGGAGCCAGAGACTATGAAATATTTTGCCTTTGTTATAAATACAGAATTTGAGGTTAAAATATGAGGACTACTGTTGAAAGGAGACAAAATACTGTTACAGTATGTTTCTCTTATTTACCAGCGGTAGGAACACAATTCTCTTTCCTGTTTTTGCTAATGTAAAATACTATTCATATAAAGACTGATACTGTTTTCACTGGCATAAACAGTACCTTTGTTGGGGACTTTCTTGGGGGCAGGAAAAGTGTAAGAGTAGTAACAGATTGTGTTTTATAAAATGGTATTTTCTTATGCAGATGTAATTCTGGAGATGTAGCACTAATCTTTACCAGTTGATCTTCAAAATAAGGCACATTTTTTCCTGACAAATTGAGAGGAAAAATGGAGCACACGTGGCTGTGGTGATACACAAGAAGTGTGGTGTAAGTTGGCACATGAGTCTACACTGTTTTAGAAATCAAAGACAAATGAAGAACCATGAATTCTGACAGGAAGACTTCTGCACTTGAAGTTCTGCTCTTGACTTTCCTGTCCAGTTCTTTGCCCATTTGTAAGTGACTAATGTAAATATTTTCTTTTAAAAAATACATGGAAAAAAAGTGCTTACCAGTCATCATATTGGCAAAAACCCTGGAAAAAAAATATCATTATTTGAAAAAATAGAGAAGCGAATGGGAGAAGGAAGGGAAGGGAAGGGAAGGGAAGGGAAGGGAAGGGAAGGGAAGGGAAGGGAAGGGAAGGGAAGGGAAGGGAAGGGAAGGGAAGGGAAGGAAGGGAAGGGAAGGGAAGGGAAGGGAAGGGAAGGGGAGGGGAGGGGAAGGGGAGGGGAGGGGGAGGGGAGGGGAGGGGAGGGGAGGGGAGGGGAAGGGGAGGGGAGGGACGGAAAGGAGAGGAAAGGAGAGGAGAGGAGAGGAAAGGAGAGGAGAGGAGAGGAGAGGAGAGGAGAGGAGAGGAGAGGAGAGGAGAGGAGAGGAGAGGAGAGGAGAGGAGAGGAGAGGAGAGGAGAGGAGAGGAGAGGAGAGGAGAGGAGAGGAGAGGAGAGGAGAGGAGAGGAAAGGAAAGGAAAGGAAAGGAAAGGAAAGGAAAGGAAAGGAAAGGAAAGGAAAGGAAAGGAAAGGAAAGGAAAGGAAAGGAAAGGAAAGGAAAGGAAAGGAAAGGAAAGGAAAGGAAAGGAAAGGAAAGGAAAGGAAAGGAAAGGAAAGGAAAGGAAGTAGCAATTTCTTTTTGACCTAGATAAGTAATACTGGCATTTGTTGGCACAAAAGAGGTAAGTTTTGGTTATGTGCTCATCCATATCCAATCCATTAATATACACACAAGAATAAGTTTCACCTTTTGTCACTGCCTGTGTTTGTAGCAAATGTAGAAAATTCACCCAGTATCAATTATAAATAGCTACAAAAATAGCAGCTGCCAGTCTCAACTAAACTAAATTTACTTTGCAGAGAGAAAAAGTCTTTTTCTCTTTTTTATAAGCAGCACAACATTATTGAGGACATCAACTTCTGCACAGATGCCACTGCCTTGCAAGAGCCAAGGGCCTCAGCCATGGCAGGGTAGGTGGTAACTCTGTACAAGATACCCACTGATGGGCTCTGTGGGCCATTGGGTCTGAGGTGGGTAGTAAATGTGGATAAATCCATCTTTAGATATAGAAGATGATGAGTAAAATTACAATTGGAGATGCATTAAATTACTATTATCATTTCCTCTCCAAAAAAAATATTGAATTGCCGTATGAAGAATTACTTATTTAATGAAAAAATTGGACTGCAAGGTTGGGCAGCCTGTACCAATGGTTAATAACCCTCTTGGTGAAAAAGTTCTTCTTAATCTCCATCTAAAGGTCCCCTGGCATAACATGAGGACATTTCCTCTTGTCCTATCATTTATTACTGGGGAGAAGAGAATGACCCCCACCTCATTAACCCCCACCTCAATACAGTCTTCTTTCAGAAAGTTGTAGAGAGTGATCAGGTCTCCCCTCAGCCTCCTCTTCTCCAGACTAAACATCCTCAATTCCCTCAGCTGCTCTTCATCAGACTTGTGCTCCAGGCCCTTCAACAGCTTCATTACCTGTCTCTGGACATGCTCCAACATCTCAATGTCCCTCTTGTAGTGAGAGGACCAATATTCAACACAGTACCTGTCATGTGGCCTCACCAGTGCTGAATACAGGGGCACAGTCATTTCTCTGATCCTACTGGCCACCCTGTTTCTGACACAAGCCAGTACACCATTGGCCTTCTTGGCTACCTAGGCACACTGCAGACACCTGTTGACCAACACCCTCTGGTCCTTTTCCAGCATACAGCTCTCCAGCAAAATATCCTCAAGCCTGTAGCATTGCCTGGGGTTGTTGTGGCTTAAGTGCAGGATTTGGCACTTGACCTTGTTAAACCTCATGCAATTGACCCCAGCCCATCACTCCAGCCTGTCCAGGTCCCTCTGAAGAGCTTTACTGCCCTCAAACAGATATACACACTTGCCCAGTTTCAGAAACTTGTAGAGCTACCAAATGCTTCCCAATATATTTCACAAAATATCAGAAAAATGTTAAAATCTCTTCACTTAACACCCAAATGTACAAGAAATCCTTTGGGGAAGGGTGGTACTGTGCAATGCCATATGAAGCTGATAACAATAACACTAATAAACTGTACATGTTATAAGAAGGGCTATCTAGTATCTGAAAACCAAGTATGGAAAGACAATTCCATTTGTTCTTACAATAGTTGCTAAGAGCTGCAATTTGAGAGGTGATTATCAATGTTCAATGTTCTTCCATTCTTATCTATTCAGTTCCCATATAGTCAATCTGTATATGATTGTAATATACCAAACAGCTGTACCAATGTGTGAGAACCAAGAATTGGTGACCTGTGAGCGCAACATCAGTGTACTGAATAAGGATCTCAGACATAGCTACAATTATATTTTTCTTCCACATATCCCTTCCAATCACTCAAAAGTATTTGCACTGCAAATGGAAGCATTTTATCTACAAGAATTATGATTTTTCTTCAGTGCAGGCTCCAACATATCACTTCTCAGTTTTTAGAGTCTTTAAAAGAGACTCACTTCTGGAAGAATGAGGGATTTATTTTGTGGCTGTGATTTAGTCCATCATGAAATATATATCCCTATGGTTTCCTGTCATTATTTTGTAAGAACACTCCTAGTTTAAGCAGCATTAACCACTCATTTTTATATTTCAATAAATCTTAAATGGATAACAGCTGGTTATCTTTGATTTATGCTAAAATATCTTTTAATTTTAATTTTCTGAAAATGTACTTGATGCTTTTACAACTGATTATTTCGAGATCATTAAGGGACAGGGTTGTTTTTGTGTCCACATTCACCATTTTAAGTGGAATGGAACTTTTTTGGATCTGCAGGGCTAACTTAGATGAGGCTGTGCAATTTTCTCACTGTGCTAACTAGAATGGGTAACAACCAGAAGATGATTGGTAGTGAATGATGCTTCCAGTATGCAATCCCTTTTTTACTCCTTACCACCATCTGAAACAATTCTTGACTACCTCACCACCAAACCTCACTTGATCATGTCTGTAACCACTTTTGCACTCTCATATGCCATGCCTGAATGGAGAAAAATTCCATTTTCAGATCTTCATATTCTGAGCTACTTTGTCCATCCACAGTGTTGGGTTTTGTTCCAACAAAGAAGTCTAGATCCCCCTCTAGCTAAAATCTGCTTCCAGAAAACTCTCTAGTTGCGATGATTACTCCTAAAAACATAGCATCAGTTCAGACTAATTGTTCAGACCTTAGCAATAGCTACTTAGCAACAGCTACCATCATAACATTAACCATTGATTCCCTTCTATACTATGACTCATCATTAAGTATGTAAAGCTGTTATTCAAACCTCCTCTCCCAGACATATATATACAAAAATATATATTCATATTTTTATATTTCACAGTTTTTCAGCATTGTAAATCTATTAAGTTACACCTAATATGTAAGAATGAAGGTATAGTGTGCTCTAACTGTGAAGTTTAGAAACCAAATGTTGCTGCTAACTTCATTTCATTACTCATTAATTACTCATGAAAAATATTTTCACTAGCAGTGGTAAT
This sequence comes from Colius striatus, assembly GCF_028858725.1. Lineage (NCBI taxonomy): Eukaryota > Metazoa > Chordata > Aves > Coliiformes > Coliidae > Colius > Colius striatus. Next base: position 21,020,429 of record NC_084762.1, on the reverse strand, counting down.
TGTAATGCTATCTGTTGTTAATAAGAATTTTTAATATTCATTTATCACACACATCAAGAAACAGACAGCAGATATTCTCACCCATAATTCTGAAAATATATTGTGACTGACTTTTTATTTATGTTAACAAACTACATGTTTGTTATATATTAGACACAATGATATATACTAGACACAATGAGAAGCAGCATTTTTCTCTATTTAAACAAAACTGGCAGTGCATGATGAAACTGAATTTTCTCAGATTCTCACTTGGTTGAATTGCAGTGCTTCCAAAACATCACATAACCCACTAAATTTCAGCAAAGACTTAAAAGGTGTGAGATAGTAATGAAAAGGCAGCTTGCAAGGTTTTCATGTCATCAGTGTTCTGACTCAATAGTGGGCTATCTTGAAGTATTTTTAGTAGTAATTTAAACAAAACCACTTAAGACCTTTTTTGACAATCATTTACCCATGTAACCCACACTCCAAATCAGTTACAAGGTCCCATCATTGTGCAGCTGAGCATTATTATGCAATACTGATAATCATAAAAAAAGTTCTGTGATGGTACCATGCCCCTGCTTTATGCATTAATACAATCTTGAGGTCCTACACCGGTCGAGTTTAATGACCTGTCTTTCACAGTCAAGTTACACAGTAAGCCCAGAATTTCACCCATTGTGTTGAATAGATGCTTAGAGGCAAAGCACAGCTCAAATTACTGAGGTCATTAGAATCTGACTCCTTGTTAAAGTTTGGGAAAATAAAAACAATCTTAATCAATTGCCTGCATTACGCAGTTCCACAGCTAGCCTCTGAAAAACATATTGCAAAATAAAAGCAGAGAATGTAATTAAGAGAAAATAGAAAAGCTTGCAGTGTTTTTGGAAAAAGCGGTAAATGAAAGTTCTCTTTAGAAAGATTCAAGACAGTAGGCAGAGGTTTCTGAAGAATTTTTTCAGTAAAAAAGAACAAAAGAATCCAAAACAAGAGTAGCTAAGTTTTCACTGCTTTATTAATAACTTTTCTTTACATTTTATTTACCCAGAATTGTATTATTTGTATGTCCCAATACCAAGAAATCTGGTTAGTAAAGTGCTAGATTCTTTGATTTGATTTTATTTGATTTCATTAGGGACCATCAGCCTAGCTGCTTAAGTGCCCGACTACTGTTTGCAGTTAAACATTCATTAGGGAATCCCCAGTGGGTTCATTCATTTCACTGAGGTCCAATTACAGTGCCACAAAAGCAGTTTTTGCAGCAATTAGCTGATTTTTCCTGTTTATGTTCTGTCTCTTTAGGAAGAGGACTATTTTGTGGAGGTCAGATTTTTAATTAGGCGCAATTTAGGGCCAATAAGAAAACTGATAATTTACTAAATGACTGTGGTGGACTTAACTGCTCAGAGCAGAGGTAAATAACACAACAGGGACACCAGGAATAAACTCTCCTGGTGTGCATAGCTCAAAGCCCTATAGTGTAAGGAATAGATTACATGTTAAATGGCTGTCAGGGCCTTCATTCCATTGCCTGTATTACCAATCAATCTAACTTCAAGAGCCATCATGTTATTAGCAACAGGTACAGGGAAGCTAGAACAGGACCTGCAAAGACTTCAGGTTGACTTCAGGAAAAAGGTTCCACTTGCTGAAGATCTGACAGCACCTTTCTCAACTGCTGCATCCTGTGAAGCCAAAGATAATAAAGTGTTATGAGCAGTCCTGACAGTCGCTAAGAGCAGGTTTTTGCATAATGGATTATCATGGCATAGCTTGTATTGCTGCAATGTTCTGTGCTTTCTGCTTTTAAACAAGGCATTATGTTTTCCAAGTAATGTATTCAAGTTTCCTTTTGTCTTGGGAAACTAAGAACTGTGATGGTTGATGAACAGTACACATTTAGGGGAAGTAAGATCTTAATCCTGTGATGTCTTCTGAAAGTGTCTAAGCAGATTTGCCACCTCTAAATTTTCTCATCTAAAGACCATGATATTTGAATTTCAGGCATTCTATGACAAAAAAATTTCTGAAGAGACTCACAGTTGGCTGGAATGTTGCTCTCTTACAGGAAATAGGTAAGGAAAGGCCATAAGGTCACTGCATTTTTTCTTCAACCTTTGACCCAGTAGTCAATTGCAAAGTTATAGCCAGACATGTAAAAAAAGTAATACTAGCAGGAAGTATAAGCTGTAAACATTAAAATTTTATTGCCGGTTACCATTTATGGCAGCATTTATAAAAACACAGTAAAGAGTAGGCCACAAATCCATGCACCTTCTAGTGGGAAGAAAAAGGTTTAATTAAGTGGTAAATGTGCACAGAAAATGTATGATAACCTTGTGTCTGAGTGCATGCAGAAATGTAGCAACAGAACAATTTTGAAAAAACTGGTATCTTGATTAAAATACACTCTACATCATAATTGCTGTACTTCCCACAAGAAACTCTTTACCCCAGCATGCAATCCACAATCAAGGCTACAGTTCTTCAGCTGAAAATATGAACATACATTATTAAGCAGTTGCTTCTTTTCTAATTATTTAGATAGCTAATAAAAGTATCATTTTTTTGTCAATTCATCAATTTTCCTTGCATTTAGAAATACGATGGAAAGATGCTGGCTGAAAAAAGAAATCAAGCAGTCACTTTTTGAGAACCTGAAATAAAATTTTTAGACCTATGGTGAATCAAAGAACATCTGAAATGAATTTGTGCTACCATAGTCTAAATTGCCTAATTCAGTGTAAATTCTGTTCAAACTGACATTTTACTTTTGATGAGAGCTCTTAAGCAAATAAAGTAGCAGAATGATGGGAATACCACTTTGGTTCTTTGGTATTATTCTTTTCATCTAGTCAAGCATGCATAGGGTTGAGGAGGACCTTTCTTTTCCAATATATTTTAAAATATTTTCTATATTTCAGGGAAAGATTTGGGAGTTTTCAAGCAAATTAACTTTTTTTCAATGTTATTACAAGAATACAATAAAACAGGCAACATAGATTGTCACATTAACTCCTAATTACTTTTGAAACCAAATTTCATTTGGAGTCTAGCTTGACTTCAAAGAACTCAGGATGGTAATTAATAACAATCAGCCACTGAAGTAATTTTGTATAAATAATGTGCTGAACTATGTCAAACAAACACATGGACTTCAAGCATGAATTCAGTCAAATGAAAAAAAAAAACCAAAGAAAATCTTGCAAGTGACTGAATTTCCTACTTTTTCTGCTAGCTGTTCCCTCACTGTATTACCCATCGTACCTCAAAGTCCAGGTTTGCTGTGATATGATCAGAAGTGTGGTTTTCTTAATATAAGTCATATAAACAATGTGCTGATGGCAGCTGGGTGATACGAGTCATCCAAAGCAAGTAGTTCTGGTTGAAAGACAGATGCAGGTAGGTGATGAGAAACATTTACTATTATGGTGAGAATAACTGCCAAATATAAGAGATAAAGGCATAATTTTGCATCTCAGAGAGGCATTTAAGATTATGCTGTCAAATAGTCTGTTGTTTTAGCAGTTCACATCCCTCTGTATACAACAAGCATCAGAGCATCGTGAACTAAGGATAGTCTTAGACTTGATCTCTGATAGATCATAGATCAGTTCAGATCAGAGATAATCAAATCCAACCTCCTGCTCAAAGCTATCTCTTGTGACAGCATATAAATGAAGTAATGCAGCTAAAATAACGTATATGTATGCTAATTATCATGATTAAAAAGTTATACAAGTTCATCCTGTCCTCTTAAGAAAGTGAAGCTAATATGATCACACTATCTGTAATTAAATTTTCAGTTGTTGGCCTATTTCTTGAGCAATCCAGGTGTAGGAAAAGCTTCAAACAAAATTATACCTTAGTAGAGCCAACATACACCAAGTATCACACACAAAGGCACTGAAAATTGGATCTCGTGTACTACACACACTGTTTTCTTGTTTCTCTTTAAATGCCCTATCTCTTCCTTAGATGCAGCTGGAAAATAGAAGGGTGCGCACAGAGAAGGCAAGCACTCAGTGTTTTCAATTTAACCAGAAGAAAAAAGCACTGCAAATCCCATGAGAAAGGTTTTGGGGTTTTTTTTCTGGCATTTGCAGCTTGCTTAGACATCTTGAGGTAGTCTCAATGAGGCCATCTATTTAAGAACCTTCTTGAGCATCCAGACTCTCTCTCCTTCTTGTATATTGACTCCAGTGCTTAGTGAACACTTAAAAGGTTAAAGAAGGCTGCTTAACCGAAGGCTTCACTTCTTCATCCAGCTCTTCTCCCAATTAAAGCCCATAAGACTTCAACTGGAGTGGGATCAAGTCCTGAAGAGCTGTGTTGAAATAATTACATGGCCAAGTATTTAACCACTTTTTTTCAATGATTTCTTCTGTGTTGCTCTACTGCTTTTGAGGACTCTGACACAGCAGAATAGTTGCAATCTGCCCTGCTCTTTTCACCTGTTCAGCTTTTTTTTCTCAGTCAGGATTTAAAAACCCATTAGATGCCAATACTGCAAATAGTCCCTATAAATATTTAATCATAAAAGTGTTTGGGTCAGTTTAAAATTATATTTGGCAGAATATTAGATCAGAAAACTGGTTGACATAATCTGATATTTAAAAGCTAAATAAAAATTAGCAACTGTCTTATTATTTTAACTGTACATCTCAAAACTGACTGCTTAAGCATCCACATATGACAGGAGATATACAAGGTGTACATCTTTATTAGTAATGTGTCAGCAAACTTGTACAGAAAAACAAGAGCAGAACAAATATAGAATCATTGTTTATTAACAGTAAGAGCCTTGGAAGGTTCTCCTGACTTCAATCAACAGAGACAAGTACAATCTTAACTTATAATGAATAATATAATAACATAAAATAATGTGTTACATTGAGATACATTGCAGGTCTAGCATACTTGATTCTTTGTGTGTAGGAAGTGCAGTTATGATGGTTTTGGATAAAACATTCTTAAGAATTCAATGCTAGATGTATGTTTTCAGGCACTTAAGAAATTTGTTGAGAATAACAGTTCCTAGAAGGAAAGGAAAGGAAAGGAAAGGAAAGGAAAGGAAAGGAAAGGAAAGGAAAGGAAAGGAAAGGAAAGGAAAGGAAAGGAAAGGAAAGGAAAGGAAAGGAAAGGAAAGGAAAGGAAAGGAAAGGAAAGGAAAGGAAAGGAAAGGAAAGGAAAGGAAAGGAAAGGAAAAAGAAAATAATTTCCTTTCTTTTACTTTTCTACTGTCATTGTCTGAATGGCAGCTATTATATTCTTATTACTCATCTGCACAATAAAAAAACCCCAGATATTAAAATATCCATGTACATTCAATTAGCCAATTTGCAAATATGATTCTTTTGTCTGATTTAATTTTCTAAAATTGCCAACTGACCTTAGTCCTCAGTCTGGGCTAACAATCAGCATTTTTTTTAAAATCGACCTGTTTTCAATAAAGTAAGAATTAAGGGGAAGGAGCAGAGAAGAATTGAGAAAATTAGCAGTTTAGCGGATCTGCTAAATTTTGAAACAAAAGTATAGTCCAAGGTATAATAACCTTTAGATACACACAAGCCAGAGCAGTATTTTGCACCTGAACCATAAAACCACTTACTGAAAACCAACTTCATTGCCAAGTTACATGCCATGGAACCATTCTGCATCTAATGAAATCACATGGGTTGTAAATCAGTCCAGAAATCTGACCTTGATTTTATTTTAAAACTGACAAAAATTTAGCTGTAAAGAAGCACATCTGCTATTTAATACTGTGGTGTACTGTAGACTTATCTGATGATTAGAATTATTGTAATTATCAGTTGGACACTGTTTCATCCTAGTCCTTTTTTTTTTTCTGAAACTGTTTCAGCTCTTCATTCCAAACCTAAATGTGACAATGATTTCATATTCCACAACAGGAGGCAATTCAAAATTATTCGTCTAGAAAGTATTCTTGGAAAAAAAAGGCCGGAAAATTATCAAGCAGCATCTAGTGAGCATCAAGAGGCTATACGGTGCTCCATATGGAATCCCAAGTGCAACAGAGCTGACGGAAGGAATCAAATATTCAGGTGGCTTCAGATTAAAACCTTTATCTGGACAATGTCTTTAATGTTAATTTTTCACTTTAAGGAAATGAGGAGTTACTTACTCAACAGAATGCTTGCTCTCAAAATAGATTTTTATCCACTGGAAGGGCTGCAATTTTGAAAGAATCATACCCTGTTATTTTAACATACAACAGAACAGCAATTACACAGATGGAATATGGGAAAGAGTACCTACATATGAAAGTAATCCACTACTTCTTTCCTGTAAAACTTTTCTTAAAAGATTCCAACAACAATAGAAGAGAATGGAAAGACAAGCATATGCATAATACGTCATATTTTCTAGGAGCTGCTTGTTCACAGGCAGTCTAGCAGATGTGCTCCCAAAGTCCTCCACGCTTCTGTGTCATCTGCCTTGATAATATCTATTCTATTGCTATGCTTTTAAAGCTGGAATGCGAGCTGGAACACCATGCATTAAATATTTCTACAGTGCACACTACCTTGAGTTTGCTACTGGTAAAATAAACACATGCAGCATCTCCAGAAAGGTACATTTAACAATGAGCTCATCACAGAAGGACTTACACTGTATCCAAAGGAGTGCATCTCCTTCCATCTCTTACAGTGGTTTTTCTATGTCAACACATTATGAGTCTGGGACAAGTCAGGCTCCAGAGGAGCAAAAAAGGAAAGGACAATCAATATAACACAGCTGTCTGCACTCTCTTCACCCCAAGCTGATATGACTTGGACACAGAAAAGGCCCTTCTCTCTAACGTACGCAAACATATCTGAGATATTGGAAAGTATCTGGCTTGAGTTCCTACCTTGTCACATATCATTTGCGCAACCTACTCATGAGATCAAATGTGGATGACTAACAGTTCTTTGGAGGACCTGTTTAAACCCTGTCATCTTGTTGAGGCACTACCGAATGTAACTTCTTGACATGACAAATTCCATAAGTAATGCTAACTATGCCAATATGGACAAAGTCTTCCTCTCTCTCTTCCTCAAAGTAATATGACAGGTAATACTTATGCTTCTGTCAGGCCCTTGTCTCTTCTGAATACCACTCTTTCCTCTTTTAAACAATTAGCCTTCTTCATTGCCACCCTAGAGCCTCTATTGACAAAACTGCAGGCAATAGTGGAGGCACCAGCTGGGGAGGTAGACTCCTCTGAAGTTAAGTGGAAGATCTATCTGTCAAGTTTCAGCTTCCAGCCAAAACTCCTAGACCTTACAGACATAGAATATCACTAGCTAGAAAGTGGACTACTCATGAGCACTGCCCAGGAGGCTATAACACAATAGAGGGGATGCAACTGGTGACAACGCATGGCAAAGAGGAATGCTGAATGAATAAAGAAAATTAACCTGATTAATAGGTGACTCAGAGGCTGGTGCCACCAACACAGCTTTGGGTTTTTTGACCATGGTGAAATTTTCATGAAATTTTCATTTCTTTAAATGCCTGTACACCAATGCACACATCATGGGGAATAAACGGGAGGAGCTGGAAGCCTGTGTACAGGCAAGGGGTTATGATCTGGTGGCAATAACAGAGACATGGTAGGACAGTTCACATGATTGGAATGTGGTCATGGATGGCTATGTGCTTTTTAGGAAAGATAGGCCAACACAGGGAGCTTGTAGAGTTGTTCTTTATGTGAGAGAGCAACTGGAATGTACTGAATTCTGTCCAGGTGAGGATGAAGGACAAGTTCAGAGTTTACGGGTTAGAATTAAGGGGCAGGCGAGCATGTGTGACACTATTGTGGGTGTGTATTACAAGCCACCTGATAAGGCTGGGGAAGTTGATGAGGCCTTCTACAGGCAGCTGTTAGCAGACTCAAAATTCCAGGCCCTGGTTCTCACGGGGGATTTCAACTACAAGGCCTACACAGCTAGTCACTTATAGTCCAGGAGATTTCTTCAGTGCGTAGATGATACTTTCTTGATGCAAATGGTGGATGTGCCAACTAGGAGAAGAGCACTACTGGATCTTGTACTCACAAGCAAGCAGGATCTGGTTGAAACGGGGAAGGTTGAGAGCAGCCTTGGCTGCAGTGACCATGAGATGATGGAGTTCGGGATCTTGTGCAGTAGGAACAGAATACCAGGCAGGATCACAACCCTGGGCTTTAGTAGGGCCAACTTTCAAAGCTCTGTCCATCAGAATGGACTCTCTCATTTTAGCTGGGATAACTTTCTTCCTGCATTTATAACATAGGAATATTTTGGCCATTGAAAGCAGGGCTTGTACAGAGTCAAGGCCTTTTCTGTTTCTCAGCCTGCCTTGCCAGGGAGTAGGCTGGGGGTGCACAAGGAGCTGTGAGGGAGCATGGCCAGGACAGCTGACCTGGACTAGTCAAAGGGCTATGCCATACCATGCCCAGTATATAAACCGGGAGGAGTTGCAGGGGAGAAACACATCACTGCTCAGGTATTGGTCAGCGGGTGGTGAGCAATTGCATTATGCATCACATGACTTAGGGTTTTTTAAATCTTTTATTCATTTTTTTGTTCTATTCCTTTTCATTATTATTATTACTAATATATTTCATTTTTTGTCAATCAACTGTTCTTATCTCAACTGAGGACTTTTAGGGTTTTTTCCTAATTTCCCTCCCCATCTCACTGGGATGGGAGATTGCAGTGAGGGGTAAGTGAGTGGCTGTGTAGTGCTTAGTTCCTGACTGAGGTTAAACCACAAGAATGGAGTACACATTAGTCTTGTTGCAGGGTAGCCACAAAGTCTGGTAACTACTGTGAGTGCGTCTTTAGTCAGCAAGATGTTCTGTTCCCTCGGGAAAGCCTTCAGCCATCTCCTGCCCAGTTAGGGATTTCTGTTCCTAGGGACATTCTGAAAACCTATCCAGAGTGCCATGGGGGGATTAGTGGCAAGAAGGTGTTTCATAGGGGTTTATTTACCTGTCTGTAATTGGGGATGATTCATTCTGTCCTTAGATCTGCCCTTTCTCCTTTCCTCCCACTCTACCTTGGAGAAGCAGAAACTGATACTGCTGTGAAGAGTCTGCCTCCTGAAAAATGTGCCTTGTTACCAATTACTGCAAGCACATTTGAGCATTTCATTTCACAAGTCATTACACAAACTAGCCCTATAGACTCTGAATAGCCCTAGAGACAAGTCGCTACTACCCTCTGCATGCATGACATTAAGTAAGACAAGCAGCAGAACCACATGAAAGAAAAATGCTGACCACTGAATGTTCATTGGGGACCATACAGTAGTCCATAAAAGTGGTCATTGCTTCCCAGAGTTTAAGTCCATAGCAATTTCTACTAATTAAGACTGAACTAGAGTACATACATTGGCAACTGTGCAAAGCTTGGATGAACGTTTTACTCTGCTGCCACAGTAATAGTGCTTGGCAAAAGAAACAATTAAAGAGTAATGAGATGGCTTTGGGAAAAAGGCAATATGAATTGCTGTCAGTTTCCAAGCCACTTCCTCCTTCTTTACCAAAGATTAGTTCTTGTTATTGCTTGCATGTAAACTGCAATCTGAAATTTAGTGATTTTGACAGGGAAGATATCTCTAAAATAAACACAGGGAGATAAGAATCTCATTATTTCAATATTGTATAGGCTATTGGAATACTTCTGCTCATGTTCCTCAGATTGTTGCATTTCATCTGAGTCACCTATATGGCAAGTACTTCGAATGACCTTGATTATCAACAAATATCCATGACAACTACTGGTAAGAGAAGAAATAAAGCACAAAAAAAAGTGGAAAAAAAAAGTAATCCCATTCCATGAAAATATGTGCATAAAATAATCTTTCTGATGAGCAGACAGATATTTACCAGTAGCCTTGATGCATCCATTGACAAGCAGCTCATGAAACAGTTTACATACAGATAGAATCTCAGAATCACAGACTGGTTGAGGTCGACAGGGACCTCCAGAGGTCATCTAGTCCAACCCACCTGCCACTCAGATCTGGTTTCCCAGAACTATGTCCAGATGGCTTTTGAGCACCTTCAAGCATGGAGACCCTTGTAGCTGCTCTGGGCAAGCTGAGCTAATGCTCAGTCTGCCTCACAGCAAAAGAGTTGATCACAGGATCAGTTGGAAAGCATTCTTAGAATGAGGCAGGCTGAGGGCTTGACTGTATCATGAAATACATACATGTATAGGTGTATATATGCACGTATGTGTATGTGTGCTCATACATGTTTGTTTATGTGCATGTGTGTGTGTAGCCCTGTTTGTGGAGTTCCTGTCTGGAGCCCAGGGATGCAGTCTGAGGAAGCAGTGAGTGTTTGCAGGTACTTTCTTCTGAAATGTTTGTTTTTCTTTCTCACTGGTTTCAAACATGCTCAGTATATCAGTAAAAACAACAGGTAAACACAGAGTTGTCTCAGATTACATCTGTTCCCCAGGCCATCTCCAAAGCAAACATTGGTTTCCCAATGAAAAATACAACTATTACCCATGATTGGACATATCCAGTCACTGCCTGACCACCTAGATGCACAGTTAATGAATCTACTCATTTCTAATAAAAATAAACCAGACAAAGGATATGGTCAGCTAAAGCTGAACTTGAAGAGTAGAAAACTGATTTAATAAAAAATACTCAAGGCTGACATTTTTATTTGAAACATGCCTTTCTCGGGAATGACATGATCACATAGATACTATTAGTAAAGCCACACACTGGCACTGGATTTTAAGATCTTTACCCATACAACTTAATTTGTGAAGCAGTAAAAACCAGAAGGGAAATTCCTCTGGCCTTGTTATTTCAAGCAAGCTTCAAATTAAAGTATTTCAAAACATAGCATAAAAGTATATCAGTCAAAATGAACGAAGCTACTTCTTCTAGTACTAGCAGAAACAGTATTTTAAGATCGTATCTGTATTCCCCAATGCCCTTCCTGTCTGTTCAAGTTATTTAGGAATCAAGTCAGTTTATATAAAACAGAGAACAAGAAAAGCTCCAGCAGAAATAGTCTGCAAACCACAGATTTTTCAAGAGAGATTTTACAGGACATATCTTAGAATTTTTTTTTCAGCTCCCATACAGAAGATTCCCTCCAAATTGAAACATTTGTTCTTAATACTCAATCAACATTTCCACTGAATACAAATTCAAGTATTTTAAACTTAAAATAATATAGTTAAGAGATATTTAAATCTACACAAACTTATTTCCAAAGTGTGAATCAAGTTCTGTGCTTCTCAATGTCTTGCTAGAATTCCCTAAAACTGTCAGTAACATTGATCTTTCTTTTCTTGAACATCTTGGTTATGCAAACTTGGTTTTTTTAGCAAAAAATCTTCCAACAATAAAAATAAATTTTGTGGAAAATACTTCCCTGTCTTGCAAGAGGTACCAAGACACTATAGGAACATTATTTCTTAATTGAGTCTTTCTGAAAAGAAAAATTTCACATATTTTCAGATTTTTTTTTTTAATTAAGGATGGACCAGTACAAAAGGAAAATAGAGACTGTAATTTCACTTCTCTTTCTCAAATTTTTGATCTTCAGCAATGGTCTTAATATTCCGTGAATGAATTTAACAAATGCAGTCAAAACCATTAACTGAGTTTCCACATCACAGAAACTGTTCTATGCTAACTAAGGGTCTGAAAACCCTCTAAGAACTTTGAAAATAATTCAATACAACGTTTGTTCTCCAAATTCTGGAAGGAATTCAGAATTATAAAATTTAACACTTTAAGTCTTTAATAGAAAAAAAAAAGTTTCAGATGAAGTAAAATATCTTAGACATAAGACAGTAGTTATCAGTCATGTTGTCAGTTATCAGTGTGATAATCCTTTCTTCCTCAGATGACCTAACTGCTCAGTTGGCAAGTGGATAATATCAAACCAGTTGCCGGTATGTTGGCAACCAAAAATAGTTTTCACTCTTTAAAGAGAATTGCCCTCACAGCTTCAAAAATATTCCATATCAGCTAATTACAATACTGATACGGAGGTGTCTGGCCTTTACAAATGTATTTTCTTCTGTCACTGATTGGTCTGGTCAGTCCTGAAAAATTAAAACAAGCCACAGCTATCAGCATGGCCTTGATGTCCATTATGTTCTCAATGTGTGAATGAACAACCACTTCCTGACTTCCTTATTTGGACAACATGAAATCCTAGGGCTTTTTGTGTGTGTGTGTTTTTACATCTGAGCAAGATATGACTGGATTAAAAGTGTTTTCCAGAGGAAGTTAAGATATTGAGGTTTTCCTCTCTGTTTCTTCTCATTTGTATATCCAGACATGTAAAGATAATTTTTTGGTTTACTCCTTGAACAGTCTGGGAATTTATGGATACTCCAATTCTTGCTTCACTTCTGCCTCAGCTCTGGCTGCTAGCCATAGAAATTAATTTAATTTAGAGGAGCTGTGAGGGAAGGGAAGTACCCCTTTCTCTATGGGTATAATTCTAGTTATACATTGGAAGGAAAAGACAGGACACACAAGCACTGTACTCGCAGAGAAAAGTCCACACAGATAGACTGAAACAGAGAACTAGTTCTGACTTCAGCAGGCATGGAATTCTACTTATGAAAGTGAGCTCCTCACAATCTACCAAGTAGCCTTCTGAATGCACTGAGAAAAATTAATGGAGAAATGGTGGACCGGCTGTGGCAGGGGGGTTGGACTAGATGATCTCTAAAGGTCCTTTCCAACCCCTATCATTCTATGATTCTATAATACTATGAAATGCATATTTTTTCAAAAAGGCACAAGAAGCAGGAATAAGCCCTGCAAGTAACTAAGGAATAATGAGTAGGACAGGAATAAGCCTTGTCAGCAGTGAGATATGATGAGCAGGAGCTGGATTTTTACTCCTGACTCTGGTACCCACATGTTGTGTGATATTTGTGAAGTCAGTTTGGGCCAGGTTCATAAACATGTGCATGATGAACTTTTTGAGACGATTTCAGGTCATAAACAGAATCATCATTGTTCTAAGCCATGAAGGCAAACATAACAAAGAAATGTGGTTTAGGGTTCCTTACTTGGGCCCAGACCGACTTTGGTGGAACACACCATCCCTTGCAAGAACAGAGGCATGAAATTATGAAGTAGCCCAGATACAGACACACTGGAGGCAATGTGCTTAATCTTGCTCAGATACACTACAGAAACTGCAGGACAAACTCCTAAACTTCAGCATTAGAGAATGCCTGACATATCTCACAATAATCTCTGGCTTTAGTGAGCTGCTGAGTTTTTATACTGGACCAGCGTGACTGTCTCTGCTTCTATCCTGTCTTTTCTGTCCCTTCAGAATCTTTGATATTGTGCCTTGTTCTGTGGATCTTGTCATGTTTTCTAGACACTATGTAGAAATTTGTTCATGTTCATAAAACACAAGCCACAAGTGGCAAAGTTATATGATTGTTTACCTGTTGGCATTTCACGCAGCAAGTTTCTTTCTTCTTATATCTGAGTTCTGTCTCTAGAAGTATAAAAGTGGAAAGGAAAGCAAAACCTGTTGGCTTTTACAACAGTTAAAAAAAGAATTTTGTCTGAGCAGAAATTACATGGTATAGCAGTGCCCTCACTAACTGTACACAAGCACACTGCATATCCAACTGCTAGATCATTAGATTCTCTGTCTCACAAAAGGATCTCATCATGTTTCCCACAGTTTCTCACAGACAGAAAGAGCAGGGTCAATGTCTGTGGAATACATTTTATGTTTTTTGCCTCTCTTCAAAAAATATCATACTTGTGTAAAGGTAATGTGTTCTTCCTCTTCCCCCTCTCTTTGTAGACTTTCCATGAATTACATTTCATCTTTTCACAAGCACTAACTTTAAAAATAGAAGCCAAGCATAGACTGCTGTGGCTTCTCTGGCTTCAGTGAAACTGCCACGAGGAGGTTGAGCCTGAGATTGTATTTATAGTCATCAGCAGAAAAGTATACTGTAGTTTTATATCATTCTAATCTAACTCCCTCTTTGTCTTGTTATCTACTTCAGCAAATTAACATATAAAACACATAAATGATTGGCAAAAATTAACTGTACATTTCTACTTTAACTGAACAATTTACATGGCATTACAGGAGGGAAAAGATTACTTTTTGAAGTTAGAAACAAGCATTAGTTTGCAATCTTTGGCCTGTAACTGAAAGATAATAGTTTTAATTTGCATTCAAATAAAGTAAATCTCTCAGTGTAAAAGACTTTTTATAGTTCCCATAAACCAGAAACAGATTAAAGTGTAGACAGTGTAAGGAGGACAGGAGGATAAATCAACCAGACAAACAAGATGATAAAAAAAAAGGAAAAATAATCCTTTCTAAACGTTCACTTATTTAGCTTCAGAAATCCTGTGCACTACACGAATGCGTCTATGATCTCTCCAGGTTTCTGTCATAAAATATCAGCTTTAGCTCAGAAGGCAAAGACCTTTATTTACGGGTACCAAGCCCGTGAGCACTAGGAATACTCTGATTTTCTCTTGTTAATTCCAAATCATTTTACTGGGAGAAAGGGCCAGTCTACCAGGAAGGCTAAGCATCATCAGCTACTTAGTCCAAGTTTTTTACAAGTATGCCAGTTCTGTACCTTTATTGTGGAATATGCAGCATGAAACAGATGATTTTCTGGCCTTGAAAGTCCAGTGTGTCCTCTGAAGTCAGTGAGGATTATCAGTATCTTGAAGCTCTGAAGTGACCTGCTGGTTTTTTCCTTATGTGAACATTGAAACAAAATTATCTTTGCTTTTTAGTTTATTATAGTTTGATGTAGTGCATGTGAACAGCTCTGAGAACACAGATCAGGAACACGACAGCCATCTACAATTAAGTAAACAAAGCATAGAAGATAAATAATCACAGTCTTTCAACATGCTATCTATGAGCCAGACCCCTGAGTTTTGCCCAATTTCTGTTCACTCACCAATGACATGGCTCCACCTGAAAGGTCAAACTGTTCATCCCTCACAGCCTGGGATTTAAGGCGCTCACATGCACAATGTACTTGGGCTCCTTTGGGAGGAGTGGGTTACAGATCCTTTGCATCTGGATACGTACATTAACTACAAGGTTAATTTAAAAAAAGGTTCATTTTATCTGCTGACTATCCTTTTATGAGAGTTCTCTCAGCCAGACCTTTGAAACAAACTCTTTTAGACCCTTACTCTCAGGAAACAGTGTCAGCTGATGGGTCCCACAGAAGGGATTCCAGCAACTCAGATCATCAAAGTGATGGGAGTTAAAAACAATCCTTCATTGAGAATTTAGTCCTAGTTAGCTGCAGTTCTCCCTCCTTTTCCTTTTCTTTTGCTCTTTGGAAGAACTCCTCTTTTCCCAGAAACTGCACAGAGACAACAGACAGTTTACTTAGGAATTTGACTCTGCTTGGAGCAGCTGCCGCCCAAAAGTTTAACACCGGACCTAGCACTAAATGGGCTTAGCATTGGACTTAGCATCAATCTAGGTGAAAATAATTGATGTCTTTCAAGTTTCAAAATAAGGGAAGTGAAGGGCTAAAAGTGACAACTAATTTGAGAATTCTAATGAGCATTAAATTATGTTACAGTGCTACAAGTCTTTAAACTAGGGACCAATTCCATAAAGACCCATTCTATTTATCAGCATAAACATATACAACTAATTAGGAAATAATTTACAATAATGCAGTTATTGATTAAGTTTCATGTCTGTACATTCAAAGGTGTACATTTTCTTGTCAGGACTGTAATTTCAACACACTGTGAAAAGTGTGGAATTGATCTGCCCTGACAGAACTAGGAGTTTTGAGTGAAACCATTTAAGGGTATGTCTCAATGTATTTTTTCTGTCTTCCTACCTTAGCTGAAAAGTCTTGTTTTTTTAGTACATACACATAATGAAAGAGAAGCCTAATCAAAAAGTTTTGAGAGATCCAAAACACTTTTTCTTTCAAAGGCATATAATCCTGTCTCTCATTGTAACCAAGGACTGCATTTGGCCTCAAACAGCAATGTCATCACCTGTTGATGTTGATGGTGTTGAGCTTCTTATGTAGATATGACCAAAGCTATTCTGACATTCTGAACAAGATCATCATTGGATTTCTCTCTTGGTAGATAAAGTGTTTCTATACAGCAGAGGGCACAACTATAAATGGCTGAGTACAGTTCACTGCAATTGCAAACATAAATACATCTTGTTTGGAGAAAAAAATGCCTTTCTTTATATAAGTGGAAAATTTAATCCTGTAAATGTGGCTTTTAAGACTAGTGCCTGTTACACTTTATTAAAAATGTAAAAATGAAATACAATCAAAAAACCCAATTTACTTTTAAAAATGTTAGGGTAGTGCAAAATTGACTGTTACATATATTTCTAGATACGGAGCGATAAAGTTTTAAGGCCCCACCTGTCATTGCACCTGAGTGGCATTTGCAGTACGTAGGTACAATGGTAGAGGACTAAATTCAACACTAACATAAGTGGGTGCAACTGCAGGGAAACTGTCTATCTGATGCCAGTGGTCAACTCAGTCCACAGCATTCAAAAGGAAAGATTTTATAAAACACAATAGAATCTGCTGATATGAGTCCCTTGAAAATTATTCAATGATTGGAAATCTTTGAAGGAACAGAACACATGAACTTCCTCAGTGGCCTTTTACAATAGCTACTCCACTAATGAACATCTGGAGTTCTTGCTACTCTCTTACTTTTACGCTGTCTAATCCATATTGCATTGGACCTTTATGTGTTCATGATAAACTGGCAGCAAAGGCTGCCTTAAATAGGAGGAAAAGATGAAGACAATTTTTCCATTAACAATACATTTCCCTTTGGAGACTGTGGTACATTATTGTGCCAAGAGCAGAACATAAACTGCCTCCTATTTGTGAAACATTATTATAGCTTCTATGTAGAGATGTTTCTTGAAACAAAAACCTCAAGACTATTCCTGTACACACAGGACCATCATTAGCTACATTGAAACAATTAAGTCACATAAATCTCTTGTTTTGAGGTGCACAGTTCCCACTGATTTCTCAATCAACTGCTTCTAAAAGTGATGTTGCCTCCATTCAGTCTTTCTGCGGAGATTGTCTTGTGAGAGAGCAGCCACTTGGCTCCATACACTACACCCTGCTGGGAGAAAGTCACAAGCCACACTCCAAGCTCTTTGCAGTGGCTGAACCACATAGGTTTTTGACTGTTACTGTCTCATGGCAGTCAAATGGAGAGATGATTACTTGTTCTGTCAGAGCTCCATCTTTAAATATTTCTATTCATTTTATTTATTAATGAAATCTCACAAACACAGCTGGGCCATTCCTCAAAAATATCACAGCAAAACCTATAAAAATTGTTCAAAAAATGTGCTCCACTTCCCTGCTGCCAGCCCCCAAAGTTGAATGAGGAGAAGGCAGCAGCTATTGTCCCGCCCTCACAGAGCATTAGACTACTTCTTCATCCACAACTCATCCACAACAATCTGGTGACACTCGCCTCTCTGACTCAGTGTTTATGCTCTTCCCTTCCAGCACCTACACTTTAAATAAAAATCCAATCAAATGCCCACATATAAGAAAATAAAGGGCTTGTAAATCTGGTGACACCATGCTGAAGATTTTGTTTGCAAGAATGTTATTGAAAACTTTTGTGTGCTTCATTCAGCCAAGCCTGCTAAAACTCTCTGCTCATTATTTTCTCAAAACTGAACTCTTAAATGTCTTCCAATTTCATACAGTTGTTTCATTCAGTTGTTCAATTGTTTCCCTTCATCCGTTTCTCCACAGATTCAAAAAGTCATACTATGATATCTGTTTGTTGAAGTCAGATATCTTCACACTCCTCTGACGTTTCAGATCCAGCTCTCAGAGCAGTGTGCCACAGACCTCCTTCATCCCTGCCAAGAACCCACAGGCTTTGATGTTTCATTATAGATTTGTCCACAGCTTTCAAGTACCACAATTTTATTGAGTTTCAATAAGGGCCTAAGAAACTCTCCTTCCTAACTTTCCAAAATTATTCTTATTTTCTTTAAAAAAAACCAAAACTCATTTTTTATTATTTGGAAGGCTTGAATTGTTGCGTCCTTTACTCTGAAGCACAGAGGCAGAAAAACTTGCTCTGCATGGGGTAATGCTGTGCTGGGTTTCAGCTCAGAGCCTTAGCTCTGATGGTAAGGAAGAGAACACATTAGCAGTGTATCTTTCTGCTCCTGCTTTTCTTTTTGGCAAGAACTGCTACTCTGAGCCAGCAGGTGTTTAATGCTATTAAATTTATGGGTAGTGAAAGCTGTTGAATTTTAAAACATCTGGGTAACATAAATTATCAGAACTTTTTCCAGTATAAGGCTGAAAAATAGTTTAGAAATCTGCAGAAAAGCATTAGTAGCATTGACAAAAATGCTTTTATTTTTGAACATTTGACCATATGATTCTGGAATCCCACAAGTATCCTCACTTTTGTAGCTACAACATCCAGAGCCATATGAGCTAGGAAACATCAAGAGGGCAGGCAGCAGTCAAATCTCACCAGCATTCAATTTTTAGTGAGTTCCAGAGGTATCACCTAGCATGCCAGAAAGCATCAAAAGTCATTGCTACATCTCATGTTGTGTGTAATCTCCTGGATCTCATTCTGCAAGGTTTGATCTACGTTCTTCTTCCTCACTTAAGTACAGCTGCTTTTAGCCTTAGTATTTCATGGAATGTGGAACAGGGGGAAGGGGGTAGGAAAGGGGAATAAAAATCTCAAGTTGGAAAAGTTCATTGGCTCCCATGATGTGAAAGAGCTAATGAGCAGAGTGAGCAGGTAACATGAAGCACACAAAAAGCTTAGAAGTGTTTCATTTGCTTTGCAGACAACAGTTTTACTTAGGAAGAAGTAACATGACTTTCTGAAACATTGAATATCTGTAGCCCAAGAAGAGTGAGGACAAAAGGCAGCCACTGGAAGATGACCTGCAGATGCTTTCTATCTTGGAAAGCCCAGCCCATAGGTGCTCTTCAGTCTCTGAATGTACAGACGTGATGTAACAATTTCTTTTGGAGTAGAACCAAGTATTGCTGGCGGAGCTGCTCCCATCCAGCTAAGTACATGGTCCACACAGAGTAGGAGACAACTAATTTACATCTAGGTGAACAAGACAGACATGCCAAGAAGCAGCATGAATTGAAATATGAGGTCCATGCCCAAGTAAGAAATATAACTCTCATGGCCTACTGCTCGATGTTGTGGTTTCTTCTCTAGGGCACTATTCTGCCACTTATTTCCTCTGTGACCCTTAATTTCACTATTTTTCTTCCCTCCATCAAGATTTGCTAGAGTTCAGAACTGATCAGCTCTATGAGGAATTTCGGGCCCATAAATTTGATACATAGAAGAAATACTGCAGTGATTTGTTAATAGCTTTAGTCATCAACGCATGAGAAATAGGAGCCAAGGAAATAAAATGCCTCCCATAAATGCTTTTTTCTTTTAACAGCAGTTATTTTAAGCTTTGTCACACTAATGTGGTTTGTATAAACTAAAAAGATAGATTTCCATCATGGGTATTCAGTGTTGTCTGGTATATGTCAGTGGTAACACAGGAGGTAAGAGAGGGAAGAGAGAAAACATAACTATTCTGTAACATAATGTGATATGGGTTAGGTAAACATTTCCATTAAAAGTATATACCACATGCACAATGAAATATTTTCTCTAGTATGACTGAGGATGGAGCAGTGACCTATTTTTGAAAAACTTCTGATTCAGAGGAAGGTCAGATGCAAACATAAATATGATGTCTGGCCTCCAGCTTTATTGGGAGCTTTATTTGTTTAGGAAAAGGAAAAAAGGTGCATTACCTCATGACCGCAGTCAGTAACATTACAACAATGATTTTTTTTTTCCCTATGAAGGAGTAAAAAAATAATAGATAAGCCTGGGACTTTCCAGGTCACCTTGGTTTGAAGGCCAGTTAATGGACCTGAGTGTTTCCCTTCTGTGGCTTTGCAAACCTCAGCTGAACACTTTCCCCACGTGACTGTGCTTTCCTCAACAGAGCAGCCCATTCTGCCTACCCTGCTGCAGCTGTGGAACATCTGGGTGGGAAGAGCCTTTGCCCCTAGGACTCCCCAGAGCACACTGTGGTTACTCAAGTGGCGTACAGGGAGTATGGTTTGGCTTTCTACATTTCCTGTTGTGAAATTTTAACTTACTCTGAATATTGTTTGGTTTTATATGGCTGCCAAGTTACTGGAAGTTCTCTTCCTGCTCCCCTCACCTTCCTTGGATATCGCATGTGTGCACAGATACACACACACATATGTATCCAGTATTAGACTTATTACTTCAAACCATTAAAACATAAGCTTTATAATTAAAAATTCTCCACTTTTCTCAAGTCCCGTAGAAATTCTAAAGGTTTCTCTTCATATGCTATAGAAATCCATAATTACAATTTTTTTTACCTTCTGAATTTAAAATGATGTTTAACTGAAAGCAAAACAAACACAGGCAGTTACCATTGGCACATATCCTAAACTTTTTTTCAGCAGTTTTTATACCAACCATTCCCTCAAGCTACATTTCAAAACCACAGCTTATTTTTCACCCTGTACCAGAGCAAAGATTCTATACGTCATTTTCACCACTACACAAAGAAATCTATCATTATTTTTTCTCTCCAACTACTTCCCTTTATTCATCCCCAAATCTAACTCTGTTGTTAAATTCAGAATAAAATCCTATACAACAGAGTGGTTACCTCAACTAAGAATTAGATTTCTTGATTCACTAGTGACTTTCCATTGCTTTCGGTGCCTGAATAGTATTTAAGAGCTTAAGGGAAAAGAATTAAAAGAATTAAAAGAAAGAGCTTAAGGCAAAAGGCAGCATTTTATTTATTAAATACCAACATTCCTAAATTTTTCAGAGAACAAACTGGAAAAATAATAGGCTGCACACCACAAACATACATTCCTTTACAATTCTTTCCCCTCCAAATGTCACAAATTATTTTGCAATACTAAAATTTGGTGAATGTTCACCATACAAAATGGTTCTTGGAGAGGAATGAGATGCTGGCAATACATTATTTAATATGGCAGACTGTGTCAGCATGTCTTATGCTTCAAGTATCTAGGCTCTAGCTTCACCGGGCTATTACTATTTAGCGTTGAGGATGCTCCAAAGAGGTGAGAGAAATACCCACTTCAGCCCTCCAAAGACACCATCAGATTACCACCAACCCAGAAGTGGGACTGAAAGACTAATTTGTTCTCAAGGATGGTTTTGACACAGCAAGATTTAGTAGTTGGGCTCAAGGGTTAAGCTTAAATCAGCTCTTTAATCAGAGGTCGGTGCAGCTGGGAAACTGAGGCATGGGTGCACAGGATACTAGAATAGATGCAATTCAAACTTATCACACAGACAATTAAAGAGTAGGGAATTTAGGAATCTAATAACTCATATTGGAACTTAGCCAAGATGCTGGAGCAGATGCACAAAGCTGTTGCAAGGATGCTTTGTGTATTCTTTATCATTTTAATATCTTATGTTATACCATATGCTCTCCCATTTCAATCATTGCAATATAAGCCACAGAAGAGGTAAAAGAAAATGTTGACAAAACATTTATAGAGATTAAATTCCCTAAGGATCTTTTGGGTCTGGGATTTTACAGACATTCCATTTTATAAATGCTGCTAGACTTAAATAATCCTGGGGAAATATCCCTTTCTCCAGGGGACAGTTGGAAACATAAGCCATAGACTGTGCCCAGTGATGGACGAAAGTTCACAGATCAAAGAAAAATAGAAAAAAAAAAAAACAACAAAAAAACAAACAGCAAACCAAATCACATGAGAAGGCCTGTCGCAAGAGAAATATTCAGAGCAAGAGATACCAGGCCAGGAAAGACCATGGCCAAGAGAAGCAGACAATAGAGCTACCACACAGCTGCTTCCTATCCAGGCCCCTCTCGTAGTGATTTGTCCTTTAGCTGACTCTGGCTCTGTCTGCTTTAGCAGGCTTCCTGCTCTTTGTAGATTTAAACAATTCTTTGTTATTTGTTTATATGCTCTTGGCTGTTTGCTTTGCAAAATACCTTTTAGTATCCCCACATTTCTGCCTCATATTTACCTGCCGTTAATTATAATCCTCTTCATAAGCTGAGTTCTTCCCTTCCTGTACAAAGACATGTTCAGCTTTTCCAGAATGTTGCCTTTACCTATAGCTATTAATTTGCAGTCCTGGTCTTTGAGTTGCTCTTTATTTTTTTTTTCCTAGGGGTAGTCATTTATTACTCATTTTATGGGATGTTTAAGTAGCCCCCATGCTGAGCTGCAACACTTTAATTTCCTCACTTTTCACCTTAACATCTTTTTTACTAGCTTCCTCATTTCTAAGCCTTCAATTTAGTGTGCAATTTAGCATCAGTATACTGGTTCTCAGTACAATTTATCCTCTGAGGACACTACTTGGAATTATATTATTACTTAAGTACATCTACATTAATGTCACTTTTGTGTGACAGCATCACAACGCAGATACATGAGGTTGCCGCACACCAGGCAGCTCAGGTCAAATTTCTGCTGATCAGGCTATGGCAGCAAGCACTGAGTGCAAAGTCTGCTCAAATTTAAAGGGGTCACTGGGAGCTCTGCCCCAAAACCAGTGTGTCCAGATTTGCAGTTATACACATAATGGATGGGGAAGCTCCCTATACAGAAAACTTGGCCACCAGCAAGTTTGGGAAGGAGGTGGTGGTGGTTGATGAGGTTTAGGAGTTTGGGGTTTTTTTTTCTCAGTTTCATGACTACATGTGTGTCATGCTTAATTCTCATTGGCACAGGTATAAATCTACAAGAATTCTTAAGAAAGAAAAACCTGATCCTATTCTTTAAACTACAAGGTAAGATAAAAGGAAAGAAGAAGATGAGACAGGCTTTGCAATCACCTCCTTAAGGAGAATAAAGTCACATCAAGAAACTAAAAAAGAGCATCACACCAAAATTCAGGGATGCTGGCAACTCTTTCTGAGGGCTGACTGCACACTGCAAGGGAACAAATATCTCTTGACAGAAAATTCTGATAAAATTTAGTGTCTTCAGTTTTATGCCTTCATCTCTTACTTTTGCTTTCAGATGTGAAGGATAAGTCATCTGAGCACTGAAATAGAAACAAATAAAATAGGATATCACAGTACTTCTCATGACACAATTTGCTCCTCAGACCATAATGTTACCCAGCAAAACTGGTTACTTTATGTTTTGGAGCCCAGACCATCTGAAAGTTTAGATACACATTTATCATAACAATGGAAAACACACATTGGCTTCTTTTCCTTTCCCTTTGTATGAAGTCATTACCAAATATATTGACTTTAAACTCTAGGGATTTGGAAGCAGTCAGATTTAGAATGGGAATAAAAATACTACAATTTTTCATCAATAAAAGAGTGAACTGGAAGCTACTAAAGCAAAAAAGAGAGCCAAAAGCAGTCATAGAATTGAGACTGATGACTTTTCAGTTGAAAATAACATAGTTATGAAATTAAAAGACTTGGAAAATGTTTTAGACTCACTGAGAATAATAAAACGTAGTTCTTCTTCTAAATATGAATAGAGAAGGACCAAAGCTTCAAGGAACATAAATTCACATTTTCTTCAATAGGGAAAAGGCTAAAGTACAAGTGACAGTGCAGAAGGAATAGACAAAATTACAACTTTTATCCAATCTTCTCTTAACCTCAACACTGAATAACTCTGAGACATCTTATAAAGCTCACTGGGTGGACAAAGTATTTTTTTGCTCCTGTTGTCATCTCTTTTGCCAATAACTGTTGTCAAAAGCTACAGTGAAGGGGTTGCCATCTCCACCACCGTCCTTCCTAGAGCAGCAAGCAGTCACGGAAGGAGTGATAAATGACAGTAGGGACCCTACAGACTGTAGAGGAGGACGGAATCACTAAGCCAGCTTCTCCTGTCACTGGTGAAGAAGGCATATGAGTGAGGCAATGCAGAGCAGTGGGAAAGATAGTCTCACCCACCTTCTTTACCACCAACATCAGTGATCCCAGCTTTCTGCCAGGATAAAAGGTGTCATATCTGTCTCTACTCATCCCTCCCCAGCTGCTCTTTGGTTGCTGGGCAGCTGTTGCCTTTCCAACTACATGTTGATGAGTTTTTCAGCTACTGTAAGAGGGAAAAGATCACATTCTGGTAATGTAGACTTCTACAGTAATACCCTTTTCTTCAAAATATTCATCAGGAAGCTAGAAATCCTAAGCCATTCCCTACCCAATAATCTCTTTAAAAGGACATCCCAGACCCAGTTGCTTTATGATGCTTCTGGTAATGCACATCAATAGGTAGCTATAGAGTTATATTCCAAACCCTATCCAAAATATTCCATAATCAATTTTTTTTTAACTCATAGGAGATTCAAAATTCAATTGACTGGAAGCCTAGGCAGGAGAAAGCTATGTTTAAACATCATCCCCTGCGTGCCTGCAGAGTATAATACTTTTTAAAACCTCGTTTGACATATAGAAAAACATTTCACTATCCATAAACACAGTAGCTGTGTGTATAAAAGATCAGGTAAATTAAACTCTCTGAGTGAAAAAAGACCTAAACAATGGGAGCAAAAGTCAGCTGAATTGAAATGAGCAAAAGTTGAAGCTCTTTGTATCAAATATAAAGAATGAGGCAGAAAAAAATTCCCTCTGAAATATCTATGTTCTGAAAATATGCTTTAAGAATATATATAAATCCCAGTTTTTCACTTTTATCAGGTCATGACTTAGTCCCTGGATAGGCACATTCTGACCCAATAGTTCTCATTGTGGGATCAGGGCTTAAATGACCTATTTGGATCTGAGATAGAGCAGCTGCTCTGGGGAAACCCAGGCTCTCTGCAGCATCTGTCTTCCTTAATGAAAAGCAACTTCCTATTTGTTTACCTGCAAAAGGCTGCAAGTGCCGTTACAAGAGTGCTCAGGCCAATTTCAGTGTCATGTCCTGAGACATTAAATTTTCTTTGATTTTATACATTGGTTTCAATCATTAATTTTCAACCTACTTTAATTTTCATGTATGCCTTGCGCTAAACATTAACAGTAGGAAACCTGAAACATTCTCAGTGTTACTTGGATTGTGAAAAAAGGAGATACCCAGCTTACTGAATTATTTCCAAATACTACTGAGGTTCTCTATGCATCTCTAGTATAAAGGGGAAAAAAGTGAAACTTAATCATTAAAAGAAAACCTGTTTGGATTGTTTGAAGTGTGAAGGTCTTGTGTTTTGTAGTTAGAAAATACACTTCCTTACATGTTTCTTAATCTGATGCAGGTTTTTCTCTTTTTTTAGCTCTTGCTTTTAATTTGACATGTCAGTCAAAGTTAACATTAGGGAAAACAGCAAATATAAACGTTGTAATTTATATGCATTCATGTTGTACACCATAATAGCTCTCATCTTGGCAAAAGTTAGCAGATTGTTCTCTGCTCTCAGGAGGAAATAGCATTCATTTTAGGTTTTAATGGAGCTTTAGGGTTATAGTAACTCAAATTAAACTAAATCATCATGAATTATTTCTGAATCCCATGCTATGTGTTCTCTTTTTTCCCTGTGTTGGTTTATGACCGTGTGAGTTTCAGAGACTGGCAACTGGAAACTTGTGCACTAAATAACATGCACCCACCTCCACCAGTTTGGAGGGAAACAGCAGCACCTCTGACTGTGCCTGTAATGGCAGGAACCCTGTCCAAGCACCAATAGCACATCCAAACTCCTATCTATTATGGTCCTGGGTGATGATGCTATGAGCTCGAGGAACTATTTCATCACAGGAACAATAGCTACAAGTATAAATTCACATGCAGAGGTACTTTCACCAGAAAAGAACTCTATTGGCATTATGTCTCATACACAGAGGAAAAAATAGGTGGGAGTGCTATTTGGCCAAATGTGACATAAAATTCTAGATTGTTTTATGATAGATTTTCTACAGTTTAAAGAGCAAAACATTTACAACTATCAATAGAAAATTTCAGGTAATGTTTCTCCATTCACCTAAAACTTCCTATTTCACTCTAGAAGAAGAAAGAATGGGCTGTCAAGCCCACTGGGATGACAGTACAAATGTGCACACATCAATATGAGGTTGGTTTTAAAACTGAAATTTCTGTGACTTGAACCACAGCCATCAAAACAAAAATCTTATTCTAATATTTCTCTCGTGAGGTTGGCTGCCTTTGAGATTGGCAGTCTTTCTAAGGTGTCTTCCTAAAAGGTTTGCATGTACTGGCCATTGTGCTTCTATATCTAAGACATATAAAGATGAGGTTAGTCAGACATAGCTAGTCTAACAAGATAGCTGAATAACTCTACAGCTTTATAAGAACCACAGAGCCTGATGATATGTCAGGTGGTTTTGGGAACTACTTCTTATACAGACAATTCATAATTTCTGTATCTTCTTGCTATATTTGGTCCAGGAAAAAATAATTGTAGACTTCAACCACTGAAATTCCTTTTTCTTCTGCAGTTCAATCAATCAGAAAGATTAAAACATATTTTGGACTGAACTTGTTTAGATATTACGAGAGCCTCTGAAGTTCTTTAGATTTTGACATTTTGATTAAGTGTGCAACAGAGCTATGAAAAGTTAGTGGCATTTCTTCCTTGTTAATTGCTAAATATCTGTTCTAAAGGCAATCACATGTACTTACAGGTTCAGACTTGGCCACTTGTAGTTTGCAGGCATATTTTGTGGATATATTTTCTTGGTTAAAAGCCATCTAGGATGAAAACGAAAGAGGATAAATAACTTCTAGGTTATCTACATTTGACATGTTATATTTGTTTTATAAAATTAGTTATGGAAAAACAATCAAAGAACAAAATACACGTAATTAGCAAGTTATTTATAGCTGTGGCTATTCAACTACTTGGCATTAACAACATACATGATGTACCATTTACAGATATGGAAGAACTGTTGGCTTCCTACCAGAAACCAGCTTTCCTGCATTCTATGTAGCTTCTCACACAGAGGGGTCTCTTGCTGAAACATCAGCATAGCTTCAGATAAGGAAAATCCAGGCACTTAGGGAAGCCAGCAGGAATGCATATGTGTCCATATCACGTCCATTATGGGAACAATTGTAACGGCACAGACTAAAAGCAACTGAAAAAATGCCATTTTTACAATCTTTGTATAAATCTAACCATGTAACTTGACAAAAGATGCTCCTACAATAACAGCAACACGTCTAACTAATTCACTCATGTTGTCTACATCTACTGGCCAAATATACAGCCATCCTTTTTGTCAGCTCCTTCACATTGATTTCTCCTTTAAGCATGAACATTTTTAATCCCTTTGGTGTTATAAACACAGCTCCCTTTCCCGTCCCATTCATTCTCCTTCTTCATGACACACTGGCAAAGGCTTCCACTGCCCATGATTCCTACTGGTTCTCTTTTTTCTACACAATATTTTCCAAGTCCACTCATTTTGTTTTCTCAAAAGTTTAATCCTTCCAGAAAAAATTTAATTATCTAAATCGAGTATCTTAAATGATCGTCTCACTAGCCAAGGTAGTCAAATGCAAGAGTTGACCCCATAACATGTTTTACAGATAGAGGGGAGAAAAGGAACCTGTATGATAGGAAAATTTTTTAAAAAAGGGAAAAAAATTAAAAATAGCACTTGCAGTGATTTCAGCCCCAGTGGAAAACACACATTTATTGGGAAGAATTCTCAGCAGTAATGTTGGAAATCTAACATTTTCTAGTTCAATTATAACATCGGATCCTAGATATTGGTAAGAGGCTTGTTTCTCGGAACTTTGATACTGAATCAATACTGTGTTAACTTGTGATGCATTAAAACAGTGCAGGAGGTGTCCAAATGTTATTAATAGTTTTATAGCCTTCCCATATATTCTTCCAGACATAGTTAGTTATTGTCTAAATCACTGTTTTATTGAAATAAAACCAAGCATTTTATGAGCTTACATGAAGTTGCATTTTGAAAGACAGCCTAGTGAATGCTAGGGAGTCTGGCTGGGCATTCAATGTTTTCTTCCTTCACTAGACACCACAACCACAGGAGTTCAAAGGCTTCACTTTAACTGCGGTCTGTTTTTAAGCAACAGGAATAATAGTGACCCAAAAAGCACAGTCCTATTTCAGGCCTAGTGAAGGTTCAGTGATATTTAAGAAGCAAGTACTTGGTGAAGTTTCAATGTATGACAGGCAATCATTTAGGTGATGGGATTTGGTAAGTATTTGGAAATAATTCAATAATTCACAGATTTGCAAAGAAAGTCAAGCAGGTGGAGACATGGACATGACTGACTCCTGCATTTGGCCAAACAACTTCCAGTCATGGGGTATAAGATGAGTATGGATGGACTCTTTAAGCCTTATGTCCTGGAGCTATTCCATTCCCTTTGATCCTCCTAGAAGATATATATGATGATTTACATATTTTCTTTCATCAGTATCTTAACTGCTACTTCATTGGACTGAATTTCATTGCTTCTCTCACATTTAAGCAGCTAATATATCCAATTAATTTCCCTCCTCATGCCTTCTAACTGTCGATTCCCAATTTCATAGAAAGACTGTCTTGTCATTAGTCTCTCAATGGTTAAGTGATTTAGAAAATTCTATCTCATACCTCTTCTTTTAAAAACTTGACCTTTGTTTTCCTCTTTATTCATAGAATTGTAGACTGGCTTAGGACTCTGCAATACTGTAAGTCAGAGTTTACTGTGATGATGGAGAACTTTTTGGTTTATCAAGTGGATTATTCTCAGCTGGTGTTGACCTCATTGATTCCAACCCCCCCCCCCCCCTCCTTCCTCCCGCCCAGGCCACTAATGCAGCACTGGAATGTATCATATTTGACTGGACAATATCGAAGCTGCTGAACTTGCCTACATCCTCTTTTCTATATAGTTGCTATTAGGTTGAGACTATCTGATGCACATGACAAAGTTTCTTTCAGTGTTGGTGGAAAAAAAGGAAGAAAATATCAGAAAGTTTGGCCAACAATAGGAATAAAAGAAGGAATTTTGTCATAAAAATACTGATCCAAGCAGAAATCATTGGTTTTTAAGGAAGGAAGAGCTACATAACCTTAACATGGTTGAAAGAAAGCACAACCAATTAGTCATTTTGCTCCTCTCCAAAGAATTAATAGTTGACTAATGTTTCCTTCTTTAGGGCTGTTGCAAATGAAAGTGCATATTTTAAATCTAATCTATTACTGTTTGTAAAAACTACATTCCATTATAAAATAAATTAATCATTCATCTATGATAGACATGAAAATCAGTGAGGTTTTTCTTCTTCTTCTTCTTCTTCTTTCTTTCATTCTTAATCCTTGGATTTTACCTATAGCCTGCATGCGAGTAATGCACATTAGTCAATTAATAGGCTGTTAAATGACAACAGTTCCGGGCAATTTAATTACTGTTGGTAAAATAAGAAATGAATTATTGCATGTCAGTAACTAATTTCAGCTCTTTTCCTTGGAACAAATCAACTTTGAATGCAATGACTTATTAAGAAAAAAAAAAAAAAAAAAAGGAAAAGTTGCTTCCTTGTAAATACAAATCACTGAGTAATTTTTTGGAAAAAATGTAAATGCCTTTCCAAAACCTACTTCACTTTCCTCATAGTGCCAGTCAAAGTTTATTTTAAAATTATGTTACTGTTTCTGAAACTAAATATATTAAAAATTAGAGTGTGAACACAAACACAGCAAAAGAGCATGCCACACAGAATGCTCTTCCCTCTTCTTTAGCCATTCTTTGTGCTTCTGTAATGAATATATTAAAATGAATGAACTTTAACCGTCAATTAAAGTATGTAATTCTTTAGTAAATAGACTTATTTACTGTAGCTGGTGATATTACAAGGTGGATAGCAATGGTATTTTCTGAATTGTGCATTTCTTTTCTTTTTTGAAGTAGGAAGAAATCATTTAGTATGGCTAATAATGACTAGCAGAACAATTTATAATCCTAGATTTTATCAGCTCCATATAATATATGGACATGACCATACTATATTATTATGTGCAGGTCTCAAAAGACATCAGCATCACTTACAGCCTGTTTTGGCAGACCCTAGTTAGGGAAATCTCATCTTAATTTCAGGATTTAATACCAGAAGGAAGTCACTCATCAGGACTCCAGTGCCTACACCTCCCTGGAGCATGTTCTGGCGCAAGTTGGCTCCACTACAACTGCATGACTTCAGGATACCTTTCTCCGAAAGTTTATTTCATTGTTCTGTGACAGATTTTACAGGGAAGTAAATAATTGTTAATGCAAAGAGCTCTAAGAAGACTTCATTTTTCTGTCCTTGTACGCGTGTGGACTGTTGAACAAATTATTAACAGGCTCTTGAATAAGTATCTAGAAGGAAAGGAAGAAAAATCACTGAAAATGGGGGTATTTTCCCATATCCCATTTTATACCTTCCTAGTACTGGGACTCTGGGCTTGTACTAAGGGATCCTTATCAAAAATGATAGTACAGATGGGTTTCATACAAGCAGTAGTCAATGCAAATATTGTCACAAATAAAAACAAAAATAAAAATATCCATTCAGCATCATGGGGCACATTTGATTTTACAAAATCTTCCTAGAAATGACACTTAATTGAGCAGAAGATGTGCCGCTTTCTTGAAAGTTTGAGAGGAGTTACATGATAATCAAAGAGCAGTAGTTCCTAAGGAATCATCAGTTAAATGTAAGTAAGTAGGCAAAAACAGATCTATATCAAAATTTTTAAATTACGCCAGTTCAAAGATCTCAAACAAAACAATTTTCACTTGAAAATCACCTGTGTAAGAGAGCTGCTTAAACACAGTTATAAATTCAAATTTGTGAAAAAAATAAAGCAAACAAAAAAAAGCCCTTATTCCTGTATAGTTCATGAAGGATAAACCTTAACAATTTTTAAAAATTCTTTTCAGATATCGTAGATATCAATTGTGTCCAGAATGCTTATTGCATTCACCTCTATGGGCTAAACCCCTGTGAATACTAGGGCATCCAAAAAGCAGCTTTATCTGGCCTCTATAGCTATAAAATATTAGAAAGGGAGACAGTTAAGAATCCTCACTTTCATCCTTCCCATCAAGAATGCTCACTGCATAATAACATATATGAATTCTCTAATTATGAAATTGAATTTAACTCACAAATGGAAGAACCCAGACTGGAGAACTAACATAGATCATGATATGCTGACTGCTGAAGAGCATCAGACAGATTTCCCAACTGGTCACGGGTGAGGTCCTTGCTTCTTCTCTGTGTCTTCTACCAGAAAGATAGTTCTTACAACTGAAACCTCTGTGAATATGCCATCTTGTCCCACTAGCCTCTGGACTGACAGAAGTCCCAGAGTTACTCAAAACTTCAGAAATACCAACTACATCAGAATGGAAGAGAAACTCTACACCTTACTCAGATGAAAACACTGGAGGTTATTCTGAGAAAGTCAGACTTACAATCCTCCTTTTCACTGCCCATCTCCGAGACTCTAAGCTCTGCTTTTCCTTATTAGATGTCTGTCTTTGTATTTCATTACTGTAGCAACCACCTATTGCATTGTCTTTTCCTGCAACTCTGATGGATTATGAAATGGAATTGCTCATCATGTCATATTCAAACTCTGGAAACGTTGTTTCTGCTTTTGTATTTCTGTTATTGTACTCTTTGGTACCATACTGTCCTCTACTATTTCATTGCTATTGTTTTAAATGAAAATTAATACAAATTAAGTACACAGAAATAATGCAAGGTTACCAGTCATTACTGCTCATATATGATAGATAGCAGTAGTAAGGTTACTGCAGATAAAGTTTAAGCAAGGTCTCTAAAATATATAACAAAAATTGTTAAGTGAGAGAATCGTCATATTCACCTCACTGGTCTAAAGGGTCTCCAAAACAGTGATTTCTAGAGTAACTTCAACAATCATCTGCAGAATGATAGCGTCAACAGCTTAATAATCAGGAAAATTTATGTGTACAGAATGACTTCACGAGTACAAGTGTCCACATTTCCTCTCTGTAGCTTCTTGATAGTTCATTCCCTGATGTAACAATCCACTAGTTGTGCTCTAAATATGGATATGACAGATAAGAAATACTTGCTCTGGACAAGAGTTGCAGTATTTCTGTTTGTGACTCTGCACAGAAATAGTTCTAGTTAGATGCACAGGGAAGCAAAATAAATTTGTTATGTTAGGATTCATCAGTCTAAATGAGAGGTGCACAGTTAACAAGTGAGCTCCAGAAACATCAACTGTGAGGTGCAAGCACAGCAAGAGTGTGATACATGCAGTTAGCCCAGTGCTTTCTAAGGCATCACAAGTGGCTGCTCTTCAGAGTTCATGCACATTAGCTATAGCTAACTTGCTACAGTCCTGTCCATGATACTCACATAAACAGTTGCACAGACAGAATCATTCTGTCTATTGGAGCAAGCAACTTGAAAAATCATCAAACCTGTGAAGTCCTGAAAATCTGCTGATACATCACCTTGAACCAGACCAATTCAGCTTCTCCAGCCTAGGCTCAGATTACTCCAGGTCCAGGCAAAGGGAATCTGTGGTCTATTGCTTAAAGTCAATGTAATGCATCAATTATACAAACGTATCCTCCACTATCACAATAGAGAAGTGTTAAGAGGGTCATCATGGTCAGTAAATAGTCAAAGGTACCAGTTCTGCTCTTTGCCAGTTATACAGACCACTGCTGGCTATCAACAGAAAACGCAAAAAAACACATTTCAGTCTTTATGGCAAAGAATAGGAGAATTTGCAAACTTGCTTCAATACAGTGAACTCTTGAAAGTTCACATATTCCTTTGGAAGCAGAAATAAATCCATCTCTCCTTCATCCAATCTACATTTACGTCATGTCTAATGCAATTACTCCAAACATAAACACTCCTCATTAATCCCCAACAACTCCAAGAGCTGGAGCCCCGTTTACGAGTATATGCTTTTTCAGAGATAACTTTACTGCATTTATTTCCTCTCACAGCTGCATAGAAAGACATCAGGAAGGAAATTATGATACCTTCCTGGCATGTTCTGAACAATTTTCCCCTTCAGGACTTCCATAAAGAAGCAAAAGCTTCTTTAAGGAGGTTTTGCTAATGAGCTGGATGATACTCTTCAGTCCAGAAAGAAAGTTCAGCAGTCCTGGAGTATAGTTTCATCCCTGTTTCTTGGGAATACACTTCCTGTGGCATAGCATGTTGTGTTGAGTTGGCAAGTCTCCATGTACTTCAATGGCAAATGCTAACAGAAGCAATAACACAGGAGAGTAGAGATAATAACAAAAAGTATGGTCAGACATACAATTTGTGCCACAATGCACCATCTACTTACTAAAAATTGCTTAGTAATAAATAACATCTAATTCATCAGTAAGGCTGAGCAAGAATAGAAACAAGAAATTCTCCCAATTATTCCAAAAGGATAGTTCAGGGAGTGTCTTCTTATATGCACTGTCCACTACCTTTCCTCTTCTCGCAAACAATGCCATATGACAGAAAGGTCGGGGACAAATACCATCTCAGCACAGATTACCCTTCATCTGCTGTTTCAGGTAAAAGGATGCAGGACTTCACAGAGGTGTTAGCAAGCACAATTATCATCCTAGAAGGGACCTCAAAGTCAAAATGAAGGCCACAGAATTTTAGAAAGTACTTAATTATCACTGTTCTTTGAAAATCCAGCTAAGCATCCTCAGGAGTATCTAGATGCTCCTTTTCTGTTGTCTCTCTCTGAAGGATGAATCCTTTCTCTAGAAAGAAATAGTCATAAGGAATTATTATATCAGAATGCTTTCAATATCAGACTATTTTTAAAAAAACCAATGATGTAAATATGTCGTTTCAGGATGAGTGAATGAACTCAGGAGCTATTTCTCCTTCATCCGTTGACCTCTCATCTTCCAAAGCCTCTGGCACATTTTCCTCACATGTTAGCTATTAAAGTAGTAGCCTTCAGAACTGCCTTCCAAGGAAACTCATATTCAATCCCCAACTTGTAATAGAGATTTACAATTTAGTTATCTATTGTGAATAATTAGTCTTCTAGAAATTGCTTTGGTAACATTTAACGTGACACAGGTTCTCTTCTCTGCTCTCATTCTATATTTCAACATTTTATATTGTAGCTCCCTTTTGACAAACCCTATTAACCAAACCTTCCAGGCCTTACTGAAAATGTCAGGCTATAGAAAACAGATAAGAATTGCCATTCTGCAGTGCCAGCAGAGGCCTACTGACTTGAATTGGCAATACTTTACTGAAGCTATAACTCACAGGGCGAGAGAAGCAACAGCATCAATTGCTAAGGCAGTGGAAAAGTGAACATGGCAAGATGTTTTACAGTTCCCTGTGTTCTGCAGTTAGCTGCTATCTTCCTTTTCTCTGAAAATCTACTGAATTTTCAATCTTCAAACAAAACAAAGATGAATTAAGTAAGATTAAAGAAGCATCTGGGTTGCAATGCAGGACCCAGTATTTCAAAACACAGTTGATTGTAGGATCACTTGCTAAACCAGCAATTTTAAGAAGCATGTCTAACTTCCAGTGGCTTTGTATTTAGAAGTGCTTTTAATAGCAAAAGACAAGTTTAAATAGGGAATATGGGTGTATTTACTGTATATAATCTCATTTGAATAGTTTAAGGACTCAACACCTAAGGGTTACAAGGGTTTGGGTTTTTTTTCTTTGTGTAGCTTGAATATTTGTAGTTATCTTAGAAAAGAAACTATGAATTTTTTACCTATAGATGAAGAATTATAATTTAACATTTATGCCATTTGCAGCAGCTACTTCACGAAGTTCGCCTCACAAAACCAGGCTTGGAAACAAAGCTCCTGGAACACATTATAACCTATAAGCATGTCCCGTACTGAGATCATGAACAGCAGTGCCCTCTTGGTTTGACTTGTCAAGTTTAGGCATTTCAAAAAGTCAGGCATTAACTCATCACAGCCATTTTGACAACATCTTTCAGGAAGACCCTGCTGTATCTAAGTACACACCATGGCAGGCAGGCAGATAGACCCCTCATATTGTGTTCATGAATGTTGCTTTAAGTCTCATACTCTCACTCCCATTCATTTTGCTTCTCTAGTATGCTTTGGTAAACCACAGGTATCCAGTTGCATCCTCAGGCATCCAAAATAGGTTTTAGGAACAAATGCCAAACAATGCAGACCACCACCATCACTTGCTTTGCCCCTGCTGTAGAGCCAACCTGGATCCCACCAGATCAGAAGATAAAAGCTGTTTCTGAGGGGAATCTGCAGTTACTAACAACTCTGGCTTCCTTTCAGAAACATGAATAACAAGTGTGTAGCAGCCAGTCTTTCCCTTCAACATTGTACACCAGCTATGACTCTGGTGGAAGGTACTGCCAGCCCTTGGGGTAGCATGCAACTGATGTTACCACTATTCCTTGCACTTCAGCTTCCACCACTTCCTCATTTATACCTGAAGAAGACCTCTAAACAACCTAACATTGAACAGGACTCATAATTTTAGGCCATATAATTTTCAAGATTCTAAGAGCCTGGGCTTTGGTCTTAGTTACCTTTACTTGCCCTGAGAAGTAATCACAGTATGTCTTAGGAAGCAGACCTAAAGTAAGTCAAAGTCTTCTTGCTCCTTGCTCATAATTGGGTACAGCAAGTCCACCTAATGAAGTCAGGATCCCTACATACAAACATTACTATGAATGAGTCATACCTTTTCAAAGGTGGCTCAAAAGCAAGAAAGTATAGCAATTGCCATAAAAGTCATTGCTTGCACCACTACAGTCATATCACCTTGTAACTAGATGAGCTAGGCCAGGTGATCAGAACCAGAAGATCTTATCTTTCCTAAAAGGTAATGTCAGCAGTTGCAGTCACCAATAAGGCCTGCCACCTATTGCTTGTGTGACAGTAAATGATTACAGGCACACAAATCTGCTGCTTCATTTTAATCAGTTACTTAATCAGCTTGCTTGGAATGAACTGGTTTGGCTCAACAGACTGAGTAACAAAACATGTCAAAGTGGGGGATACAATAAAAATGTACTCATAAATCATGGAAAAGTGATAGCATCATTGTTTTTATTTACCCTTTTGTTTCTATCAGAGCAAGTTAACCTCAGCTCCTTTCATCCATCTTTTGTTGTTATTGCTGGGAAACTCAGTATTTAGCTCAAGATGTTTCACATGATGAATTATTAAAAATCTTTAACTGTTGAACAACCTTCTAGAGGTATAAGATATTTTTTTAAAAAAATTATCCCTGGTTTTGCTGTAAGGGAAGACGGCTAATGAAAAATGGTCCAGAATTATTGTGAAACAATTGTCTGTAGTGTAATCAAGTCTGCTTCTGCCCTCCAACTACTCCAAGATATAATGATACATGTATCATTAAGCAGCTGCTATGGATGCCTGAGGAAACTGGTAGAAATTTGTACCTATTGTTTTTCTTTCTTCACTTCAATCTGCTCTGTTACACTCCTTCCATCCACTTCCCATTGGACTTTTTAAATGCTTGTCGACAGAGTTTTATACATACTTTTGCTTGGATTCTGTCACTGACTACACTGGTGTAACTCTTCACATTTGCTGTCCTTAGGAAAGAAGGTTTTTGGCATTCCT
Organism: Colius striatus; assembly: GCF_028858725.1. Classification (NCBI taxonomy): domain Eukaryota; kingdom Metazoa; phylum Chordata; class Aves; order Coliiformes; family Coliidae; genus Colius; species Colius striatus. The sequence goes on along the minus strand of NC_084762.1, from coordinate 20,983,728 downwards.
GGACTAAGTGGCTGCTTAATTAAGGAATCTTTCAAGTAAGCTCTTTTAAGGTTGTGATTTTTAACACAAATAGAGGGCAAGGGAGAGTGACTAATGTTCAACTAGAAGAGCTTTGAAATTAAGCAATTGTTTGTTTAATAGTTGTTAAACGTTGTGTAATACTAAAGGCTATAATTAAGTCTTTCGGATTCTCTTCCCCTGTCCCCAGCTCCACGTGCATGATTTTTGGTTAGCAAGTTATTGTATACAAAGGCACAAGGTATGCTTTTTGCAACAGACTCTCAGCAGGAGCCAAAAACACTCTTAGGGGTGACATTTTCCCCATTGATTTATTTATCACAGACCAAATTTTGAGGACTTTACATAATAACAATATTTAAAAGCAGACAAAATCTTTCCAATTTAAAAAGCAATCTCAGTCAATCTGCATTTTTATCCTCTTCAAACAAGAGGCCACAACACAAAACAAAAGATGCAAAATACCAGGAGTACTTGCTGAAGGAGGGAAGATGGAAAAGAAGCATTTTTCTCAGCTCTTTAACAAAACAATTCAAATCAGGTTTCTAACTTTGGTTTGTTTGTTTGGGTTTTTTTTAATTAATAATCTCAGTCTCCAAGGTATCTATCAACAGAAATTTATTTCTGGCATATATTGTAGAATGATAGCCTCCATTTGAGTTGTCAACAAAGATAGATGCATGATCATGCCAGCACACAGGTCCACCAAGAAGGTGTACACTAAGGAGTGAGTGTCATAGAAATCACAACTGAGGGACCTCTTTAATTCATAGAATAGCTTTATTTGCACACAGCAGAAATCCATAACAGCCTGATTTTCATCAGAGGAAAAATAAAAAAGCTTAGCAACTCAACTAAATTTCTGTGTGTTGGCAAAGAGGGGGTAACAGGGTAAAGTTTCATGAAATTTTCCCTCTGAAACCTGAAATAGTGCACAATTAAATCCAGACCAGCCTCCAAGAGACAATGAAGCTCTGGAATAATTTCAACCAAGGAGAGTTCTCCTGGATTTTGACTCTGTTTAAAGGCAGATGGGACAGCTTGTCTCCTATCCCATACCCAATGGCCAGACACCTGATCCAGAGCCTCAGTGACTGTAAGGTTTCCCAAGCAATCAGGTTCACCCTAGCAATCAGCTTTACTCTAAACCTGCTACTGTCATTTCAGTGACAGAAAGCTTTCAAAAAATTCCAGTTCAGAGAATGCATAAAATAAAGAAAAATCTAGATCTTTCCAGCTCCAAAAAGATCCAGTAAATAAGTGTCTAGAACAAGTGTCTAGAAAATAAGGGCTATTTTGTAGAACAGCAAGAATAATTTTTCATAGGTATAATCTCAAGAAACTTCTGGTGGTTGCTGCTTAAAGGATGACAACCTCGAGCAGCCTAACTGGCTAGGTAAACTTCCCCACTAGGACTTACTGTCCCAGGCACATGAGCAGAAAAGTGTACATTTGCCCAGTTTCCTCAGCTAATTTTACTTTTCACATTGATGAATATGGGATAGCATTACTGTACCAACCTGTGAATGGGTTACCTAGTGCATAGATACTTATTACCTTCTGCTTTTGCCCTCAGAGGGCACATGGAAAAGCACAGGCAGACAGGAACAGCTGTAGTCAGAAGTCATCCAGTGAGCTTCTTTTGTCTTTTCACAGGCAATTCTGAGAGAGGGAAGGCTATCATTTTTTATGTGTTAAAGGTATGAAAAAAATTTTGTACTAGCCCTGTTGTAACAGAAGCCAGAACTATTCTAGCAGAAATGGTTGATTTTGTCTTTGAAAATACCTTTTTGTCAACTGAATGTCGACAAAGTTCTTTTCCAAAATATAATTAATTTTAAAAAAAAGCAGCAATCTTTAAAACATCAACAATGTGCAAGACTTATGTTGGTGCTCTTGTACATTTTTTCATGAATTAGTAAGAGAAAGGGAAAAAATACCTACTTTAAAAATTATTATTGATTTTGCTTGTCCATATCACTTCAACTTTGACTCATGAGATTTGTCTCTTCTGTAAGATCAATACAAAGCATTGGACCTTATAGGATATAATTTTTCACATCTTTTAGATGGCGTGCTATAGATTCATATTTTGGTCAGAACTTTCCCTTTTCAGCCAGGCAGTAATGATTTTGAAAGCACTCATAATAATAAAAGAAAAAAAAAACATAATTAAGACTCACAAATGAATGATAACTGCACTTTTTATTGGTTGGGGAAGGAGAGAAGACATGGTTCTCTGTACTGTGCAAACTAGACAATTTAGATCCTGTAAAGAATGTGCAGATAAGTCCCCTAACCCAGAAAACACATCTCTTCATCAAGGCCATCTACAAAACAGCTGCAGAAATGATGTAGGATTAAATGATCATTCCTCCTCTGAGTACAAAAGAAGGGAAAGGGACCAATAAGGTCTAGTCCATCACAAGGATGATCTTCAAAGATCAAAGCATAGTAAAACACATCACATACTTTCAGTCTATCCTTCCTTCAGTCTTCAAACTTTGACATGCTTCTTGATGCCAATTCTCTATCTAATTCTCAGAATAGACTTTTACTGTCCCATCTTTATAATAAGCACAATGAGAGTCACCTATTCATAGTTACAAGGCAGTCTCAGAGACAAAAAAAACCCAAAAGATTGCAGGTTCTTTCCTATTTCCCAGATTAATTTTCTAGTGTGGAGAAGCCTCTAAGCAGCACATGTCTTCTGCTTCTGAATTCTGTGCTTATGTGGAAAATTTGTTGGTAAAAAACACTGAAGAGATGACAGGAAGTTTTTAAATCACTTGCCTCTCAATCAGAAACCAGTTAGAGAGCTCTCCTTCCAGACAAATGATTTATTTTTTTTTAAGAATGCATCCACAAAAATTTCAGTCTGACTTATGTAAGGAATCATGGTGGGTGTTTTACTTTGCAAACAATCAATAGGAGTTGTGGGAACTATAACTTGGGACTGCATATTAATCCTGCATCAAGCCTTTCTTTCAACAGGACCTATTCATCTTCTTGAGTTTATAGGAGTGATTTGTTTCATCTGTGCACTCCATGCATCACTAAATACAAAATCAAATTCTGTTTAACAAAGGATAGCAGCATGAGGTCCTTCCTGAAAGCTTGGACCCTGTTAAAAGTGTGGTAAATGGTGAGAAGTTGTCAGCAAATGGTTTATGGCGCAAGCCACACTGGTGACATCAGCATTGAAAAGAAACACTGTTGGATTCTTCTCTGAGCAGCTCCACAGATATCCTGTGGACATTGTGTGGTTCAAGATATTTGTATGAAAACATAGTAAGACAAGAGCCTAAGAGCAGCTGGACTGGGTCAGATCTCAGGTCTATTTCTGACAAGAGCCAAAAGTGGAGGCTGAGAGAAGCAAATAATAGGAAGAGTTGTATATAAAGGTACTTTCCCCAAATGCTCTTCCAAATTTTAGCAATCTGCAATTCAGTGGGTTTCTGTGTCTACCATAATTGTCATGCTTTTCATTTATAAACTTGTCCCATTCTTCAAACAACGCTAACACTAGCATTCGCAGCACCCTGCAATGTGCAGTTTCAGTGTGTTGCTGTGCCTTTTGTAAAGAAATCCTGCTTTGTGGGTTCTTCTGAACCAGCCACTCTGGTTTCATCTGATACTTCCTAATTCTACCAGGAGCTAGGTAGATCTGTATTCACCCATGTCTCTCCCTGCCCCACTCTCCACCCTGGTCTGAAGTGCTTACCTTGGAGTTGCTCATGCAGAAGTAGTTCCATACCCTTGTTACCATCCCCTAACTCTTTTTAGAGAGGAATGGCACAAAATGTCCAACACACCAGTTTGGCAGAAGGTCAGGGGGATAAAGAGCTCATTCCCTGTTGAGCTGAAAGAGAGTTTCAGTGCCTTTGTCTACCTCTCTGAGGACAAGACCCATAAGGGCAGTTCTGTGGCTCTCCCTTGATTCACTTGGCTGTGATACAAGGGCATCAGCAAGAAGGACAAACAGACCCACAGTTACAGCCCCCAAATGCCAACTATCCCTTGCTAGAAAGATTTAAGAGCATCACAATATCTGCTTGTACTTTATCTCTTGCTAGTCAGTAGTGTTGTGAAAGATTTGGACCCTTCTGTGCCCAACTAGCTTCACCCAAGCCATTCTCCTTCTCATTGGGTATTTGAACAGTGACTATTATGGAGGAATTCTGAATTTCATTTCATTTAATTTCCTTTCCGAGAAGGACTCTACAATAGTTTTGTTGCTCAGTCAGGGGCACAACTCAAATAGAACTGTAGAAAGCATCATCAGCAAAGCTGGTGCAGGTATCACTGAACTGGAGTGATGGTCAGGAGACATCAAAAGGTCTATCTTTCTTTTTCCACTTGTTGCCCAAAAACTGCTACAAGGAAGAGAAGATTGTGACATAGTATCAACACTCCACAGGCAAAAGAAAATAAGCATTTTCTACAGTGCATTTTTTTTTTGAGAATACAGAATACAAATCAAACAGCTTTTAGTGACTTGTGAGGTGTGTGTTTTCTACTAATATAACATGTAATTAGACAGAATTAATGAAGACTAGAATTAGTCATGCACAGCTTGACAAACAGAATTTCGACCTCTTTGCTACCAAACACAAGCCAGTGTAACACCACTTAGACTGGTGACAGGAAAAGTAGGGAATACATCTGGATAATTTTTTCCTAAAAAAAATTACCTATATAGTCTTACTAAGATCTGGTGTTTTGAAACAAAAGTTTAATCAGTCTTAAAACTGGAGGTAGAATTACAGACTAGGGAAAGAGAACAGGAAAATATTTAGATTCAATGAGTCACAAAATACATGCATATGGAAAAAGAAAACCTGAAAAACTAAAATTCTCTTTTTAATAAAGTTCTAAGATAAAATATCTAAATTTGGAGGAAATCAGACAACAGGAAATTTAATTCCTTACTTTTTTTTGTTCTGACTTCAAAGGAAAGACCTGATTTATTATGCACAACATTAAAGGAGCATTTTTATCAAAGAATAGCTATATGCATCCCACAGAACAGAGAAATGTAAATGTCTTTTCTCCCATGAGTTTAAGCAATACATAATACTCTCCACAAGCTCTTCTAGTAAACAGAGCTACTATTGACCATTCAAAATTTTCTGCTTTCTACTGTCTTCTAATGGATATATTCCAGCAAAGAGGAAAGAATTTGTCTCCGTGGTCTCCGTAATTAGCACTCACATTCTCAGGGTGTTCCCAGGCCTCCTTGGGAAGTTCAAAAAACCAGAAATATTCACTTCATATATCATCAAGACTCACTGATGCGTAGTCATATGTAACAATACAGAAATCTGACTGCAGACCACAGTAATCCTGACAATTAGAACTATACCAGTATAATAATTACAAAAGTAATTAGTATGTCATCTTCTTTTTCTGACAGCCAACTAATCAAATAGCAGAAGCAGAACACAACAAAAATAAAGAGGAAAACAGATAGTTTTAAATAGCTTTTTCTAGCTATCCGTGATACACATCTGCTGGTATTTTTCTTCAGGATCACTGATGAAAACCACAAAAGCGTAAGAAAATTCAGGAGTTTAAACAAGACGTTTTATTCTCAGACCTGCCTTACAGTCTGAGTCAGCTCCCAGTAGAGATGTCTGTTCCAGGTAGTTTGTGTTTAGACCCGAAAATCATGGCAGTAGGGGCAAGGACTTCTCAGAAAGGTGCCACTCATGCTCAGGATAAGGGACTACAGTTCATGAGTTAAAAAGCAGTCATTTGTTGTTGAAAAGATTGGACAGCGAGGAGCGTTTTATGCAAGTTTTCCCAGTGCTTGATGTTGTCATCAGACACTGTGGTTGAAACACAGCCTCAGAGAAGCCAGTGGCAAAGCTCTCCTTCAATAAAACCACCCTCTATATTTTCAGACAAAACCCCACATTGCTTCTATCATTCCTATATACCAAGTGTTTGCGAAAGGATTAGGTTTTGTTCTGGAGAAGAGCTGAAGGCTCTGCACCCCATCAGCCATGGGTGAGCTGTTCCCATCTGATGCCACAGCTCTGGTTCTCACGCCAGCACAGGCAAATGCCCCTAGACTGAACGAAAAGAGTTTGACAGATTAAATAAGCAGTGATTTAATGTGGGCTAGTCCCGTGCTGTGAAGGGACTCACAGTTCCTTCCTGGAGATGGCTGCTGTGCTGCCATGGACGCCAGAGTAGTTGACTCTGCTTTGCTGCAACTACCACAGGACTTTTTGGGGGGGACTTCCAGATGTGCAGTCCCCATGCAGTCTCAGTAACATAATTAGACCTGGGATTTATTTAGCACTATTCAACATGTTTTCATCAGGGCTGATTATGTGCTGTTCCCTTAGGAGTCTTGTTATAATTTGGAGCTTCCTCAGAGCTGCAGGGATTTGAAGACAGGGGGTACGATTTAAATAGCATTACATTTGTACGGCTGAGGTATTCCCTTTCGGGCCAGAGGTAGCTTAGCCTTCTACCATGCCCACAAGATTTTCTTCCTGTCAGCACATCTACTGTTGATAATTTGAAGCATTTTCCAGGGAGCTCGATGGAGTCATGTCTCCCAACAGTTGTTATTCAAACATGTTACGGATATTTGGGCATTTTGGCAGAGAGTGGTTTGATGTAATTAGGATCAGTTTCTGGTTATGGCCATGCCAGGCCAGAGGCAGAGGGCATTTCTGAGAGTGGGAAGAGGAAAAGCCAAAGGCAACGATTAAAACAGATTATTATACACTTTTGAGCTAACATGTGGAATCAATAGCAAAACATTAGCAGCTGTGCTCAGCTGTAGAAAAGCCTGCAGTCTTACTGTAACCAATAAAAATAAATTATGGACTGAAAGAGAGGATGGAAAAAATGGTGGGGAAACCAGAGCAGCATTCAAATAAAAAATGTAACATAAACATTGAAAATAATTTCTAACCTGAAACAGTGGGCTTGTTTGCTTTGTCTTCTGTTGGGCTCTTTTTTCCGTTGTATTCAGAAGTTGAAAACATGCCTTAATTAGTGGAGTCTGTGATAATCAGTGTAATAACGGCAGCAACCCACAAGCTCTGAAGGCGAAAACAGAGAAACAAATAATCAAGTTGGCAAAAAATTAGATATTGCACTGTGTTTTCCTAATAAAGTGAAATGAAACCTTATCCTGACTTTTAGCTCTGCAGAAATATGAGGAAGGAAAATTTTAGACCTGAGAAGTTTGCTTAGTGTAAAGACACTCTACTGTGGGTGAGCTGACAAATAGAAGGTATCCAGTCAACCAGAAAGAACGTAAGGATCTAATTTATTGGTTACAAGCCAAAACCAAAGATGTGATCTTTTTTATTAAGGTACATCACATGAATCAAGGTTAAGAACCAAGTGCAAGATTTAGTTCCAAAATTTGATAATTGTAGTAATATAATACTAAATGCTAATATATGTGATTTGTGCAGACAGTAAAGTTTGGTCTGGTTAGTGTATTAACCATTAAGGTTAAGAAATGCTTGGAAAATAATTCTATGAATACATACTATATACAAAATGGTGTGATTCTTCTGTGATAGTTACTAAATTTCGGTCTCCTATTTAAACATGTTAACCTACTAATGTAAAAATGATTAATAGATTTAAGCTCTGAAAAAAAACATCATTTCAGTAAAAATGATAAAGCTATTTCTGCATCTTAATTTCTACTTAAATAAACTTATGACTTTCAGTGATAATTTCAATGTGATTGGTCAGAAATGCAGCTAACAGAAGTAACAAGTGTTAATTGACCCATATTTAAATTTAATCTAATCTGACAGTCAAGAGTGACTAATTAACTTTACAGAACAAATGAAGACTTTGTTAAATATCTAATTTCACCCCTTCAGTTTTGATGTTGGAACCCATGAGAAATCGTCTCAGACATTGCCAAGACATCTCTAAACAAAATAGAGAAGAGCAGAATGCATATTCATAGACTTCACGAGGAAACGAGGGAAAAGGGGGAAAAGCATGAAGAAAGGATTTAACGAACCAAAAAAAAAAAATTAGGTGATTACGTTTAACACTACTTTGGACTCAACGTACAGTGAGCCATTTTTATAAATAGTGTCCACATAGATGAGGCAGGAGAGTACTACCAGATCTTTCTAGGAAAGAATAGTAAGAGATGACTTACTGACCACCACAAAGAATCTGACACAAAACCAGAGATTATACCCTTAGCAAAATGAAGTTTTAGATATTTTTATTTATTAAATTTTTTGAGCCTTAAAAATTACTCCATCCTCTTTTTTTGAACAAATCTTTTCAAGTTTTCCAGTCTGACAAAAATTAATGCAAGAAAAGTGAGAAACTACCTTCACTGTCCCAGAATAGCTACCAACCCAGAGGACTGGAGACCCAGATTCCAGGACCTTTCCTGCTTGGCTCAGTAAACAAACCTCAGGACTTCCTAGATTGTATTTAATAGCCAGATTATATATTATTTTAGAATGAATGTGTCTTATTAGAATTTCTGCTCAAAATGAGAAACTTTCACACAAAACAGTGAATGTATTAATGCAATATTAAGGCGGTTTGTTAACTCACACATTTTTTTGAAAGATGTTTTTGTTAGAAAATTTCTTACCCATAACAATCACCACAGTTCAACTCCATGGTCAAAACCACATTATCATTCCCTTCTCTAGTCACCATAATTTGTTCCTTTTCTGATGTTTTGTTAGAAAATCGTCAGGATAAGTCATGAATTAGGATATTCTGTAATAAAGTTTTAAATATATTTATGGCCTCTTATCCAGCAGAACATCAGTTAGCAAATGCCCGCAGTCAGAGAGTCCTACCACATTCTATAACAGCAAAGTTATCTCCTGGGTCTGTGACACAAGCAGATGGGGATAGCATTGCCAGGGTGTGAGACTGAAACTGTTTGTGTTACAAAATGCAACAGGAGTCATTTTACACACATCAAAGAGAGTTTGAGTTTACAGGTCTGAGCTGTCAGCTCCACCAAGCAATCTGGAGGAAGCAGAGCTCATCGCAGGCTGGGGGGCATAAAGTAACTTTGCTTACCGTTGAGATTTTGGCTTCAGGGACAGTAAATATTTCACATGAGAGAGTGAGAGCACTATGCAATCTCCCCCAACAAAGGCTGAGAGCTTCATTAATACAGTTTTCTCACTTTCTTTCAAAACTAGTATCTTCATAGATAGAGAAAAACTTGTGGTCTGCATTTTACACCTCAGATACCTCCTATTCCCCCTTATTTGCATATCCAGACAATATCTTTCTATCCACAGCCTCTGTGGAAGCATGAAGCATAGCATATGCAAAACAGAAGTTCCTCTCGTTCTCCATTATCAGCTATGCATATATGCATACTTTTGTATCTCCACATTGGAGGGAGAATGGAGTAACTAACTCTTACAGGAAACTGTGCAAAAAGCCCTTTAACTCTCACAGGGATCATGTAAATAAATACCAACATCTCCATTCTAGCATGACTCCTAAATGATTTGTTCAAAGCCTTACAGTAAATGAATGTCTAGCTCAAGGAACAAACGCATGGATCCTTCCTGACCTGCCTCAGAACATAATTCACTCCATTATCTCAGTTTTCTTCCCTGAAAAATGGGCTTGATAACATACTGCATGTTTTCAAATATAGTTTTAAACTGCAGTTTACAGTGCCTGAATGCATGAGTAGTCTCTCTGAGATAATATAATTAACTCATCTATGATATCTGAATACTTGTTCTCCACCTGTTCAACTCAAAATTAATTATTTGTTTTGTCAGGTTTTAATTACCCATCCATGGCTGTGCCCCTCCATCTCCATCTCTCATCCTGCTGGTTGAACTGAAAAACATCTGTCTGCAGTAAAGTGATGTCTTTCATATCTTTAACTGAATCATAGAATCATAGAATCATAGAATGGTAGGGTTGGAAGGGACCTTGGAAGAGACTAGAGATCATCTAGTCAAAACCCCCTACAGAAGCAAGTCAACCTAGATCAGGTCCCAAAATAATATGAAAATTCAGCATTGCACTGTAATATATTTGTTAACTTCTAGAAACATGCATCCCTTGTGTATAAATGCTATTATAATCTTTAAGTGTTCTTAATCCTCTGTCTTCTTTCCTATAAGTAATATATTCTTTCACCTTTTGCTAATTAATGCCCAATATCTCTCATTTAGGCTCACCTGTGGCTAAAATCTTTTCAATATTTCATCTGGAGGCTTTAATTGAAGGAGCAGTGTAATTGAAGACACAAGTGCTACTGAAATGCTGGGAAAACAAACTGGCAATTTAATGACTATCAGTTTACTTAATGTGCCATACTCAGGCAGTTTAGCTACTGCCATGTGAGTAGTTGAATAACCCCTGAAACTAGAATAAACCTTCTGGAAAGAAATCAGATGTATTCAGGAGGAGCAAAAGCAACAGCTAGTCAGAAGTAATGTGAGTTAGCATCCTGGGCACGTGGTGGAAAACAAGCGAGGAAAGTCTCTCATCTTTTATTTGTCAAGCTATTCCTTGAAAAGATGATCTAAAACAGAAAGTCGTCATTCAGAGAGCCTTCCTTTTCAGGTGGCAGTGAAAATACAGTTTTAATTCAACTACAATTCTAAAATCCACAGAAATCCCCAGAAAAGTTAATTAAATACTTATAATTGAGAATACACTGATTTTCTTGATAAGGATTCCAAGAAAACATCCGAATTACAGGATTTTGAACTTTTCAACCTATCAGTCCCTCAGGCTTAGACATTGGGATGCTTCAAGTAACTTTATCAAAACAAATAAGAAATTCTGTGTATTTGTATGCTCAACTCAATTTACTGAGGATAACATGCATCTTGAAAAGCATCAAAGTCCAGAACAAAGATGTTATCAAAGTCTTCCTAGTCCTGTTGTCCTCAAATTAATGACAGAAGCTTAGTGCTGTTACCTTTGCCACGTTATCTATGCTAGTAACTCCATTAAAGACTAGGCTAGCCTCTCAGAAACTTCTTTTACTCAATCAATGACCTCGTTTCTATGGCAGGCTAACACAAGGTGCCATTGATGATGACTTGATTTCCTTTCGCATCTGAAGTGGAAAAGGAGAAGACAGACTAAATGAAATCCCATCCATCTTAATGAAATACAATTATATTCTCCTTATTAATCATTTAAAAATCAATATGTCTCTTCTTGGCAAACCCCGCCAGAATTTGTCATTCTGTGCTAGGCCTCAATACATCTTGTCCTGCAGTGATTTTTATAAGTTCAGTCACCTGTTTCCCAGGGTAAATAACAGTGTTTCTTTGTGCTGTGATAAGAGAGCAAAGAATGGCAAAAAAAAAACCAAAGACAGCCTGCACATTGTAATCAGTAAAAATATGTATTTCCTTCCTGTGTACATTTTTAAATAAACAATGTTCATTAAAAAAAATAAAAGGAGTTTAGATAAAAAACAAAGACTGTAAGTCAACTGATGCATACAATTTCATACAGAGAGTTATTCATCTTGTCAGCTATAGTACCATCAGTTTCTACCTTAAAAGGCAATCTTGCATATTGCATGGGATGGCAATAATTGTTATAAACTTGCTTTCCAATTTCAAGATCTGAAAGAAAAGTGGAAGCTGGAATTCTTCTTACACTAATTTCTGCTGATTTACAGGCTTGCAGAAAGACAATTTCTCACTGTATCGAAAAAATTTCCAAATTCTTTTTATCTACTTTAGACACAACAAAATATTTAAATCTTCAACAATTGCAGCACACAATATCTTGAAATAAAATTGAAGATTTTGTTGAAAAAAGTTTGTGAGAAGTTTTTCTAGTCCTCTAATAATATTACCAGCAAAGACAGATATTGTCAGAAACATTGACATAGGACACAGACATTTATAAAAAAATCTGTGGAGTGTGAAATTTCACCTCTTTCCCCCTCCCCCCCAAAAAAACCCACAAAACTCATGGATAAGGTTTAAAACACAAAATCGCCAAGAATCCATCCCATTTTGAAAACTGCTTCAGCCAATCATTCACACATACAAACATTGATATTCCCATGAGCATGTATTCAGTGTGTCTCCAGTGGATTTAAAAGACAACTCACAGCAGCATCAGGATGAAACCTTGGTCTCACTGGCTGTAGCTGTGGTGTCAGACTCCTGACACAGCCCTTACAGACCTGTCCCTCTTGTTACTTACATTGGAGTAGCTTGTGTGAAACCCCACAGAGTGCATCAGCTTCCTAATCATATTTTAGATTGGCAATGTAAGTCACAATAGTCGGGATTGCATTTGGAATGTAACTGAGAAAGAGAGGAGGCCAAAGTAGCAGACTTCTTCCCAAAAGAAAAGAGAACTGGCAAGGGAAAGAAAAAACACAAACAAGTTTGACAAGATTATAAAAGCACCCTCCCAACTCCAGTTCACCTCCTTGAGGCTTGTGATACTATGAAGTTGGCTTTGTGTAACTATGCAAAACATTCACGACTTGCAAAGTCAGAAGAGAGTATACAATAATGTGTGTTACCATTTACCATTGGTGTCAATTTCTTCTCTTTGTTCCATTAACCTCCTCTGTTTTATGTTCCAAAATGGAGTCAAATACCTTTCATGACAATTCAATATTTACCTGCCCAAAGTAAACAAGAGATCCCTAAAGACCTACATTCAATATGTATTGAGTTTCTAATAAATCCTGTTTGCACATGGAAATACACGACTTGCCAGGATGGATGATATTTCAAACCTATTTAGTCCAATATGCTGCCTTAGTAAACAGCATCAAGGTGCTTCAGAGGAATGTAAAAGAAATCCATCAATAAATAAGTGTATAGAGTTATGATTGAGGTTAGAAGGGACTTGTGGAGAGCATCTGGACCAAACCTTACTCAAAGCAACACCCTTTTTAAAGTCAGATTTGCAGTTGGTACAGAGAACATGCAGGTAGAGCCCAAGATGTGGGGGAGGTACAAGTCCTCACATGCTCTGGTATTCCTATGTCTAGTTCAGCATGCCATCAGCATACCAAGAGGAGTGGTGTACACAGGCCTGTACGCATTCATACCCATATACACAAGGATGCATGAACTATGCAGTTGAGTGTTTATGCAGCAACTGCAGCCACTTCTGTGACTGCTTTTAAGAGCTCTCAAGCACTTCTCTGTGTTCCTTATAGCAAATAAAAGAAAATTTCCAGTCAAAGGATTACCACATGGACAGTAGCTTTAGTGGGCATTAGCGAGGTGCTAACACAGACATAATATCCTGGTGTTTGCTGCCATGAGCAATCAGCAGACAAGCAGCAACAACCGCTGTTACTTGACTTGTACACATCGTAAATATATACTAGCTAGGAATGACTTCTCCCTTAGAATATCACTTCAACAGTTTGTGAAAAACAATAGAATCAAATAATGAGGAATTAAAGATTTTTTTCCTCCTACAGCCTGCTTGAAAGGTTTTGCTCTTGTCTCCTACTTTACATGATACAATTTGAACATCCTAGTATTAATAGATATTTACTTTAGAGAAAACTAGCATAAACATTTCCAAAAAATGTACCTAATATATACAGATTTGTTTGCCAAGTCATATGGCCTCTGCTATTCCCACAGGCATAATCTGAAAAGTCCAATATGGGTTTAAAATATAAAACAAATAGATATCTTCACTAGTCCTTCATTCTTCCTCTCAAAAGAGCTTTTCACCTATGGTATGTATGAGGTTTTTGTGAGAATTTTGTATTAAAACACTTAAAGTCACAATGTTGAAATCAAAAACTCCAGATACATGGCTTCTTTGCAGTTAAGCCTACTATTTTATGGTGCTGTGTACAAAACCAAAACTGGCATATTTTTGAAAGTGAGAGATTTTTCTTGAGTCCATTGTCTTTAGTTCAGGATTGAAATTGTTCATCTTATTATACAAGATGTGTATTTTATGTAGAGCCTTCATTGATTGGAATAACACTAGCGATCAGTAGTTAGGTAAACACTAATGAATCTGCTGATAACACAGTCAGGAGGCAGTGGCTATCACAGATGAGGTGGTCACACAAAAGACTGTTTGATACTGATGACCAGCATAAATGCAATACCAGCTCAAACAGCAGTGGTGTGCACCTTTACAGCATTCTTTCCAGCACACAGATGGACATCTAAAAGTTTAGTACCCCAGTCAACAGAGGAAGCAATACAATGAACATCTCCGGAGGATAAGCAATCCCATCCTAAGTAGGGGTCTGGACTCCAGGTCTGGCTAAGTATAGATGCTGAACTTATATCAGAAGAAATTTGTTTACTGTCCTTTAGGAAATACTGATGCAGATTCTTCCCAAAGTCTACGGCATTATCAGGTGGAGGAGATGAAGGAGGAGAAAGATAAGTTGCAGTAACCAAATTACAGATGACTACTAGTCACGACTGAGTCTTTTAAAGCAGTTAAGTGTTATCCCAGGGTGAATAAAGCTCAGTATTTCCAGAAGTAGAAAAAAATTAACAGCCTTTGTTTAAGTATTTGTGCAGGGGGAATTGTATGGACCACAAGGCCTCATATTGGTCAATATATTTAAGATCAGTTAGTTTAAAAAGTAGGTACTACACAGAAACAATTGAAGGAAAAGAGCACCTATTTTATTGGAGGAGACCAATAAAGCACTGCATGTTTAACAGGGCAGAGCAATGGCTGAGAGTGTCATGATTGCTCTCTGTAAATGTATCAGGGGGTAAGCAGCAGGGAGGTAGAAAGTTGTTCACATTGAAGGGCAGCACTGTCACAAAAAAAATAAGTGTAAATAAGCCACAATTGCACTGGAAATTACAAGAGGTATAAATAAGCCATAATTGCACTGGAAATTACAAGAGGGTTTCTAACCACCAGAGCAGCAAAATATTTAATAAGAGAAATAGGAGGGAAGAATCATAGAATGGTAGGGGTTGGAAGGGACCTTTAAAGATCACCTAGTCAAACTCCCCCTGCAGAAGCAGGTCCACATAGATCAGGTCACACAGCAACATGTCCAGGTGGGTTTTGAAGACCTCCAGAGAATAAGACTCACACCCTCCCTGGGTAGCCTGTTCCAATGCTCCCTCATCCTCACAGTAAAATAGTTTTTCTTTATGTCTAAACAGAACATTTTGTGTTCCAGCTTCATCCCATTACCCCTTGTCCTGTCACTAGATATAACAGAAAGAAAGGGATGTCCCAACCTTCTGACATCCACCGTTTAGATATTTGTAAATATTAATGACATTTCCCCTCAGTCTCCTCCAGACTAAACAGCCCCAGTTCCCACAGCCTTTCCTCATAAGGAAGATGTTCCAGTCCCCTGATCATCTTGGTGGCCCTGTGCTTGAGTGTCTTGAGAAGTTCTGTCTGTCCTGAGCCCAGAACTGGACACAGGACTCCAGAAGTACTCACTAGGCAAGAGTAGAGGAGGAGGAGAACCTCCCTCAATCTGCTGGCCACACTCTTGGTGCATCCCAGGATGCCATTGGTCTTCTTTGCCATGAAGGCACACTGTTGGCTCATATTCAGTTTATTATTGATCAGGACTCCCAGGTCTCTCTCCACAGAGCTGCTCACCAGCTGGAGCCTGTACTGGGGCATGGGGTTGTTCCTTCCCAGATGCAAGACTCTGCACTTGTCCTTGTTGAACCTCATGAGGTTCTTCTTTGTCCAAGCCCCAAGCTGGTCAAGATCTCTCTGAATGGCAGCACAGTCTTCTGGTAAATCAGCCAGTCCTCCCAGTTTGATGTCATCAGTGAACTTGCTGAGGGCACACTCTGTCCCCTCCTCCAGGTCATTGATGACAATGTTGAACAAGACTGGCCCCAGAACTGATCCCTGTGGAACTCCACTGGTCACTGGCCTCCAACTTGATTCCATGTCACTGTGTTCTGTCATTCAGACAGCTCTCACTGTCCACATTGCTTGAGCTTTCTGATGGGGATGTTATGGGAGGCAGTGTCAAAAGCCTTGCTGAGGTCAAGGTAGATGACATGTGCTGCTCTCCCCTCATCTAGTCAGCTAGTTATACACTCATAGAAGGCTATCAGATTGGTTAAACAGGATTTCTCCTTGGTGAATCTATGTTGACTTCTGATAACCACCTTTTCCTTCATATGTTTATTAACAACATTCAGGACGAATTGCTCCATCACCTTTCCAGGGATGGAGGTGAGGCTGACCAGTCTGTAGTTTCCTGGGTCATACTTCTTGCCCTTTTTGAAGACTGGAGTGACTCTGGCCTTTCTCCAGTCCTCGGGCACCTCACCCGTCCTCCATGAATGTTCAAAACCAATGGAGAGTAGCTTAGCAACCACATCAGCCAGCTCCCTCAGCACTCTCGGATGCATCCCATCAGGACTCATTGACTTATGAACGTTAAGCTTGCCCAACAAGCCTTAAACCTCTTTCTCTTCCACCAAGGGCAAGTCCTTTGTTTTCCAGACCATCCTACTATCCTTACTGGACTAGGCTTCCCAAGGGCCGGTCTTGGCAGTGAAGAGTGAGGCAAAGAAAGCATTCAGTAGTTTTTCTCTGCATCCTGTCACCAGGGCACCCTCTGTGCAGGCCCACATTCTCCCTAATCTTCATTTTGCTGCTGATGTACCTGAAAAACTCCTTGTTTTCCTTTACTTTCCTGGCCAAGTTTAATTCTAAAAAGGCTTTAGCCTTCCTGGTTACACTCCTGCATGCTCTAGCAATGTTCCTGTACTCTTCCCAAGAAATTAGGCCCTTTTTCTGCCTCTCATAGACGGCTGCTTTCTCCCTGAGTTGTCCTAGCAGATCCCTGCTCATCCATGGAGGCCTCCTACCTCCTTTTCCTTCTTTTCTACATGTGGTGACACACTGATCCTGGGTTTGGAGGAAGTGGTACTTGAAGATCAATCAGCTCTCTTGAGTACTTCTAATATCTAGTATCCTATCCCATGAGATTCCTCCGGGCAGGTCTTCTTAGATGCCAAAGTCAGCTCACCTGAAATCCAGAGTCACAATTCTGCTTTGTGTCCTGCTTCTTCTACACAGGATCCTGAACTCCAT
This sequence comes from Colius striatus, assembly GCF_028858725.1. Classification (NCBI taxonomy): domain Eukaryota; kingdom Metazoa; phylum Chordata; class Aves; order Coliiformes; family Coliidae; genus Colius; species Colius striatus. The sequence goes on along the minus strand of NC_084762.1, from coordinate 20,966,676 downwards.
CATCTTATAGTCACTGCAGCCAAGATTGCTTTCAACCTTCACATCCTCAACCAAACTCTCCTTATTTGTCAGTACCAGGTCCAGCAGCACACCTCTCCTCGTTGGTTCCTCAATCACCTGCAACAGGAAGCTGTCGTCAACAACGTGTAGGAACCTCCTGGACTGCGTGTGCTTGGCTGTGTGGCTATCCCAGCAAATATCAGGGTGGTTGAAGTCCCCCATGAGGACCAGGGATTATGGTTTTGAGGTAGCTCTCAGCTGTTTCTAGAAGGCCTCACGTACTTCTTCCTCCTGATCAGGTGGCCTGTAACAAATTCCCACAACAACATCATCTACATTACCCTACCCCTTAGTTTTCATCCACAAATATTCAACCTGCCCCTCATCCCACCCAGGCAGAGCTCAATGCTCTCTAATTGCTCCATCACACAGACAGCAACTCCACCTCCTCGCCTCATTGGCCTATCTTTCCTAAACAATACATAGCCCTCCATGGCTCTGCTCCAGCCATGGGATCTGTCCCACTATGTCTCAGTAACTGCAATGAGGTCGTAGCCCCACATCTGCACTCACATCTCCAGTTTCTCCTGCTTATTCCCCAGGCTGCATGCATTGGTGTAGAGGTGACACAGGGGCTTACTCAAACACACAGGTTTCTTTGGATGGATGCAAGAGGATCCTCCTTGATTTGACACTCCCTCAGCGTTGTCAGCCTTCTGCATCTCATCTTGGTGTGCAGCTGAGGAGCACTCATCATTGCATTTCCTGCCCTGCCCTGTTTCCCTGATTGATGGGATAGCTCATTCTTTGCCATTTCTCCACCCACTCCCCAAGTCCTTCAGTTTAAAGCCCTCTTGATCAAGTTGGGGAGCCTATTCCCAAATATTCCAGTGCCCTTGTGAGAGAGGTGCATTCCGTCCTGCCCTATCAAATTACAGTCCCCAAAGAAAGTTCCATTATCATAAAAAACAAAACCTTCTTACTGTCATCAGCCTCTTAGCCAGGAGTTAACTTGTGCAATATTTGCATTAGTGACCTCTCCTTTTCCTCTGGTGGACAGGGTGGAAGAGGAAATAACTTGTTTCCCCTTACTCTTCACTTGCTCCCCCAGCATTTTAAAATCCTTCTTGATTCTGGAAATATCATGTATCATTGCATCATCCATACTCATATGGAAGAGGAGCAAGGGGATAGTAGCCCACGTCCCTGACGAGACTTGCCACTCTCTCAGGCATGTCACGAATCTTGGCTCCCAGCAGGCAGCATCTCTTGCGATGCCTTGTCCAATCAACAGATGCCTCTTAACAGCGAGTCACTCCCAACAAGCACCCATAGTTTCCTTCTGTGGTGATCACTGCTTGTTACTGGTGTTGCAGCTGGTGGTGAATTATTTCCTGAGTATTCCCCTTCTGGACCTTGCGCATCTATGCCTCATACTTATTTGTAATTGGCACATTGGAAGGAGGGAGGGTTATGAAGGGGAATCCTGCTTTTTTGCTGTTGTTGTTGTTACCAGGGCCTAAGGTGTTTCAGTGGAGGCTTGTACCTGGTCGTGGAACCATCTGTCAATCTCCACCTCCACTCCTCTAATACTAGACAGTCTACTAATAGTTTCCTGAAGCTCTTTCACATGATGCTGCAGCTCATGAACTTGAAGGCACCTATCACATGTACTTACCTCAGCAGCAGAGCAGACGTGCCTAAATATCCTAAACATCCCCTGCAAGCCACTTGCAGTGAAGCTTCGTTGCCAACCAGCTCCGTCTGTGTGGATGCATCAATCTTCACCAGGGTATTTTCCAAGAAAACCACAATTTGGTTTTGGACCATCTGGACCATGATGTGTTTATGAATGGGATTAAAGATGATGTGATTATCCTCTATATTCAAGGACTAAATAATTATAAGGGAAGTCCCTTCCCTTCTTTCATCCCAGGTATTTAGCAGTTTACTGCCTAATTACAATAGACTTATCACAATTTGCATTTAGCCCATTGTAATACTCCGTCACCTACACAAGTTTTATCCCAACATAAAATATTTACCAAATAATAATCCATAGTTATATATTTAGATAAGGAAAACAAAACACATAGAGCTTACTTTTTCCATTTTTCACAGTGTAGTCTCACAATTTTCTAATACTTTTCTTCATATTAAATACTCAAGTTCCTACTGATGTTCTTTGTACAAGCACAAGCTACATGGAGATGTCACTACCTCCATCCCCACAAGCCTCTCTGTACAACTAATGTTCCAAAAAGATAGAGATAATTCACTTCCAAAAAAAAATCTTTATTTTATTCAAATAGGTTTATTATCCTCTTATTTGTCTCCTAATGTCATGTTTCAACTCACATGCAGTTCCTTACTTCTTTTCCGTCACCACTTTCCTTGGTGGAAAGACAGCTAAACTGTTTAAGGTCAAAAATAAAAACATTTTTCAAATGCCAAGGAAAGAGATGGATTATAACACTTTGATGTTAATACCATGTCTTTTGTAGCTTTCCTGTTTGTTTGTTTTCATCTTCCCCTAACATCAACAGTGCAAGGGATTTTATAGGCAGTCTAACACAGAGCAGATGCTGATTAAAGGAAATGTGGTTCTCAGTGTGACATTCAAAAAAATATGACTAGACTAGGTCTAATCTGCTATATTCCTAATGAGTTTTATTTTATTAACTGTTGTGTGAAAATGCAATGAGCTTATAGTTAATTGAAACAGAAGTTTTTACAGCTAACTTGATGAACTGTCACTAGGCAGTTAAGATTGTCCAGAATACTCCTGCTGTCCTGAGGGCTGAAATAGGTGTGGTTACACACAGCCCTTCACTTTCATACATCCCCATGACTGGACTAGAGCAAATGCTTCGCTTCCTATCATGCATTGGCACTCTCTGCTACTGCTTTCTCTGAACTGTCTCCCCTTCCCTCCCTCCTTGTTCCTTTTAATACTAGTTCCACAGGACAGAGGTTGGCTATTTTTAGATTAATGTAAATGAATGTTAATTCCAAGCACATACAAAGCCTCAGCAAGCATTTATAGATACTAAAGACGTGCTGTGAGCCCATAGATCACGTTATGCCTTTTATACGTATATAGAAGACATAAATTGCCCCCAAATGTTGGTAGGCTAAAAAGACATTGCAAAAGAAAGTCAAGGAGATGGAAGTTAACTTACACGTGAGACAAAACTTAATAGCAATTTAAAAAGGTGTTATGCATGATGATATATTATGACATCATGAAACATATCTGTTTACTTTTGCTTAAAATCCAAATTAATTTTACCAGAGGTGGAAGATAAAAGACTGTGTTTCATTTTGCTTTAATTTTGAAATAAGGTCCCATAACAGCACAATGTTGTACAGATTGAAACTTCAAAGAAACTAGAGATACAGGTCATTTCAGGCCCAATCCTGGAATTACTTCAGTCAGTAAAACTGATACTGAATTTAAGATGACTGTGATCTGATTCTCTAACCTGAAAAGGAGTGGCACTGTCACAAGCTTTCTATAGTGTAACCTGATATGCTTTTCCAGCTATGTCATTTAAATTGTACTGGGCACAGCAGGTAGTGACAAAGAGTTCTTTTCTTAGCACGATATCTTTAACAACATCTGCATTCATAAAGCAATGAGTAAACACAGATGAAGTAATCCGGAGGTTAAATTACTGAATTTCTAAGTGTACTCATTGCTTTTGTTGGAGAACCAGGAAGTACAGCCCCAACTTTACATATATTTTGTATCTCTAGTCAATAGCATTTACAATACTGCACATAGAATAATAAAAAGATATTCAGAATCCTTTAGATTTGTAAATAGAAATCTCACTTCCCTTGACTTTCAAATTATTTCTATAGTTAAACCATCTTTTCACTGCACAGTGGTTGTAACTCATACCTTAATTTTGTCATTGCACACCAGATCGGGATGTCACAGCTGCCTGACCTGGGGAGGTGGAAGCATTTTGGTGAAACAGTATGCAAGATATTTTCACAATGAACATACAATAAATAATTGATGGCTACAAATTAGAATTAGGCTATCATATTATGTTATTGATTTGAGAATTTACTGTCTGCTAGAGCTTAATAGTGTAAAGCCATTGTTTCTTGAAAAAAACAATGGGAAAATAAAGTTTCATCTCCCTTTCACTCTGCCTCCATACGACTAACTCATTTTCAAAGAAAAATCTCAAGCAGCAGCAGGAAAAGTACATGGAAAAAAAAAGTATTGTGGTAGAAAAAACGATTCAGAAGATGAAGGGGCCATACATCGCACAAAATGTCCACAAGGTCTGGAAGGTTAAGTGGGACAAATAGTAGAAGTTCACATCAAGATCTAACCACCAGGCCTGTCGTGGATTGGAGGAAAAATGGTGCTAGAACTAGGTTTATAGGCCTCCTTTGCATGCTTGTGTGAGGACTTTCATAATTTCTCATTGTGTTCCTTTCTCTTTAAGGTAAAAACCCAAGCAGGCAGCACATGCACAGAAGTGTGTAAAGTCTTTGGGAAAATCAACCCAGTGACCAACACTGGCATCTCTTGTCCAGAAAGGAGATGGCCTTGACTCAGATAAGTTGTCTTTTCACTTTCCCTCAGGAAATCCTCTCTCTTATCCTATTCCCACAAAGTCTCAGACTTCACACTTCTTCAGTACAGTAACTTCAAGTGTCGCTGATCGTCTTCAAGGATCTTCTCTAGTACTGCAGGGTAAACAGACAGACGTGGAAGGGACAGCATGTGAACTCAGCAATCATAGAATGGTAGGGTTCGAAGGGACCTTTAGCAATCATCTAGTACAACCCCCCCCCCGCAATGTCTGCATCACCCACACCTTAAATTCTGTGAAAATGACAGTTCCAAGCTAAGGATTCACTGCTATGGATGGTTTAACATCTGACTTAAGTCTGGCCAATGTGGCCAGCATGTGTAAAATCTTAACGGCTTACTGAAAATGTATTTCTGTAGCATTTTACAACTTGTTCTGCTCATAGTAACTCCAAATATTGCACAGAATCAATACAGATGAGTGAAGCAACTCTGAAAGACTTTCAGGACATGTTATCTGCTTTTGGATTGCTTCACCATCACACAAATAAATATCCATTGTGACTGACTGATGAGGGAGATGGGGAGAGCATGGCACAGATGCCTAGAAAATGAAATTTCCAGTCACATTTTCATGTCATTGAATAGAAAGACAGACCTCCCATTTGATGTACTGCTCATTTTGAAGTCTCACCAGATTGAGGTTTGCTGCTGTGTAGTCATTCCTAGAGTATAGTTGGATATTAACATGTCATATGCAGTCAAGCCTGGCTGAGATCTGCAGCTGCATATCAAAAGGAAAACAAATGAAGACTGGTTCTCATGAAATTATTATCCATGCATCAACATACGACAAGCCATAGCAAGTTGTAAATTTTATGGGTTTTGCCACAGCTGGCAGTTTATGGTTATCACAGGGCTCAGTCTCAACTTATTCTGTCTTCCTACAGAAAGCAGATATAGCTTGTGTGAAGCATATTTGTTTGCCTGACACCTCTTTTTCCTCCAGGTCTAAAATATAATTACTGCTAACTTCTTCTCTATCCTTTGGGCTCCTTGTGATCTCACTTTCTCAACATTATTATCAGAATTCTTCTAATTGAAACCCTGATCAGCACTTTAGCAGCTAATTGTGTGATTACAACCACTCCAACTGCTGTCAACTATACAATTAAAGGAAATCTAATTTTTCTTTGTCTGAGGTTTCTGTTATCTGAAGCTCCCTGACAGGAACAGATGAGTACCATCAAAAAATAAAATCATGCAGCACATTAAAAAGATATCTCAATGTATCAGAGTCAGAGTTACAAATACTAAAATAAATGTAAAAAATAAACCCTAAATAAGTAAAATTTTAAAATCAAGGAGATAATAGTAGTTTTTGGGATAAAATCCACATCCCAGTCCATGCAAAAGCTGATCTCATTTAGTTGAGATGTTTGCATGAGGAGAACAAAAGCCACTATTCATAGAAAGCTATTAGAAGACAGAAGCAACATGCTAGGAGTCTCTGTAGCTTTTTATGTTGACTTAATGCCATGGCATTTTCATAGCTTCTATCTGCAATGGCAGAGTTTCTCTGTCTGGGATTTCTTGTCAGACATCTTCCATCTTGCTACAGGGGAACATGCTACAGATGGACACAGAAGACATCCAGGAAGCTGATTTTGACAATTGAGAAATTAAGCAGTGTTGAGTTAGACAAATGCTGAAAAATCACGTTTCTTACAATCCAGGGGAATAAATCTTCCCTATTCAAGCTATTACTGCCTAGTATGTGAGGAAGGATTTCTAAATATATATCCTCCAGAGGGCTATTTATGTGTTAGATCCAGGTAAGATCTGAGTTGTGAATACAGTCTGCCCAGACTACGCTGAAGTCCCAGATATGTGATGACTCCTTCATTCTTCTTTCATATATTCTTTCAACTCTCTCTAGACTTTCAGGAACCAAATATAGTACAAGACTAGGCTGTGGAGACAGTGTACACCTTGTAGCTCTGTGAGAAGCTGGAGACAGCTAACACTGCCTAACAAGGAGATGAGGTAAAATATCTCAATAAGTCTAGGCAAACATGAATTCAGCAGCTTCATTCAACATACTAATGAGAAAACCATTTGGAGAAAAAAAATATTATCAAGGTTAGAGATCCAAGAAGAAATTAACAATTAACAACTTAATTACAGATCTTCTGACCTAGATATTTCTCTGTAAGTGGGTTATCATTTCCTAGACTCACCCCAATCCCATATCCATGGCCATATCATTAGTTTATATAAATAACTTTAGCCCTGTTGATGTCAGCAAAGCTGCGTCTCAGACTCAAACTCTGTATGACATAGGTAGAGACAGACACGAGAAGACTAAAGAAGGAAATATCCTTCACCACAAAACTATAAAAATACTGCAAATAATTACAGTTCATACCTAATCTTGTAGCCAAATCAAATGGCATCATATTGGATTTGCAATATGAATTTACAGGAAAAGCAGGCACCATTATTCTACTCCACATTTGTGCCTACAGTTCATAACACAGCAACACTGGGGTAAAGATGGAGCAAGACATTGATGGTTTATGGAATTAATATTTCTTCATAAATTGGTTCTTAGTTATTACAACATTCTTCTCTGCAGCCTCTGGTTCTAGTTGTACTAGACAGGTGAAATCGTGCATAATCAATTCTTCCTTTGTGCACGTGTCTGAGTCTCTAAAACTTTGGATACTGCAGGCTGATTCCAACCAAACTTCCCAAAAAGAATAAATCTGAATGTGTTAGAGGACCACACACAATGAAATCAAATAAATTCCATGGAAAGTGGTAAACGGATGAAGGAAAGAGAACAAAGTGCCTTACTTAGGTAAAGGCAGCAGTATTAGCAACTACACTGTTAGACACCAGAGTTAACTCACACAGTTAACCACAGATTTCACAAGTTCATTGCTCATAGAACCATTTCCTACCTTTTGTCCTGTTATCTAGCATAGATATCTTTTCTTCACCTGCTTCACTGAAATACATAAGTTTTCAAAATTTTGGTAGCAGAGAGAAAAGAGGACTTCAAAGCCCAGCTGATATTCAGGCTCATACTTTGCAGATGGACCTTATCTTTCTAACTTACCTTCTTCAGATTGGTAGGTCTGAACAACCTCAAACTTTTAATTGTTTAAAATCTGGATACAGCAGTCCAGACTGAGGGTTTCTGCAGTAACAAAACCAAATAATTAAATAGTTCCTTAGCTCTTGCTGTTGTAAAAAGGGCAGACCTCAGCTCCTGCTGAAATAAAATTAACTATAAAACACATAAAACAAGACTAAGATGAAGTGCCCTCACACAAACTTTTCTCATTCATTTATGTTTCACATGTGTAAAACACAACATGGGATCCTTGTGCTTGTGCATGGTTTGGGATTCTCTCATGTTACAGCCATTCAATTCTTGTTCTCTTATTAAAGATTGATAACAGGCAAATGTTATGTAAAATTTGGTGGCTAGATACAGAGTAAAGATTTTGAGCATGTTTCCCTCAAATCCACTATAAAAGACAAAGGCAAGGCTATGCCACACTGACAAAATCAAGTCTAAAACACTTCCTCAGAAACTGGGCACACTTTCATGGTGTGATGTAACAAACAGCAATATACCACAGAGATACAGACAAGCTGAAACAGAAGGCTGAGAATTAGCACTTGTATTTCTTTAACATGGTTGAAGCACCAGAGTCTGATTGAAAGCAGTGTTAAAAATACAGTTTGCTTTCCTCAGAATTATCTTCTATTGTTTGCTTAGTCTAGTTTCTGTTCTGTGTAACATGTTGTGTTAATTTCTTCCTCAGTCATGGATTATCACTATCAAGGTGATACAAAAGCTCTAACACAAGTGAGTTTATTGTTTTCAATATTTTCATTTAAGCACTTTAATCAATATCTGCCAAGACATTAAAGAGCTCAAATAGTTTCCAAGAATTTTTCCCTTGGAGTTGATCTGTTTTTTCATTTTTTTTTATTTATTCCTCTATTTATTTTATTTTTAACACTAACAAAAAAGTTAACACCATTTCCCCAAATTCATCCAC